>NW_017728992.1:5183111-5194148 GCF_001723915.1 Gavialis gangeticus
TCCCCCCGAGGGAGGGGCTCCTTAACCTTATATAACAATTTGGTGGCCAATTAGAATGTGTCCCTCAAAGAACTTTCTAGCCGAATGACATCATGCTCTTAGCTGACTGAGCATGTGTGAGCCTGAACTCTCTGCTGTTACCACGCAGGCGCAGGGCTGAAAAGTAGGTCAGCCTGACTGACAGCTCTTGGGGTCGCCCAGGGGACACAGGCTGGGTGAGTCCAATGGAAAATTCCATAAGCCTGTCTTGAGCATGTCAGTTCCAGTTTTCCCTCTCACTCTCTTTCTGCATTGGCAGCACACAATCAAAACTTTACTTCAACAGGAATAACATGTCCTTTCTGAGTTCCAGTGCCAGGACAAACTTGGGGGTATGGGCTGGGGCTTAGGGAAGGGAGAAGACCCCAGGTCCTGCATGACCACTAAAAATGCACCCTGCCAGGGTCAGGAGGCCTGGTGGAACTGCCAGTGGTGCAGCAGCTCCAGGAAATGCCATGACTGAGGATCTCCCTGGTAAAAGGTGGGTAGAAAGCACCTTATAACCTCCTGCCACCAAATGCATGCATGGTCCTGGCTGGGGAAAACCCAGACCCCTAAGATTTTTGAGAGGCCTGAGTCTTGCTCATTGTAGTGGAGCTCAGAGGCTCCAGGTGAGCTTAGCTGCCTGGGTTGCCATCTGCGAGGCATAGACTTTCAGGTTTAAAACCATTCATCAGGCTGATGAAGCATCTGCAGTTTCTGTGTGTGATCTTCCTGGATGGAAGGAATAGTAAAGCCGCCAGAGGCTGGCATGCAATGCAGGCAAGAAAGCCAGTCAGTAAAAATGGAAATGGAGGCATCAGGGTGAGAGACAGGCTGGTTGACAGGGGTGGAAGAGGGATCTAGCAGGTAAAAGTGGAGAGATACCTGTTACGTGGGGAGTCAGATGTCAGGCAGGTTGTAGTGTGTCATAAATCCAATGTCTATATTGAGTCCATGAAGTTCTGTATCTAGGAGGCTGATGAATTGAAGTTCACAGGCCCATCTGTTCATAGGCCGCCATGGAGCAGATGCCATGTGAGTGCCAAGTGTATTGGGGGGGTGATCTACACTTCCCTGTGCTGCCCAACACTCAACACTGCACTGGGAGGTGGGGAGAGGGGCTCTGCCATGAGCCCTCAGAGGCCCCAGTCACTGATGCCAGAGCTGGTGCGTATGGGTCTTTTTTTCTTTTTTTTTAATTGCTGGGAGGCTGGGCCAGGTGGGGGATGGGGCCAGGCAGGCAGCCATGGGGGCTTCTCCCACAGCTCCTTCAGCTGTGCCTGTCTCTGCCCCAGTGGAGGGAGCTACGGGAGGGGAGCTATGGGAGCTCTGCCCTGCTGTTGCTTGCCCAGCCGGTTTGGGCAGGGGGTGTATGCTCAAAGCAGGTGCAGCTCACTCTGGGTGGCAGCAGGGCATAGCCCCAACTCCCAGCACTGCTGCACCTGCATCAACACTGGGAATGGGGGCTCTGCCCTGCCACCACTGCGCCAGGCAGTGTGGGAGGCACAGGATGCGGGTGTGGCAGCACTGGGAGCAGGCCCTCTGCTCTGCTGCCACTTGACCCCTTTCTCCTGGACCAAGCCATGCCCACATCACCACCCCCCCCCCCAGGTAGGCAAGTGGCATCAGGGCTGAGCATCCACTCCCACAGCTGTTGTGCCTGCATCCCGTGCCCCCCACTCCCCTTCCTGGCAGAACAGCTTGTCCCACCCCAGTCCCTCCCTACCCCATGCCTCTTCCCTCCTTCCTCCCCCAACCCCAAAAGACTTACGAGCTGGAGGCAGCTGTGTCAGCTACCTGTTTAATCTATGGCCAAATCTCTGAAGCAGCTGACTGTTTTCTGAAGCTTTTCCGAATTGATTCAGATGATTCAAATTGATTCGGAGCTTTTAATTGGTCTCCCAATTCAATTTGAATTTGGAGATTTGGTCCCCAAATTGAGCTGAATCTCCTCTGAACCAGATCAGCTACCAAAGCTTCACACAGCTGCAGTGTGCTGCGGAACCTTACAGAGCTGATGATCAACTTTTCATGCAGAAGGATGAGAAATGGGTGGAGAGCGGCTGGCATTAGTGGGATTTCATCTCTGCTCTTACCTTTCTACTCATGGCCCCATCCCTTGATGCTGATTGTTTGAAAAGGCTGTCGGTCATACAGCCCTGCCTCTCACTGCTGATTGGCCAAGAGGGCACTCTGTTGTGCATCCCCACCCATCACCATTGACTGGCGGGCAGGGTCAGGGCCATACAACAGGCAGTCCTCTCAGCAATCAGCAGCAAGAGGCGGGGGTGGCCACCATCTTTGCTGTTCCCCTTCATGCCATCGAAGTCCCTTGCTTCTCTCCAGGCCTCCCCTTCTGTATGGCCAGATGCTTCTGGGTATCCATAGCAGACCTTTAGGCATCTATGGAACTTTATTAGCTTTATTAGGCATCTATGGAACTTTATTAGTACCTGGATGCCTGCAGACCACAGACAATTAAGGGGTAAGACAGGAGTCTTGAGGATTGCCCTCTTGGACTTGGACATCTGTGTAAGTCTTTGTGTAAATTAGTCCCTTGATCTGGGAAATTACTAGCATTGGGGATTTCACTACTTTTCTTCCTCACAAGAGTGTTAGGAAGAAAAGTACATTAAGGACTAAGAGTATCATAGAAGGGAGTTGTGACTATGAATTTTATTTTACCTCCTTGTTTGTTCCAATAAAGATGTAGTTTTTTAACATTTTAAAATCTTTCTGAATTTGTAACTGCTGGAATTTCATTGCTCAAAGGTAGCATGGCTAGTCTATTATTTGCTAAGTGAACACTGACTGTGGTGTATGTCACAACAAGCAAGAGGCCTGTGTATATCATCGTTTACCAACAGTTGCCATTGAGTTATTACTACCTATTATGCCTACAATTTAGGGCTTGTCTACATGGGGAAAAGAGTGACTTAAATAGTGAGGAGGCATAGTGTTTGATCCTGAAATCTCCGCTTACAATTGCTCTTTCTTTAAAAACCTGTTGTAATCTGACCTTTAGTTTCAGTAAGTTTTCATTATTTGCTACTTGAAAAACCTTCCTCTATTACTGTCAGATTTCCCCCTTGTACAAACTAAAGATGACTTATTCAGTTTTCTATGTGGTTCTGCTTTTCCTGTTTCATCTTTAATCATTCCCTATCTGTCTCTGCTCAGCTGCATTCTTCCTATCTCTCCCCTCACCTATTTATTTATTAATGAAATTCACACTGAAATCTTCCTCTGAGAATTTTCCATTCTAAGTGAGGTGTATTCTGTCTCCCTTGCCATTTTAATTTCCCTGTATATTTTATTTAGTTAAATGAACACAATGTCTCTCAGACATTTAAGTTCAAATAGGCTCTTGCCAAAAACCTCTTTTGACAAATATTTAAACTTCTCCAGAGTTCTGGGATGTTTGAATCTGGGATTTTAGTTCAGCCCATTAAGGAGACAATTGCAAAATTTAAATCCAAGCTTCCTTAAACTTCATCAATATTTGGAACTTTTGGTTCAGGCTCATCTATCTGTGTAACATGCCTAATTTGCCACTTGCTACTTCTGCTGTAAATCAATAAAATGACTCTGGTATAAGGTGAGAAGAGAATCAGGAACAAGATCTTTGCTTTTTTTCCATTTGCAAAATATAATTTATTTTCTCTAAAACTGTTATAGATCAGTGAGGAGTCCCACTGAATTCAATGCAGGATTTGCATGTACCTTGAAATTTCAATTTAGTAGACACATCTCATGGATTTAATTTTGCTGACATATCACACCACCAACCTGTTTAATGTATTCTCCACTTTCACCCCCCCAATCCAAGAGTTAGCTTCCCTTGAGCAGTGGTGGGCTGAATTAATGGAGTTTAGTTTAACCAGCCACTGCTGGTTCATACCTCTGCTATGTGATACCCCATACTGGGGATGACTCTGCCACTGTATGCCACTGAATCATTCCACTGCCAAATGCTGGTGCCAACCTGGCTCTGAAGGCAGTAAAGTTTCCATCTGTGGGCTGATCAGCACTCCCGGAGTCAGGAGCACACCGGAGCCCTTCAAGATAGCAGTGAACTCCTGTGGATGGGAGCATTAGTTATCTGATCACTGAACCCATTCTCAGGAGGACACCAGAGCCTTGAAGGGCTCCAATTTACTCCCAAGGCTGGAAGTGCTGATCCGGTGACTGGCTAGAGCACTGCACACCCAGCTTGCTACTTGCTATCAGTAATAGGCTGCAGCTGGGATCTGATACCTCAGTCCCACAATAATGCCTTCTGCCATATCCTTGTGGCATAGCAGGAGGTACAATTGTTGGCAACAGATCTGATTGCACCTTTAAAATGAACTTCTTTCAGTGGCCTTGAATATATCTCATAGCTTTCTACATATGTATTTTTCTTTTGTGGGATTCAGGGCCCACATGTTAGTCTGAAATTTGAAAGATATTGACCATGACCAAACTTTTTTCAGAAATTATTTTTGGGAGGTTGTAGATGGAGAAGACTGAAAAGGAAATGGTTTGTTTTGGAGACTTAGTCAATCAGACTTCTCCCTTTTGAAAAACTGTTCCAGGTCATGTGCCAAAGAACTGATTTAATGAAAATCTATTGTTGCTTTTGAAAATCTTGGCATACCCATTTAAACCTACTTCCTACTTACATAAGTCCTAAAAAATATGAAATCCTTGTAAGATTCTTCTAAATTGCAACAGTACATTTCACCCAAGCATTATATTTGTTGCAAATAGAGGGTACAGGCTTAAATATAACAAAGTACATATACATATTATCATTTAAAAACAGCTAAAACTGTAGTGGTGCTCGCACTTCCATATATGGTAAAGTTAACAACCATTTGGGTACCTGGTCAGATGAGTTCATTATTTACTTATTTGATAATTACTGGCAATCAATTAATTGGCTATGCTATTTGCCAAATAGCATTTGTGCATCTTGAAAACAACTGTTTGTTAAAAAATACAGTGAATACATTTTGACATTTTGCTTCAAAGAAATGATTTCCCATATATAATTTGACCCGGTCTTGTATTTAGATACCAAAGTTCAAAAAGCTGGAGCCAACTATTTTGCATTTCTAGTATGGATTTCAATACAAAGGCTTCCAAAGTGTTGTTTCTTTGATATGTTTGTTTATTTCATTTAAACTAGAAGTTAAATTCAGGAAGTCCTTCTTGAATTCATAGTCAGGTAAAATTCACTTTAATTCAGTAAGAATTCAGACTGAGTAAAGATGCAAATGGCACATGGAAAAATCAGATTAAACAACCTCTTGGAAGGGACCGGTAAGACAAATGGCATATAGAATACTGTTTGAGTGTGGTGGTATTTTAGCAAAGAAGGGAAAGTTTTAACACAGGATTTCTGTAGTGACACAATCTTTAATGTCAGCTCAGAGTTGTCAATCTTTTTTTTTAAGGTTTCATCCATTAAATATATTCACAGGCACTATGATTATTTTTACCCCAGTGCTTAATCTAAACTTGCTTAAAAATATAACTTAGTTAAGTTTTAAAGTTTTACAAGATAAGTATTTGCGGAGAAATTCCTCAAAGCCACTACCTACAGAATGATATTACGTTAATCGAAGGGGATGATACTAACAGAAGCAAATTTTCTTTTTTAATTTGCAAGTGCTAGTATCAAAGTGCAGATTTTTTTTCTCCCCTCCCTTTTGTTCTTACATGGAACATGGCTGCCAAAATAGGAAACAACAGGGCAAAATAAAGGCAGCAGAAATATCATTTTTTTTTGTTTGTGTACAGGTAAGCTAATAGGATTAATGGGTGATTTTACCCATGAAAATTATTGGAAAAGCTGAATTGCTCTCTTTTTCACTCTGGCTAATTTGGCTCAGACACGCATGCTCCATGTTTTAAAGAGAGGTTGCTGTGCTGAGTAAGGTAACTTTGGGATGAAAGGCTAAATAAATTAGTTGGAAGTTATCCTTTTCCTTACATGTGCCTCTCAGCGGCTCTAGTATGCCATACAAGCACTGAGCAAAAAGGAAAGAAATTTCCTCACTGAATATGAGGGTTTTCAATACTCAAAAGCAACTGCTGACCCTGCTAATGGCATGCCATTACGACAATACAGAAAAGCAGTTATTTAAAATAATTTGATTTATTGTGAGGTGGACAGAACTTCTCTTTTCTTTGCTTACCTGCCTCAAAAAATGAGACTTCAATGGTGAGAGGCTCTGCTTTTTTTTGGTAGTGGAATATTTGAAAATTACTGGTACCACACATCAAACCAAGCAAACTGCAGCACCTTAATTTGTAACCTATTTTTTTCCACATTGAAGACTGCGTTTAGGTTAAAAGAGCTATGTATTGATTTTCCTTTTTCAACTTACTTTTAAAATGGATTGTCAGTCTCTGGGATAGGTACCCTATTTTATGAGCTCTTTTCGTGAAGTAAACAGCAATGCAGAGAAACTCGTTAAACAGAGTGGTAGCCTAGTTGCTTTCAGAGACAGTGAAATCATCTTTAATACCTCATACTTAACATTAGACCTTGCAAAACCTGGGAAAAAGCTATTGTATGACCGGGAAACTTGCCTTATACAGGAACCTTTACTAAAAGAAAATAAAAATGAGAAAAGAAATAAATGGATATACTAGGCTTATAAGCATTAGATGATATTAATTAAATGGCAAATAAAAATGAATGACAGAGGCAAGGATTTCTGAGTGTGATGTATTCTATTGGACCAACTATGTAGCTGGGATAAAGTTAGACAAGCTTCTGAATGCAAGAGTCACCCTAAGAAATCCTTGGCTCTTGCATGATTTCAGATTCATCAGGGCTCCAATGCCACTCTTATGCTAAAAAAACCCAACATGCTTCAGTGATGTGCATCATTTCCTGAAGAAAATTCAAGCTCCCCTGATTCTTATAGTTTTAAAGTTCATTACAAACTTAGCCTTCAAAACACATGCATCGCGGTTAGTTAATATCTGAAGAGGTTTTGCCCTAACTCATAGAAGACATAATATTTTGTATGGAAAAGAAATTGCAATGTTCTGATACAAAATTATTAATTTTGACCATCTACAGGTGTTGAATTTTTAATGTTGGTTCAAACGGAATCCTGCCTAAATTTTATCCTGTCATACTCGTGTGACACAGTGGAGTTTTTTCTGGATTTACAATGCTGTAATGGAAAGCAAAATTTCACTCTTCACATAATTTCCAAGGTTTGAAGCCACATAAACCAAAGCAAACATTTGTGCAAACCCCGAGCAGTGAATCTACTCCATTTTGCAAAGAATTAATGTAGTTTAATTTTAGTTTAATCACATTATTAAAGCAGGTGTACTTCAAAAGACAATATTGTCTCTATCTTCCTGCTTATTGCTGCAAGATCCAAAATCAAGCCTCAATTCATAGATCAATTTAAATTCAGACAAGTATGTCCCTTTTGCACCCACCCTTCCCACTAGCCACTGAATTTATCCCTGACTAATAACATGAACAACAATAATCACCTCTTGCATTTATATAAATGTTTTTATCTCAAAACTCCCAAAGTAATGCAAGCCTTAATTCACATAATCAGACCTTATATAAGTAGTCCACATTCCCCTGCAGAATGGATCATGAAGACTGGGCTGAGACGAACGTAAGTTCTCACTGACTTGCATCCACCACTATTATCTTTGTTGCCATAGTTATAGGGAGACTGGAGCAAGTCAGTGAGTCACATATATGTTAAAAGAATCCAACAGCCAGAGGAAAAGAACTTGAAGTTATTAAGAACGCATGCTCAGAGCTTCCGACAGTTATCCAATATCCCGACAATTATGTGCAAAGCTGAAGCTCAGCTAATTACATAATTAACTTATTTGGAAATAGAATGCATATGATAAACTTCAGTTTAACACCTGAAACTTCAGGTTAATATGTGCTGCACCAAGTACTGGTAAGGCCAGGATATAAGGCCTTGCAAAGCACAGTAGTGTTTGTAGGCTGGTCTTGTGTGGGTAATAAGTAGGGCCATCCAGGGGAAGAGCAATTTAGGAAGCTGACTTTTCTTGGAAGTGCCTGAGCAACAGAATGGAGACTACTGGATAAGCTGAGTCAGAGAAGGCAGCTAGGGAAAAATACAGCAGGGTGCTTGAAGGCTGAGGGCACCTGGGACCTGTTAGGAGGAGAGGGTGTACAAATGGGAACCAGGAGAAGGAGCTATAAGAGTCCATGAGTGGCACAGTGGCCACTGACAGTTGACAATCACCTTAGCAGCTATTCCTGCCACACAAGAACAATGCCTAACATACAATCTGGGATTCAGCCAAGAGTAAGGAACAGCATACATGAATGAGAGCCATTTGATATGTATAGTACTTACTCTGTTTGTTTTACCTGTTTTTTTGGTTTGTTTGTTTTAAGGTGCACTGTTCTGTTATTTCACAATTTGCTTGCAAATGCTGCCACCACTGTAGATAAGACATGTCAGTTCATATGCTCTTGTATCTATATACTTACCTTACAGCAACCTATTTAACTCTTCAGTTTCAAATTTTTTTTAGATCCTTTTTGGGGTTAATAAAAATAATGGGGAGTCTGTAGTCACTTTTTTGTGCCTTTGAAAATCATATCCTTTTGAGGATAACATGTCATAGTAGCCTGGAAACTAAAATTGAGAAATAAATAATATTGATAAATAAATAAATAATTGTGAAAATACATTAAAAGCCTGGTAAGTCTCCAAGAAAATTTGTAGACTATCCCGTTAATTCTAGCGGGGTACGTCTACACAAGATGATAAATGCTGAGTGGGCTAATTCTACTGTGCATTAGTGCAGCAGGCAAAAACTGTGCTAATGCACTAATGTGCAGTAGAATTAATTTGCACATAAACATAACCTAAAAAATGTGATCTGGCACTACTATACAAAAGCGCTGATTACAGCACATTAAGTTAGTATCTGTTATTACAGGTACTAAACTTAGTGTTCCATAATTATGGCGCATTAATGAATGTGTAGATGCACCCACTGAATATTACTAAAAAGAACTAGAGGAATTTTGGTGATATTTTATGCAAAAGGTATGAGAAAGGTCTGAAGAAATTATAGATTTTTAATTTTCTTAACAGTTTAGAACTCAAAGGTACTTTAAGCATAGTTTCTTTTTTTCAGGCAGTCAACATGGATACTTCAGTGATAAGCTTCTTGGAAATACATAGAACACATGACATACCACTAATGTAATTAATCTACAAACAGTTTCACTTAGATTACTCACTTAGCATTTTACTGCATTAGATTTTTCAGGACTGATTTGAAACACTCCTTGAGGCAGATGTTATATTTAAACCCATGGCATTATCACTCATGTTTACTATACAAATGACAGAATTACTAAGACTCGAACAAAATAATACACAGCATTTATCAACATGAAATAGTAATCACTTTAATTTTCAAGGCTACATTTTAAAAAGGAATCTAAGACTAATACATTTGTTAAAATGTAATATGATTTTATGTAACTGATGCTAATGTAGCCTATGCAATACATAAATGTGAATCACTTCAGGCTAGATCCAATAAAAGACATTGGCACCTGCAAGTTGGGTACTGCAGTGTCTAATGATTAGGCACCTAGAGCCAGATTTGATAAGTATTTATTGTCTGTAGTGAGTTTTTAACGGAATTTTATGTGTTTTAAGCCAAGTGAAATTTATTATTGCCTGACGTAATGGTTTTGCATTTGTGATTTCCTAGGCATGTGTATGCTGCTGAGGTATGCTTTCTACAGTAGCACATGCAGCTAATCTGGATGATAACACTATTCAGAATTCCTAATGAGATGCACATAGGTATGTAGAAAATAAAGTTTTTAGTGTTCATTAACAGTATGCTTGACTGCATAAGGCCCATTTTTCTATGTACAATGTGAGAGGACTTATCTAACCAATCTATGTTTTGACCCATTGATTACAAAATTTTCTATGATATTATTGATTCCTTCGACCTTAGGCTTTCCATGGCTCTGCCTATAAAATTTCAACTGTACTATGTTGTTCCTGTTACTTTAACTGTGTGTCTATGTACGTTGATTCTCTCAGGTTAGCATATACACACTTCTAAAACTGAATTTGGTTTGGAAAACTATAAAAGTCTGTTTTTAAATAGGTCTCCTGGTGAAAGGAGAGGTTTGGTTAACAAGTTTAGCCAAAGGTTGGGTTTTTTTAACCTTACATAATGTACATTTTAATGTGTCTGGGTTCCTGTGCTATAAGAGAATTGCACTGTGTATGATAGATTCCCTTTTATTTGATTATTTGTATAGTCATATTTGTTAGTTAACAATGTCCTCATTCTTCCCAAACAATGCCCTCATTTTCAGGGTGCAGATTGCTGCCATAAGAGGACTCCCTGACAAGTACATTAGCTTGTCTATTATCTTAGCCTCATCTTGTCTATTAGCTTAGCTGTTATCTACAGGCGGAAACTCTGGTTGGATGGTACCTTACGGTGTGTCCAGACAAGTGGGCACGTGCCTCTTGCCCCACCTCAAACCCCTTTGAGATGGGGCAACAGGCACATGTGGGAATGCAAAAATGTTCCCCACACTGCAAACTTGCAGCGAGGGGGAAAAATTAGACCTCTGGATATCCAGGGGTCTAAAAAAATTGAAGTTTAAAAAAGCAGGGCAGGCCACAGTCCCGGACCATGCCTTGAGGCAACCGGAGGCTGGGTCCTCCACAGAGATGTTCTGGCTGCCAGACTGTCTCTATGGTTGGCCCCTCACCCTGGTGCTGAAACACAGGGCCAGCCAGGCCACATGTTCATCCCCAGGGCTTCAGTGCCCTGGGGATGAGGTGGGGGGAGGGGACCATGGGGGGGACCCCTGACAGCCTCGCCCACTCCCCCAGGCCTCTCAACCCCTGCCCTGGTTGACCTCACCCCCACCAGCCGCCCTGAGGCCCCGACCCCTGCCTTGCCTGGCCCCATTCCCCCCGAGTTCTGCCCCTCCTCCGTTTC
>NW_017728992.1:5199148-5199615 GCF_001723915.1 Gavialis gangeticus
TGGGGGGTGGGGCTGGGAGAGGCAGCCATGGAGGAGGCTGCAGCAGCTGGTGTGGGGTGGGGCCAGGTGGGGCAGCAATAAGGGGCTGGGTTGGGGAATGTGCACCTTGCAGAGGGGGTGGTAGCCCCTGTGGGTGCCATTTCATGCATTCATGAATTCATGAAACATGTATTTAGAGTTCACTTTATTACTATGATAAGAGACTTCATTTAACACTGTAAGATATATCAATAAAACATTGTCCAACTGATCACTGTCTCTGTCTCACTCTCTCTCTCTCTTTATGGTGGTCTTTTGTTTTACTTGTGGAGGAATATGGATTTGGGAGTATTTTAGAGAATGATTTGGGGATTTTTTTATCAGGGATTTTTCAGTTTTCCAATAGGGAACACCAGAATTCCTGCTAGGGAGGCCAGTGGCAGGACCCTGCCTGCTCAGAGCTGGCACCTTGGACCCAGCTGGCTGTG
>NW_017728992.1:5199826-5202517 GCF_001723915.1 Gavialis gangeticus
CATCTGAGTCTGGCAGGTGCACAGCAGGTCACAGTCAGGCAGTAGCTCCCAGTGCCAGACTGCTGCAGTGGGTTGACGGTACAGGGAACTCTCAGGGCTGCTTCAGCAGTCCGCTGGCACAAGAGGTAGTGTCCTCAGGTACCAATTGGCTGGGCCACAGAAGCTCCTGAGAGCTAGTAGCCCTGAGCTACTTGCCAGGGTGGCTTTTTATACTGATGGGGCCGGGACAGGGCAGCTTTTTATATTCCTGGGGACAACACAGGTTCTGGCCCTGGGCTGTAGCTCCCCCTGGCTGCAGATCCAGGAGGAGCCAGGCAGGGTTATTTTGCCCCAAGTATCACAATTTGCTCCTCAACAAAGTGCATGTCTGAGCATGTGCACTGAAACAACAAGCCCCAGCTCAAATTTGCACCGCTTCTATTTGAGGTGCTGCAAACACATGTACCTGCATGTGTGGATGTGCCCTTAGAAACTAACTGAACCAGATCATATATAAGGAGCTGCCATGCCCTACCTTCTGCCTACTTCCTATTTCTGGGCAAGTTCTGTGATCTCTAGACTATTGACAATGCTAGATGATTTCAGTCCTTAACTGTCCCACATGGTGATTTGTTGGTGAAAGGCTCTGCTACCAAAGGGATGGGTACAGTTGGGGTGAGTTCCTTGCTTCTGGTGCATTTGAATCCCTTTTTTTTTGCACACTGCAAATTCACAAATTAATTCTCCCCCCTCCCCAGGAGTCAGGAAAATATTACTGAAGAAGAACTGTGCTTGTTTTGTAATATATCCGATTGTACTGGACTAAGTAAAATATTCTCAAAGGAAGATATGTGCAGGTGTATGGTGGCAAACAAACAACTTTACTTCCTACCCCACATCCTCTCAAATGGTCCACGTCAAATACTTGTGATACTATTCAATATGCAGGTCCTGATCCAAAGCCAGGGATTAATTGATTTAATTGGTCTTTGGAACAAGCATGCATTTTCCAATAATGAGGTATAGCAAATGCCTTCCTCTTTAGTTGTAAGACAGAACTTTTGTTTCAACTGACAAAAATACAAAATCCTAAATATATAGGATCAGTTACCCTTGTAAGCTCACAGTTCTTTGTCCCAGCATGTACACTGGCATTATCTGGAGTGAAAAGGTTTTTTATAACATTTTTGTGTGGGGGGTCCTTGATAAGATGTACTTAGGTTCCTCTCATAAATTTTCTGTGGAATGATTACACAGCAGTAATGCCAACATGGGGGTAAGGGGTCCTGCAAACGGCATGTTGGTAGGTCTCAAAATAACCTGATCAGAGTCAGTGGGTAGGCAGAGCACAGTCCCAGGGCTGGAGTAAGCAGCTGGGCTTTTCCAGCCCTGGGGCCATGCTGCAAATGCAGACAGGCATTCAATAGATTGGGTTAACCCATTCCTGATCTAAGTTAGTTCATCTCTTTAGGTGAACTAACTGAACAGGCCTGCCATATTTAACTTTAACTCATTTAACTTCTCTGAATTCCTGTACAATTAGGCATTTAGATTGACCTAACCCTACCTAGGTAAGTTTTGTACATTCCTGAACAAAAAAAGACTGTTTCTTTGCTCACATTTCTAAGCTTCTTTTAGCCAACATGAGAGTTCAGAGCTCTCTCTCTCAGCCTTTTCTCAGGGTTGTATACCCAAATCCTGTGGCTCAGACTTCTTTTCTTCTTTCCTGTGATACATGCACACATAGGGCATTTCTACACATGCAACCACGTGAACGTGCAGC
This sequence comes from Gavialis gangeticus, assembly GCF_001723915.1. Taxonomy (NCBI): domain Eukaryota; kingdom Metazoa; phylum Chordata; order Crocodylia; family Gavialidae; genus Gavialis; species Gavialis gangeticus. Next base: position 5,201,589 of record NW_017728992.1, read on the forward strand.
AGCTCAAATAGAAGCAGTGCAAATTTGAGCCCGGGCTTTTTGCCCCAGCGCACATGCTTCGACATGCACTTTGTTGAGGAGCAAATTGTGACGCTTGGGGCAAAATAACCCTGCCTGGCTCCCCCTGGATTTGCAGTCAGGGGGAGCTACTGCCTGGGGCCAGCACCTGTGGTGTCCCCAGCAATATAAAAAGCTGTCCTGTCTGGCCCCAGCAGTACAAAAAGCTGCCCTGGCAAATAGCTCATGGCAACTTGCTCTCAGGAGTTTCTGGGGCCCAGCCAATTGGTGGCGATCAGCACCAGGGTGAGGGGACAAACATGGTGATGGTCTGGCAGCCAAAGTGTCTCTCTGGAGTCCCCAGCCTCTGGTTTCTTCAGGGCACGGTACGGGACCATGCCCCGCTCCACTTTTATCCAGATCCCTGGATATCCAGGGGTCTAATTTTTTCATTCCTGCACATGCCTCTCGCTGTGTCTCAAAGGAGTTTGAGACAGGGCCAGAGGCACGTGCATGCTCATCTGGACACAACCACAAAGGGTAAGAATAATATCAATCCCTTTTCATTACGTTTACATGCAGGTCACAGACCTTAGATTTCTTGAATGACTTGTGTTTTGGGTGTTTCTATTATCTCCAAACATGGTATTCTCACTAATTTGATTGTTCTACCATTTAGCTTGAATAGAAGGCAGCTCTAATGTGCATTGAGATTCATAAAGTTTCTTCCAGCCCCCAAAATAGTAGTACCTTTGAAAATCTTTTCCTGATTCCATTTTGCTAGCATGTTCTAAGATAAAAGTAACTTCTGTTTTTTCAAACAAGAAACTGTAATGCATAAAAGAAGATATCTATCTTGTTAGCTTGATTTTGTTTTACATAGATGCCCAGGGATTCTATCCTTTTTTTTTTTTTTTTTTTTTTTTTTTTTT
>NW_017728992.1:5202556-5208294 GCF_001723915.1 Gavialis gangeticus
CTTTTTTTTTTTTTTTTTTTTTTTGTATTTGTTGAAATACAAAATAAAAATGTTAGACAGTTGGAAAAAAGGGAACTTTAAAGCTCCCCGGCTGCCTGACCTACAGCAGCTATTCACAGTGTCACAAGTAATATTGTTAAGGATCATAAAATATCATTCCCAGAATGAAATGGTTGATCACCTTGTATCCTCCTAGATGAACCCATACAACTGTGCCAGCTGTTCCCCAGCTACCAGACATGGTTTTCAGACATGTTAGTTAAAAGAAATAAGAATAATGAAAAGTCTTCCTATGGTGAGGATGATAAACCCAGATAGCTAAAGCAGTCTTCAAATTGACATTGAAGTCACTGGTTGTTATAATAAGTTTGAGCAATACTATTTTTAAGTCAATTTCTTAAAACATGTAAAAGTTTTAAAAATAAAAGTTTTTAGTACTGTAAAGCTACAATCAATAGTGAATCTAGACTAGTCATTTTTACTATTTATAGTCAGTTTCTAGTCAATTTCACTTTCTGTTTTTGGGTCAAGAGTTCAATGCTATGGTGTTTGCTAAGATACAATATGAGCTGGCACAACCATTATCCCCCTGATTACTAAAGAAGTGTAACAGTGTGGTCTGTCCCCTGTTAAGGAAGTTAATTTGTGGGACATTCTGTTAATGAGGGAGTCTCCTACTGGGGGAGGAGAGCCAAAGGAGGCTGTTTGTGAAGGTATAGTTCTCATGGAGAAGTCAGGGTGCTGTGCTGGGAAAAAGCCAGAAGGTAGCACTTGTACTAATTTCTGGAGAGATGGAGGGGTTTGCTTTTTTTCTATTTGTGCTACTAGAGACTGAAGCTTATTTGATAGGACTGATGGCAGAGCTAATCACCTGCAATAGGCATCAGAGAAAAAAACCTGCTTACATGTCCTTTGACAGCATAATCCATTTGTACTCCTGTTTAAGAGTAATATTAATAGTAGTCTGAATTGAGATTGTTTGTTGGATATATCAGCCTTTTCTGGAGTGAAGTAACTGCAGAAATGTTATTTTTATTTTTTTATTGTAAAATAGAGTCAAATCAATGCTGGTTGTTCTGATTTGAGTCATACCTGGTAAGTATCATTATCTTATGAAACTAGGGGGAGGGATTGGCCATTTCTGAAGGACCATCAATGATGTTGGTGGAAGATCCTTCAAATCCAGTAGAAAGACAAATGCACCAATGTTAGCATCCTGTCACAAGCAAACACCACAAGCATCGAGATGATGACCACCTGACATCAACTTGGCTGGACTGCCTACATCATCTAGTTTTCTGACTCCAGACTCCTGAAGCAAGTTATGTTTTCCTAGCTCAGTCAAGACATACACTCAAGAGGAGGGCAGAGAAAGCACTTTAAGGATGTCCTCAAGGCTTACTTAAAAAAATGCAACATTGACATCAACTTGTAGGAGACTGTCAAATGGAGGACAAATTTGCTGGAGGATCTCAGTACTTTGAAACTTCAGAATGACAACAGGAAATGGAAAAGCAGGAGCAGCAGGAGCAGCATATCACAGACTGAATCAAGAATACAGAGCCACCTACCCTGCATGGAAACACTTGCTCAAGCTGCTATAGAACAGGTCAATCCTGGATTGGCCTTGTCAGCCATCTTCGGACTCACAGATGAGGCAATCATGGAAGACAATCATCCTCAAATGTGAGGGACTGCTGATAATGATCTTGATGCATATTGTGATCCAATGTAACCTGTGAGAGGGATTGGCCATTTTTGTAGGACCACTGCTCCACTCCTTTCTCTGTGCATTTTAAGGCAAATATGAAGAAGTGGGTGAGCCACGTGAGGTGTGGACAGGGTAGAGATTGGAGGGTACTGCTTCTGCTCCCACCTAGCCCCAGTTTTACTACTACATTTTGTTCCTTAAAGGAGCATTGGTAATAAATGCCCACAGCCCATCTCCATTTTTCTGTTTTCTGTGTGTTCAAGGACCAAAGGGTTTGTGCCCAAAGGCTGTAGTATCAGAATTACATCACTTAGCTAAATAAGGCAACCTGACATACTACATAGCAGGGAGCTCTGAAGCAGAAATATAAACCCTGAAAAAATCTTCCCAAACCACTTCAATATACAATTCCATTATGAGATCACTAGGGTAATGTAATATAAGGCAGACAAAGAATCATAATCAGTGATTTTCAGTAGGCAATCTACTAAACCTGCCCCATAAAACTTTTCAGTAAGATTCACTTTCGCTTATGTTTCTGACAGTAAGAAAAATGGGAAAGAAGATGTATTTGGCTTTGGCTTTTCTGATTCCATTAGTCAGAATGAGCCAAGAAAACATACATGAGAGAGATTATTCTGGCAGTTTATTCCTGGCATCTATTCTAGAATTAGGCAATAAATATTTTATTTTACATAATATGCTCCATTATGGGACCCAGTGGTTCTTCATTAACTTAGAAATAACTTAAATCTTTTGGTGAAGGAGTACAAAATTGAAACAATTTCACAACCATAAATATGAACTTTTTTCTGCTTTTTTTACATTATACTTAGGCTAAACTGAATACATTATCAATATATACAGGTCTCCCCTGTCTCTAAATTATTCTAAGCACTTAAAATTCTGCAGATCTAAAATAGTTTAATAGAAAGGTCCCAAAGGATCAATGATTCATTGGTAATGAAATATGTAGGAGGGTTAAAAAATGAATATGCACTTATGATAACTTAAGTATCATAAACAATGATATGTTTATAAATACTTTTTAGGAAACTTTTTTTTTTACAATAAAGTAGTCAGAAAAGTTCCGAACGTCCAGAGAAGTATTTTTCTTTTCATGAAGAACTGCCTAAAAGACATTAAAATATCTTCCCTTGTTCTCACTTTTATGTAGTTGTTATTTCAAATGAGACTGACTGGTGATTAAATTTTTAGCTTAACAACTTGAAACATACGGGCGGGCTCTGGTTTTAAGAGACTTCTAAACATCTTGGAAATCCAGACCTTTTCAGGTCTGACACACAAGCTCCCTAGACACTTTTGAAAATCTTGGTTTAAAATTTTTTTTAGAAATTTTGGACAGTCTAAGTCATAGAAATAGAACCATTTTTCAGCATATATAATAGTCACAAGCACAGAAGTCCTAAAGCTGCTGGCTAGCTTCTTTTCTTACACTGCTGCAACTCTATTTGTGTTGGAAGACCCCAGGCACAATAACAAGAATGTAGATATAGGGAGCAGAGGAAAAGATTCAATCAGCAGTGATAACAGAGAAGGCTGCTGATTGAACTTCTGATTTCTTAGAATGTATTGTCTGTACCATTACAGAGACAGAGAGAACCTTGTAGAATAGACAGGTTCTAAAGAGTATATGCCAGATACTTTTACCCTAGTTTGTAAAGCAACTGGACCGTTGTAACAGAGAGGAAAAGAAATCACATCATTATGGAGACATAATATTTAAAAAATGTTCATGTGCACAAACCCTCATCTTACACAAGTGAAGAGCGGAGGAAAAGAGATTTCCATTCTACATAGCAACAATTTTACATGTGCTCCAGAGGTGGTGGGGAGTGCTTTAGTTAGAGTGGCTCCAAGAACTCTTCTAATTAAAGCACCCACAGTGTCTGTGTGTCAGTGTACCTGCACTTCAAATTGGTGAAGGGAGCAGGTACTTTAAGTAAAGCTCATTGAATAAACTTTATTTAAAGCACCCCTACCACCATTTTGATGTATGGGAGTGCTGATACATGACACATGAAAGCTGACTGGAGCGTAATAATTAGCACGCTTCAGCAGACTCAATTAATCAAGTCTGTTCCAATGCGCTGTCATTACACACATCAAAGCAGCCTCTCTCCATGTGTACAGGCATCCTTGGTTTCCAAATACAAGGTAAATCTGCCAAAACAGAGAGCCTAAATCTCATTTTACTATTCCCATTTTGTGTTGTAGCATCCTTGATTACAGTAGAATTAGTCCTGATTCATCTGCCAGTGGACATGAGATGAGTTACCACTCATTGGCACAGTTTACATGTATCTACATGTACATGTGCCTACTGTGCAGTAAAAACCCATAATGCTACTTAAATTTGCTACTTGCAAATGCAGGTAGCAAATTTAAGTGGGGTTAGTTACTGCACATTAGTGCACATGTAGCTGCAACCCAGGAGCAAGTTTGCTCCCAGGTCTGCCCAGCCACTAAGGGAGCCAGCCTGAGGCCAGCCCTAGGGCAGCAGACTGGGAGCTTCTCCTGCTCTAGGGCTGGGATGCCTCTATGGCATCCCCTGTCTTCAGGCTATAAAAACCTGCAGATTTGTTGTGTCTTGGGGTATGCACCACTGACAGCCTAAGGGCACTTCAGGCTCTATGCGTTTCCCTGGCCAGGACACAGCCATGCTGTGCTTGTCTGCCTTCAGCCTTGCACTGCTGCCTGGCACTGCACTGCCATGTGGCTGCCAGGGCAGCGCTGTCTGGGCTAGCTGGGTGCTGCAGGCTAATACAGCCCTGGCCAGGCCTGCCAACCTCCAGGGCCACCTGCAGGCAGCTCCTGGGCAGCAGGGCCAGTGCCACCTGCCTTCAGCACACCCTCAGCAGCCTGCTGTGCACCTGAAGGTGCTTCGGGGCATACCCTCTACTGAGTGGCTTCCAGTCCCATATTGTGCCCCTGTGCTGGGCACTGCTGGCAGCTGCCCAGGGCCAGCAACACCAGGACAGCCATGTGGGGGCCCAAAGAGCTGGCACAGGACCAAGAATGGCATTGTCCTCCCTCTTGTCCAGGCCTGGGACCACATGCATCCTCACACCTTTGCCCTCCACCCAGGGCCCTAACTGTAGGCAGGAGGAAACTGGTGACCTCATGGTGCTGTGGGGTGAGACAGAGATGCTGCATCAGTTTAAGCAGGGCAGGCACTCCAATGCCCACACTTATAAGGCCCTGTTAGGCCAGATGCAGGAGTGAGGGCACAATTGGTCAGTGAAGCTGTGCCACATAAAGGTCGCCTTGTGGGTACAGTGGGTCACTGTGACTAACCATAATTGTTGGTTCAGCCATGCCTGCAAGACCATGCCCTTTATGTGGCAGCTGACAGTCATTCAGGTGCCTGGGACCCAGAATGCAGCTGTGCAGTTTACACAAGCACAGGAGGCCTATTAAGCTGCTGCCCCAGTCTGGCATCTCCAGTGACCTGTTACTGGAGGAGGGAACTTTGGGTGTGCAGTGCCTTATCCTGCCCAGCTCCCTGGCTGCAGTTTCCTCTAGCAGCTTTGGGAGCCCTGGTCTGTGCCTGTTTCACTAGTTATGCAGCTCCAGAGCCAGACTCAGGCTCAGGTGGCCTTGACACCATTCGCCACCAGCAGTGCCAGCTGCTCACCAGGTGGGGGCCCCCAGGTGGGTGTTTGCATGCTGCACCCCATGGGCCAAGGACACTAGGTGAAGCTGCAAGCCATCACTGAGATGGAGAACCATGCCAAACTGCCAGCCTTGGCAGCCCTGGCCATGCGGTAAGCCCTTCACTGAGGGGAGGGCTGTCTCTGCCTCGCCCCTGCCCCCCCCAGCTCACCCGCACTCCCCTGGCCTCGTGTCCCTCCACCCCCATACCAGGGAGGGAGGGAGAAGACAGTGAAAAACTTTATTGAGCCACCTGTGCCTTCTCAGCTAGGCTGACATGGGCCTCTCACATGCTGAGGGATGTGTCAATGCCAGCAGTCATGTCCTCCTTAGCATCGGGGGGCAGGGACAT
>NW_017728992.1:5213294-5215924 GCF_001723915.1 Gavialis gangeticus
CATGTGGTAAGCCCTTCACTGAGGGGAGGGCTGTCTCTGCCTCGCCCCTGCCCCCCCCAGCTCACCCGCACTCCCCTGGCCTCGTGTCCCTCCACCCCCATACCAGGGAGGGAGGGAGAAGACAGTGAAAAACTTTATTGAGCCACCTGTGCCTTCTCAGCTAGGCTGACATGGGCCTCTCACATGCTGAGGGATGTGTCAATGCCAGCAGTCATGTCCTCCTTAGCATCGGGGGGCAGGGACATGTAGTGCAGACACAGGTATCTCTCCAAGCAGTGACAGAGGTTGCAGGGCAGCCTGGGCTTGCACCCCATGCTGTTGTAGCTCAGGGTCCCAAACCAGAAATACAGGTGCACCCCGTGCACCATGAGGATCAGCAGAAGCAAGGCACAGTGTGTCATCATGGGTAGTGGCCCTGCTCATGCTGAACAGGCCCCAAAAGGTGTCCCAGGTCACATGGAAGCCATCCAGCCACTGCTCATTGTCCCAGGTGTGCTGGATGATGCACCACAACCAATCCTGGCTGCCACAGCAGGCCCAGAGTTGGCAGGGCTGGAGGCCCAGGAGGGCAATGGTGGTCCCAGTGGTGACATAGTGAATCCCCTCATAAGCTTTCCTTCCAGAGGCAACTGCAAGGTGGAGGTGGTGGCTCTGGGAATGCGTGCTGCAGCTAGACAGGGTGTCATCAGTCATGAGGGCGCTAGGCTGGGTGAGACAGCTGTGGGCCTGGCAGCAGTTGGTGCCGTGTTCCAGCAGGGCAATCACAGCAGCCAGCAGGAGCCTGGGTCACTAGTCATCACTGCCAGGGTCAGGGACTGGAGTAGCCATAGCATGAGGAGGTATAGTGGCCAAGGAGAAAGCTGCCGCATGCTGCCCATCCTCTTGGCATGCTGCTGCTGGGCAAGGAAGAGGCTGGTCAAAGATTACCAAGTGGGGATGGCTTTTAAAGAGGGTTACCAGGTACTGGAAGTTGCAGCCAGAGCCTAGAGCTCCCTCTGCTGGCTGCAAGGGCCACAAAGAACTGGGTGAAAATCTTCTCTCTAATCCCCACATGTGTAGACTCCTGCCTGAAAACCCTTACTCCAGCTTAGTTTACACTAAGGTACATCTAGGCAGAAATAATTGCATGTGTAGATACACCCAGGAGGGTGCATCTACATGTGATTTAAGGCACATTAGCCATTTTTAAGGTGCCTGTTTCACTAGCTTCACCTTAAGAATGGATATTTTAGGGTAATTGAACCTAAATTTACTACCTGCATAAAGCAAGTATCAAATTTAGGTGCAACTAGATAAGGTACCTTAACCCATGTGTAAACCTCATAAGGTACCTTAATGCTATGTGACTGAGCGAGTCAGAGCTGAGCTCACGGGGCCACATGCTGCCACCGGACACCACCAAAAAGAAAACGTGGTGGGTGCTGTTCTGTAAGGTGCAGACACTGAAGTTATATGCCAGTTCCAGCAGCAGCAGTTCCTGTCAGTATGCAGAAAGTTGGTACAGGGGGCAGGAGGCATGAGGGTTCCTGTCAAAGAACAAAGGACAGACCCCCTCCCACCCACACAACTCCCTGCTGGGGAAGGGGGCAGCACAGTGCAAGCAGAGCTTTTGCTAGCAGCTCCCCCATGCTTCTCAATCAGAGCAGGTTTGCTAGCTGGGAAATACAGCCCTGCATGGGCAGGACACCTCACTGCCTACCTGGGATTCAAGCACCTTAAAAAGCCTGTGCTAGGGCTCCCACCTGGAACATCAGGTAGACTGGAACCTCATCTGCTCCCAGCGCCTAACACATTTTTCCTGCTCGATCCACCTCCATCCTGGGCAAGTGCCTCGCCTCCATGCCAGACACTGTGGGTGGGAGAGGTGACATCAGTTCCTGGGGACTCTGTGTACCTCAGCACTGGCAGACTGGGTGCAACATAGATGGGGTGCTACTTGAGTGCAACTTGGCCTTGGATCAGGTGGACTAAGAAGACAGGTTGGACCCCACCTGCTAGGGCTGAGACATACAGAGCCCCCAGGAGCTCACACCACCTCTCCCACCTGCAGTGTCTGGCACAGAGGCAAAGCTCTTGCCTGGGACAGAGGTGGATGGACCAGGGAAAGCCTTGCCAAGTGCTGGGAGCAGATACAGTCCCAGCCTACCTGCTGTCCTGGGCAAGAGCCCCAGCTTAGGTTTCTAAGGTCACCTGAATTCTTGGTGGGCAGCAAGGCATCCCACCCCTGCACGGCTGCATTGCCCAGCCAGCAAACCTGTCCCAAGGCAGAGGCATGGGGGAGCCACCAGCAAAGTCCCTGCCCACGCTGTGCTGTCCCTTTCCCCTGGAGAAAGTCAGAGGGAGGGCTGTTCCTTGCACTTTGAAAGGAGCTCTTGCACCTTCTGTCCCCTCTGCTGACTTACTGCACACAGATAGGGACTGCTGCTAGCTGGAACCACCATTCCAGCTCCAGTGCATGCACCTTGCAGAACAGCACCAACTGTACTTCTTCTTGGCAGTGACTGACTGCAGTGCAGGGCCCCACATGCTTGGCTCCAGTCAACTGTCATCTGATGCTGGGAAGGCAGGAACATGGGGAGGGAGTTAGAGCTAGGTCTGGGGCTGAGGTGAGGGTCAAGCTGATTGTGTCC
>NW_017728992.1:5220924-5223871 GCF_001723915.1 Gavialis gangeticus
GGGAGGGAGTTAGAGCTAGGTCTGGGGCTGAGGTGAGGGTCAAGCTGATTGTGTCCAGAGGGACTGGAGGCTCCCTCCCCATTAGCCAGCACTGGGCTGCTCTGGCCTTCCAGGGACTTTCCAGGGTGCTGATCAGGGAAGGGTGCCCAGCGAGCCGTGTCAAGGCACCTTAAGGCATCCACATGTAGACATGTACCTAAATTGCCTTAATGTACCTTAGTCTAAGATGCATTTAGTTTAGGCACACATAAATCCACATGTAGACATGCTCAGCATGTAGGAGATGAGAATCAGGTCCAGGGATTATAGAGTATCAGATATCTTTCTTTTCACCTGTCTGATAACATCTGAGCACAGCCACCAGCTAATGCATACTCACATAAAGCTTCATGCTGCTGGGATGTTAGATAATTACAGTCACAATTGTCTGCATAACAAAATATCCAAATCTCCTGTAGGAAATGGTGAATACCCCAGGACCTCTGAGTGCTGAGATAAGTATCTTGCTTAAATAAATATGGAGTGAAAACTTCTTAAAAGTTTAGTATGTCATTAATTCTAAATCTATTGAAGGATTTTTCTTATAATGTCTGCAAAGCTTCTCTAGTTAAGAGCCAGAACAATACCAAGGGCTGCTGCCACAGTGTGTGGGTAGAGTGCAGAGCACAAAAGCTCTCTTAATTTCACAATGGAAATGGAAAATATAGTTTCTTATGATTTCCCAACCATGAAACCTTCCTTAGGACACTGTATAAAGGTGAAAATATTAGTTCAGCAGCTTATTTTAATACTTTTATATAGCCCCTGAAAAAGGAATAATGGCAACTTTCCTTTAAAAGTAAACTGCATATAATCTTTTTTGTTTTGCTATGTAGGTGTCACAGGCCAGCTGGGCACTGTGAGTATATCAATTTAGTTGCAGATTGACTGAGCACTGCAACTTTATTAGCCACTGGGCTTTTTGGTTTGGGATCGAGAAGGTGATCGTGGAAAGCAAAGAAATGACAAGTTTCACTTACAAAAAAGAATGAATTTTACTTATGACAACAAAAGGTATAGTTTGCACATATAATAGTTAATAAAAAGGTTAAGCTAATAAACAGGCAACATAACAATACAGATTAAAATTGACAGTGATAATAAAACAGATAAAGAAATTAACCAAGAGTTCCCACTCGGTTAATAACTTATCGATAGTCCCTCGGTTAGAAGATGCACATCAAGTTGAATCAGCGAAGTCAGACGTCTCTGAACTGGGCTGCCCAAAGGAGAACCGGTGGAAGCCCCTCAGTCAGGATCTGGTCCTCACTCTCACAGGGAGTAAGAGAGATCCATGGGGGTATGGGACAGCAATGACCCTTCTGTTCCATCCTTCCCAAGGGTTACTTTGACGTGTGTGTTCTTTTATATCCTAATTATGCTAATTTTTAGTTATATAGCCATTCATAATATTACTTTATAGCTGTTATCCTATGGGGTTAAAAGGTGTTAGAAATCATTATAATAAGTTACTGCCCAAGCTTGGGTTTATCCAATAAGCAAATTGCAACACAGCATCTTCAGGTTTGAAATTAACATTACCCTGCCTAAATCCAGCCCCTTCAGAACTCTCTGACTATGCTTTTTTGAGATGTTCTTTCTTGAAATGAACTGGATAAGCTGGGCAGTTGAATCCAGTTTTTATTATCATCAAGGCTAAATTCTGAGCGAGAAAGAACTATTAGGTCAGCTAATTTCATAGCTATAGCTTTGGCTTTGAGGCCTAGTCAGTTCCACAAACAGTTACAAGTTACATTTGCAGGTTACAAAAATACAAGCTTCATATTAGACAAAAGTTCCCAATGCCTCCAAGAAGCACATATTTATTGCTTATTAATTTTTTTCGTTCTGGCCATCACATGTAGGAAAGCTAGTTTTTCATTCCACCTCAAGATCTATGAATTGATATTTAACACCATCGAAGATCAGTGAATGAGAGAAAATGCTAAAAGGTTTTGCAGTTTGGCTTCAGCTAGGCCAAATAGTCAAAAGTAAAGGTCTTTGCCTAAACTGTGCAAACTGAGTCTGTAAAATGTAGCTGTAAATCTTCAAAACCAGGCTGACCCAAGAGACCATGTGCATTTGTGCTTTCAGTCTAGATCAAAAACCAGGTTTAGGACAGAAAAAACACTTGCACAACTAGTTCAGTCCCTAGAAGGTTTGGTTCAGATATTTTAAACCCTTTGAGGTAGTTGAACTATTTTGTAGTTAATAGTTATTACAGAGTGGATAGAAAGAAATGATTTTGGATTAAATTTACCATGAGGCAGTAGGACTGCACATGGTTTTTTACACAATTTACGAAGCTTGGGGACAGCTGTAGGCAGAACAGCCATGAAGCAGTGTTCACATTTTATATGAAATGGGGAGATGTTTACTTCATAAGTTTGGAGCAGAAACCATTTTTTTATAGAGGGCTAGAAAGTACCACAAAATCTTCCTGGCTAGGGACAAATATTCAAAAAATCAGGGCCTGAATTGACTCAACCTTTGCAGGTTATTCTAACCTGCAGAGATTTAACCAGTTTGTAACAGAACAGACATGTGGGCACATGCCTGCAGTTGCTCAGGCCAGGAGCCGGGGATGCTAGAGCATGTCCTCCTCTGCAGGGAAGCTGTGGGAGGGTGTGTCCAGTCGGGGCAGAACTGGCCAGAGATGGTTTTAATTCTCCCCTCCCTGTCCCACTGGTAGGGACCCAAGCTAGATCTGCCAGTTGCTTCCCTCTCCTATTACAGCACCAGGCACCATGAGGCAGAGAAGACATGGAGGAAGGTTAATCTCCTCTCTAACCCTACTGGCAGTAGGGGTAGAGGAGAGACTGGCTCCGTGTGGCAGAATAGACTCCTGCTGTCCCATCTGAAGAAGGGTGGAGGGAAGGGGAATAACCCCATCCCTGCCCCCCCCCCC
>NW_017728992.1:5228871-5229403 GCF_001723915.1 Gavialis gangeticus
TGAGTGCTGAGATAAGTATCTTGCTTAAATAAATATGGAGTGAAAACTTCTTAAAAGTTTAGTATGTCATTAATTCTAAATCTATTGAAGGATTTTTCTTATAATGTCTGCAAAGCTTCTCTAGTTAAGAGCCAGAACAATACCAAGGGCTGCTGCCACAGTGTGTGGGTAGAGTGCAGAGCACAAAAGCTCTCTTAATTTCACAATGGAAATGGAAAATATAGTTTCTTATGATTTCCCAACCATGAAACCTTCCTTAGGACACTGTATAAAGGTGAAAATATTAGTTCAGCAGCTTATTTTAATACTTTTATATAGCCCCTGAAAAAGGAATAATGGCAACTTTCCTTTAAAAGTAAACTGCATATAATCTTTTTTGTTTTGCTATGTAGGTGTCACAGGCCAGCTGGGCACTGTGAGTATATCAATTTAGTTGCAGATTGACTGAGCACTGCAACTTTATTAGCCACTGGGCTTTTTGGTTTGGGATCGAGAAGGTGATGTTGGAAAGGAAAGAAATGACAAGTTTCAC
>NW_017728992.1:5229857-5236184 GCF_001723915.1 Gavialis gangeticus
TCCTTCCCAAGGGTTACTTTGACGTGTGTGTTCTTTTATATCCTAATTATGCTAATTTTTAGTTATATAGCCATTCATAATATTACTTTATAGCTGTTATCCTATGGGGTTAAAAGGTGTTAGAAATCATTATAATAAGTTACTGCCCAAGCTTGGGTTTATCCAATAAGCAAATTGCAACACAGCATCTTCAGGTTTGAAATTAACATTACCCTGCCTAAATCCAGCCCCTTCAGAACTCTCTGACTATGCTTTTTTGAGATGTTCTTTCTTGAAATGAACTGGATAAGCTGGGCAGTTGAATCCAGTTTTTATTATCATCAAGGCTAAATTCTGAGCGAGAAAGAACTATTAGGTCAGCTAATTTCATAGCTATAGCTTTGGCTTTGAGGCCTAGTCAGTTCCACAAACAGTTACAAGTTACATTTGCAGGTTACAAAAATACAAGCTTCATATTAGACAAAAGTTCCCAATGCCTCCAAGAAGCACATATTTATTGCTTATTAATTTTTTTCGTTCTGGCCATCACATGTAGGAAAGCTAGTTTTTCATTCCACCTCAAGATCTATGAATTGATATTTAACACCATCGAAGATCAGTGAATGAGAGAAAATGCTAAAAGGTTTTGCAGTTTGGCTTCAGCTAGGCCAAATAGTCAAAAGTAAAGGTCTTTGCCTAAACTGTGCAAACTGAGTCTGTAAAATGTAGCTGTAAATCTTCAAAACCAGGCTGACCCAAGAGACCATGTGCATTTGTGCTTTCAGTCTAGATCAAAAACCAGGTTTAGGACAGAAAAAACACTTGCACAACTAGTTCAGTCCCTAGAAGGTTTGGTTCAGATATTTTAAACCCTTTGAGGTAGTTGAACTATTTTGTAGTTAATAGTTATTACAGAGTGGATAGAAAGAAATGATTTTGGATTAAATTTACCATGAGGCAGTAGGACTGCACATGGTTTTTTACACAATTTACGAAGCTTGGGGACAGCTGTAGGCAGAACAGCCATGAAGCAGTGTTCACATTTTATATGAAATGGGGAGATGTTTACTTCATAAGTTTGGAGCAGAAACCATTTTTTATAGAGGGCTAGAAAGTACCACAAAATCTTCCTGGCTAGGGACAAATATTCAAAAAATCAGGGCCTGAATTGACTCAACCTTTGCAGGTTATTCTAACCTGCAGAGATTTAACCAGTTTGTAACAGAACAGACATGTGGGCACATGCCTGCAGTTGCTCAGGCCAGGAGCCGGGGATGCTAGAGCATGTCCTCCTCTGCAGGGAAGCTGTGGGAGGGTGTGTCCAGTCGGGGCAGAACTGGCCAGAGATGGTTTTAATTCTCCCCTCCCTGTCCCACTGGTAGGGACCCAAGCTAGATCTGCCAGTTGCTTCCCTCTCCTATTACAGCACCAGGCACCATGAGGCAGAGAAGACATGGAGGAAGGTTAATCTCCTCTCTAACCCTACTGGCAGTAGGGGTAGAGGAGAGACTGGCTCCGTGTGGCAGAATAGACTCCTGCTGTCCCATCTGAAGAAGGGTGGAGGGAAGGGGAATAACCCCATCCCTGCCCCCCCCCCCCAAGGGGCCCTACAGGCTGGCTGTGTTTCCCTTAGGCCTCTGCAGTGGGAGGGGGCAGGGTCCTTGGTGGGGGCAGCAGCCCATCGTAATGTCCAGCAGTTCAAGCCACTTCTTGGTGGAGGTCCCACTGCAGGGCCAGGATAGCTGCAGCAGGCTGTGTGCGGCAAAACTGGGACTCAGAGAGGTTCAGAGCCCTTGCCCTCAGCACCACCACTGCAGCCACTTTCCTTGCCCCACAGCATACCAACCTCCCTGGAAGGGGGCTTCTAACCCATCATGGTTGCTTGCCCCACCCTCACTGCTCCAGCAGCCAGCCAGGGACACAGCCAGATGTGGGAAGAGGCTTTTCCCCCCAGGCTGAGCAGACTTTTCTCCCTTGCTGCCACTGCTCAGCCTGGATGGGTGAACCTGGAACTGGCATGGGGCACATGGGGTCAAGGATGCACACGCTAATCCCTGCCTATACCACAGGGCTGAGGTCAGCAGCAGCAGCAGCAAATGAGCTGCTTTGGCTAGGCTGCCAAGAAAGGGAGTGGTGCCTTGGCCTGGCAGGACTCAGGGACTTGCCAGGGGCCAGACAAAGCCCCTCTGAAGGCCAGATCCACCCCACCCCTTCCTGGTGGGGTGGGGATGTGCTGCAGAGTGAAGAAAGTGGCCGCAGTGGTGGCACTGGTTGTGGGGGGGCTCTGGCCCCCTCTGGGCCCTGTTGCTGCCATGCACAGTGCACCACAGCTCTACTGGCCCCCCAGCAGGAAGGGGCTCATGCTTCTGGACATTATGACAGTATGTTGCCCCCACCAAGGGCCCTGCCTTCCCCTGCTGCAGTGACCCAGTGGGGGCACTACCAACCCGTAGGGCCCCTTGTGGTGGGAGGGCAGGGACTGGGTTATTCTCCTTTCCTTTGTCCTTCCACAGAGGGGGTAGCAGGGGCCTATTCCACTGCAGGGAGCCAGTCTCATCTCTTCCCTCTGATGCCAGTAGCAGTAGAAGAAAGACTAACCACCCTCCCATCCCCCTTTGCCTCAGGGGAATTAATTAAATCCCTCCCTGGCCAGACCCTTGCCCCTGCCTGTCCCTGCTCTGATTGGGGGGGCAGAGAGGTGCAGCCAGCCTGGTTGGACTGGAGCAGACAGCCCAGTTCAGAGAGCATGCTGGGATGCTGGGGGTCTCTGATTTATCTTAAACCAGTGAGGGGTCTGGGACAGACAATGTATAAACCTATTTGAGCCAAATAAGTTAAGTCTGATACTACTTTCAACCAGGTTTATCTTAAACCAGTGAGGGGTCTGGGACAGACAATGTATAAACCTATTTGAGCCAAATAAGTTAAGTCTGATACTACTTTCAACCAGGTTTATCTTAAACCAGTTTTGACCATTTTGAAACTCATTTATGTGCACTGAATATCTGTTCTGTTACAGGTTTAAACCAGTTTCTAATCACTTAAACCAGTTTATGTGTAATGTCTGTCCCTAGCCTCTGAGCCTGTGACCCTACAACATCAAGCTAGTGCTACTGAAGGCCTATGACCATTATTAAATCCCATGCTTTGATTTAGAGAGGATTAATTCTTTTTTCCTACACACATGCATGCATGTACCTTATATTCTGGACTCACAGAAGGCCTTATTATTCTCATGTTATAAGGTCTGATCAGACGGACACTGATTAATGCCTCTCATCATTGGTGACCAATAAGCACACCACACATGCAAGAAACAGATTGTGGAGAAGGTAAGAAAACTTTTTGCACCTCTACTGTGATTAGCCTGCATAAATCCCATTAATGATAGAATGACTGTTGATAATATATTTAGGACTTGGCAAATGATAGATTTAAATTTTTAATTTTTTTTACTTTTGGGTGCTGAACTGAAAACCTGGTAAAAAAATATCAATTTGGATTGAACCAAAAGGGAATTTTCTGGAAGGGAAGCTTAAAAGACAAGGGAAAAAAAACTATTGTTCTGTAACCCAAAACATTTTATTGGATCACTGGTTTCATTTGGGGACTATTTTGCTTTTATTTTATTTTTTCTCAAAGAAAGCTTTTTTCCCCCTTTTTTGATGTAGGTCAATTTTTAAATGAAAAAATGCTTAAAAGTCAAATTTCAAAACATTTCAATGAAAAATGGCAAGAAAAAACACTGCAACTTTGCCAAAATAAAATCTTATAACACGTTCAAAAAACAAAACAAAACAAAAACCTTTATTCCCAGTGAAAATATTCAGTAAGTGGACCTGGGTTTCTGAATAGTTTTATTTCTATTAGCTCAGGGCATATTTGTGAAGTCATTACATACATGCTTCATTTAAAAAAAAAATGTCATGTAGCTATTAAGGTTTTAACATAATTATTTAAAATGGCAGTTACATAAGGAAGTGATTGCAGGATTCCACCATTATTGTTTTAGTGAGTTTAATTGGCTTAATTTATAAATAAAAATGGTTTCTTTTGTTATTCACCAATCTTAGAATATCACCTGGAAACCTAAATACAAGTTGGCTCTTTCTGTCTCAAGCATTTTCTCCTGTAAAAAAAAATGTAGTCTACATTTTCCCTCCATTTACATCTGTCCATTTGTATTGACTTCAGTAAGATTGCAAAATTCCCTAGAATTAGATTTAAATGGTAAATGAGATTAAACTGGAAACACACCCTGTTGTGAGGTAAAGAACATAAAAATTGTGTAGAAGTGCATGATTTTGAAAATTAAAGGGGAAAAGAAATTGGCATTTCCAAGCCCATAAACTACCACACTTATGACTAAGCAATATTGTAAATTGTAGGGAAAACCCCTAGCCCTGTTGGAGGCAGTGAGGAAATAGAACTGTAAACCAATTTCCCTTCTGGCTTAGTGATAAGAGAGCTTAAAAACTTACAAATTGGACATGTTTAAATATGAAAAAAACACATTTTCTTCTGGTTTCATAGTAATGAGTTCTGCAGCTCATAGTAGACCTGCAGATAGCTGTTATTTTGCACAGCTAGAGGACTTGTCATCTTTGGGAGTCTATACATATGCTCTGGGGATGGAGGAGGAGAGAGCTGCTCTAATTAAAGGGCCTGCAGCATCTCATGTATTCAGTGTTCTGCACTTCAACTTGGTGGTGGGGGCGCCTGAACTAAAGCTTGTTTGATGGAATTTAGTTAAAGTTTCACTGCTACCATTTTGAAACATGGGAGTGCCAAATATGTAAGATGTGGAAGCTACTAATTAGCATGCTCCAGCAGACTTGATTAATCAAGTCTGCTTCAATGCACTGTAATTATGGTGCATCAGAGCAGCATCCCCACGTGTCTGCAGGTAGCTTTTGTAACCAAAGTAATGCTGAATTGATTGGTCCTTGTTGGGCTGACAACACCTGTGAGTATATAATATGATTCTTACTATATGTTGGACACACTTTGGCCTATAGATACCAGTTTCATATTTGGAAAATACAAAAATGCTTTGTATGAAATTTTGATAAAATTCTATGCATCCAAATTGTGGGTATAGTAGAGACAGGACAGTTTGGAAGCCTGAAACAGTTTAAAACAGGGGTGGCCAACCTTTAGCATGCATGCTAAAAGTAGCACAGGTAATATCTGTTTAGGCTTTCAGCAGACTGGAGGCAGAAAGCAGAACAGCAAATTAGGCAGCACAAGGAAAGAAATCAGAGCAGTAGATTGGGCAGAGGTATAAGATTGGAGTTGCACTTGGGCATATGGCATACTTGCCAAGAATGTTGACTCTCACCACTTTAAATATAGCATTCAGATTTGTGGCAGAGTTTAAGGTGGGTTTTAGAGCAAAAACTGTAGAAGTAGGTCTTTTTGAAAGTGTGTCTTTTGAGCCACAGAGTTTTCAAATTTACCTCATTATTCTGTTCTAGGAACAAACTAGTGCTATTCACAGGTTACCTTCAGGTATTTATATTTTTACTACCTGAGTTCTAGCATTTATGTTTATTCAAATATTTGTTTCCAAATAATAGCATGTAAGTGCACTAAATTCCATGGTATAATTGTAGCTTTCAGTGCATGTTTGGAAAATTTCCAGATTTGCCCGCACACCATGCATATGTGCAATTCAGTTCAAAGTCAGCATTTTATTTCTTTGTATTGCTGCCTACGCACATCCATCCTAACTTTCTAGAAGGCCTTTCAGACCTTGTGGTCATTAGTATCTTTTTATCTCATCTTTTATGTTTATTTTGCTTTATAACATACATTTTTTACACCAGTTAATGCAAATCTATCAGTAAATTTGTTCTGGTCACCTTTTGTGTGTATCATGCTGAAAAGGACTATTTCATAGATTTCATAGACATTAGGGCTGGAAGGGACCTTAGAAGATCATCAACTCCAGCCCCCCACCCGAGGGGCAGGAAGTCAGCTGGAGTCATAGGATCCCAGCAAGAGAAGCATCCAAATTTCTCTTGAAGGTGTTCAATGTAGGTGCTTGAACCACCTCCGATGGCAGGCTATTCCAAACGTTGGGGGCTCGGACAGTAAAGAAATTCTTCCTTATGTCTAGCCTGAAATGATCTTGCAGTAGTTTATAACCATTCAACCTCGTCATCCATTGGGGCACTCTGGTGAACAAACGTTCTCCCAGGTACTGGTGGTCACCCCTGATAAACTTATAGGTGGCCATCAGATCACCCCTAAGCCTGTGCTTTTCCAGGCTAAAGAGCCCCATAGCTCTCAGCCTGTCATCATAAAGTCTGTTTTCCTGACCTCTGATCATGCACGTGGCTTTTC
>NW_017728992.1:5236614-5236874 GCF_001723915.1 Gavialis gangeticus
TTGGCTAACAAGGCCTGTCCACTTCTGACTCCAATGTCCACCCCATTAATGAAGATGTTGAACAATATGGGTCCAAGGACAGAGCCTTGGGGGACCCCACTGGTCACAGGGCACCATGACCATTGACTTCCATCAGTTACTACCCTCTGGGTCTGAACATGGAGCCAATTTCCCAGCCCGCGGATCATGGTGGACCCAAGGCCACAGTTGGCCAGATTCACCAAGAGGTGATCATGGGATACCAGATCAAAGGCTTTTTT
>NW_017728992.1:5237188-5237516 GCF_001723915.1 Gavialis gangeticus
AGAGGCCGAGCTATGATGCTCGCTAACTCCTTGAGTACCCTGGGGTGTAGATTATCAGGGCCAGCTGAGTTGAAGGTATCCAGCCTCTCAAGGTGTTTCTTCAAGAGGTCAGCATTGATGGAGGGCAGGGGATTTCCCTCACCAGGACCTCCCTGTCCCGTAGTGGGCATGGGCATCCCATGGGACTGAGGAAAGACCGACACAAAGTACCCATTTAATAGGTTGGCTTTTTCCTGGGCATCAGTTGTCCCATTCGGTTTAGCAGGGATCCAATGTTGCCCTTGCTTTTCCTCCAGCTCCCCACATATCTGAAAAAGGACTTTTTATT
>NW_017728992.1:5238347-5239333 GCF_001723915.1 Gavialis gangeticus
CTCCCACCATTGTGTCCCCTGTGCCGTGTTCCCCACAGATTTTAACCCAAAGCACCTCCAGTTATCCACCCTGGTTGTCAATATCAGCTTACAGGGACATGTAGCTTTCCTTAACATAGAAAGCTACATCCCAGTCCCTTTTATTTATTGTTATTTCTCCTGTACAGGGTATTGCCATCTATACCCATGATCCAGTCATGGGTGTAGTCCCACCAGGTCTCTGTTATCCCTATGATGCCATAGTTATTTGTTTTAAGCAGGAGGACAAGTTTCTCCTGCTTATTCCACTTAAAGGTGGATGGGCTCCACCTTTCCCCTAAAGGTAAGCATGTGTTCTCTTCTAGGTTTGTGGATTTTGTCTGACGAGGTTTAAATTAGGCTCATTGGGGGATGGGGAAGATGAGAGCGGAGCAAGCCTTGAACTACTAAACAAAGCAGCACCCACAAATACAGCCCAGCCTAGATCAATGAGCAGAACATTTACCCAGGTAAGCAACAGGGGCCAAGGCAATGCTGAGATTAGGGGGCCAGTGCATACATCCTCAGGAGGCCTCAAATGCCTCTGCACAAATGTTCATAGTATGGGAAACAAGCAGGAGGAACTTACCCTCCTGCTAGCTGACACCAACCCAGACATAGTGGGTTTTACAGAAATGTGGTGGGACCCAACACACAAATGGGCAGTGAATAGGAAGGGCTATAGGCTGTACAGGAGGGACAGGACAGGGAGGAAAGGTGGGGGTGTGGCGCTTTACATTAAGGAGGAATACACATGCTCATCAAGTAGCACAGAGTCAGAGGAGGGGCACACTGAAGTGGTCTGTGTTAGAATACAAGGCAGTCAAGGGGAAAGAGACTTAACAGTGGGGGTCTACTACAGACCACCCAACCAAGGGGAAGAGCTAGACCAGAATTCTTAAGTCAGCTCACGGAGGTAGTTAGGTCAAAGACGTGGTCATCATGGGTGAACTGAGCTTTCCAGACAT
>NW_017728992.1:5249501-5266943 GCF_001723915.1 Gavialis gangeticus
GATGACTATAGTGTGGTTGCTCGGGGATGTAGGGGGACGTTCAGGAAGGCCAAGGCGGAGATGGAACTGGGAGTAGCTACCCAGATCAAGGACAACAAGAAGTCCTTTTTTAAATACATAGGGGGCAGTAAGAAGGTACTGGGTAACGTGGGGCCCCCACAAGACACGCTGGAAATCTGTTTGTCACCCCAGATGACAAAACTAACCTATTTAATGACTTCTTTGCCTCCATTTTCCTGAGCAGGGACCGGATCAGCCCCACCACCAGGCCCCCCTCAGGCCCCAGGGGAGGCACACCTAGGCCAAGGGTCAGTGAGGATCTAGTCAGGGAACTTCTGGAGGGACTGGATGTATTTAAATTAGCTGGTCCAGATGATCTCCACCCCAGAGTGCTGAGTGAATTAGCTGAGGTCATTGAAACCCTCTTGGTTAAAATACAGGGAGAGCGTGGGAAAGGGGATATAATTGTACGAGTCTATTACAGACCTCCCAACCAAGAGGAAGAGCTGGATCTTGAATTCAATAGGGAACTAGCTGAGGCTGCACGCTCCCAATGCATGATTGTCATGGGTGACTTCAACCTCCCTGACATCTTGTGGGAAGAGCGCAAATGGCCAAATCTAACCGGTCGCGTAGCTTCCTCGCTTGCATTAATGAGCTCTACCTAACACAAGAAGTCTATGGGTCAACTAGGGGAGAGGCAAAGCTGGATCTCATTCTGGCCAAAGGGTATGATCTGATGAGTGAACTGAGGATCGAGGGGAAGCTTGGTGACAGAAATCATGAACTGATCACTTTCTCTTTCCAATGCAGGGAGGGCAAATCACTCAATAAAATGGAAATCCTCAACTTTGGGAAGGCTGACTTTCACAAACTCAGGAGACTGGTCAGTCAGGCACTAAGAGACCATGGCCCCTCAGAAAAGAGAGTCTATGAGGAATGGTTGTTCCTTAAGGATGAAATCCTCAAAGCACAAGTAAAATCTATTCCATCCTGCAGCAAAGGCAGTCAGTGGGCTGGGAAACCCCCTTGGCTCAATAGGGACATTTTGGACCTCCTGAAACTAAAAAGAGAAGCCTACACCAGATGGAAAATGGGAATCATCACCAAGGAGGACTACAAAGCACTAGCCTGCACCTGTTTAGAGTGGACCAGAAGAGCCAAGGCAGAAACTGAACTCAGGCTAGCCACAGGAATCAAGGACAACAAAAAGCCCTTCTTAAATGTGTGGGAAGTTAGAGAAAGAACAAAGGCAACATTGGACCCCTGCTAAATCAAATGTGGCAGTTGATGTCTGATGCTCAGGAAAAGGCCGATCTCCTAAATGATTACTTTATGTTGGTCTTCCACTTGCTGATGTAGATCAAATGAGGGAACACTTCAAGTGTCTTGACATCCATAAATCACTGGGCCCAGACAAAATGCACCTGAGAGTCCTGAAGAAGCTGGCGGACTTCATAGCATAACTTATGGTGAAGATATTTGAGAATCTGTAGCACTCAGGAGAGGTACCAGAAGACTGGAAAAGAGCAAAAATGGTCCCTATCTTCAAGAAAGGTAGTAAGGAAGATCCAGGGAATTACAGGCCAATCAGTCTGACATCCATCCCTGGAAAGTTCCTGGAGAATATCATCAAAGTTTCCATAAGCAACAAGCTAATGGAAGGCAACTTTCTGAGTGCCAGCCAAAATGGCTTTGTTACTGGAAGGTCTTGCCTGACCAAACTCATCTCCTTCTATGACTAGGTGACACATTGCCTGGACAAGGGACACAAGGTTGATGTCATATATCTGGATTTCAAGAAAGCCTTTGACTTGGTCTCCCATGATGTCCTCATTGTTAAGGTGTGGAACTGTAGCCTTGATCATCTCACAGTCTGATGGCTGGGGAACTAGATTTGGGATCAGACCCAAAGACTCATAGTTGATGTGAGCAAATCAGCATGGCACAAGGCAACCAGTAGTGTCCCTCAGGGCTCAATACTTGGGCCAGTACTCTTCAACATCTTCATTAATGATCTAGATTTAGACATCAAATGTGGACTGGTGAAGTTCTTGGATTATATTAACCTATGGGGGAAGGCAGTCACACTGGAGGACAGGCTGGGGATACAGGCCGACCTGGAATGCCTTGCAAGGTGGGCGGACAAAAACCTGATGGCATTCAATGTAGAGAAGTGCAGGGTGCTCCACCTTGAGAGGAAAAACTAACATCATACTTATAGGCTTGGCAGTGCTACTCTCTATATCCCCTTGACAGAAAGATACTTGGGGGTCTTGACTGACCACATGATGAACATGAGCCACCAATGTGATGCCATAGCCAACAAAGCAAAGCAAATTATGGCATGTATTTACTGATGCATCTCAAACAAAACCAGAGGTATCATCCTCCCACTTTACTCAGCTGTAGGCTGCAGCCAGAGCACTGCATTCAGCTTTGGGCCCCCCACTTCAGAGGGACGCGGATGAGCTTGAGACAGTCCAAAGGAGAGCCACCTGCATGATCAACGGCCAAGAGAGCAGGCCTTATGAGGAAAGGCTGAGGGACATGGAACTCTTCAGCCTGGAGAAAAGAAGGCTGAGGGGGGACTTGTTGACAGCCTATAAGAATATAAGGGGTGTGCACCAGGATCTGGGAGAACAGTTATTCATCAGGGCTCCCCAAAGTCTAATGACCACAAACTTCTGGAAGGCCAATTTAGACTGGACATAAGGAAAAACTTCTTTACAGACTGAGTGTTCAGGATCTGGAACAGACTCCCCCCAGAGGTGGTGCTAGCACCTCCTCTGGACTCATTCAAAAAACTTTTGGGTGCTTATCTTGCTGGGATCATTTGACCCCAGTAGACTTCCTGCCTATGGCAGGGGGGCTGGACTCAATGATCTCATGGGATCCCTTCCAGCCCCTGATGTCTATGAAATATTGTTTGTACCACAAGAGTTCTGACTGTTTTTGCCTTTAGACAACACAGCTGCAACCTATATCCCTAAGTGTGGAATTCTCCTCTACATATTACATGATTACACAATTAACTGGCTAACTGTGCAATTAATTTAAGCCACCTCCATGTGCAAGTATTTATCACACAGTAAAAGTGTTCCTCCAGCTATAAATTTAGAGCTGGAAAATGTGTAATAACTTTACAGCTAGTTTCTATTCAGCTTTAATTTGTACGTGCAGTAGGGTCTATGCCACTGTGGATGGGAGCCCTATTAACTGCTGGGGCTCTCAGTGTTGGGTTGCATCATATCATTGCTATGGCTAGGATTCCCACAGATAATGGGAATCTCAACTGCGGTAGTGCCGCAGGGTTGCTGGGGTGGAGCATCCTGGCAGATACAGGACTCACAACTGCAGGAGCTTTCTGCTTGCTGGTGCAGGGGGAGC
Source organism: Gavialis gangeticus (assembly GCF_001723915.1). NCBI lineage: Eukaryota > Metazoa > Chordata > Crocodylia > Gavialidae > Gavialis > Gavialis gangeticus. The sequence goes on from NW_017728992.1 coordinate 5,252,892, forward strand.
CTGGGATGACAGTCCTCAAGGCCTAATACTGAATTTTCTCTCTTGTAAGTTTCAAGATTCATAGATCCATAGATGTAGGGTCGGAATGGACCTTGTAGATCTTCTAGTCCGACACCCAGCTGTGGGCAGGAGAGAAAAAAACTGGGCTCAAATGACCCCAGCCAGGTAAACATCAAGCCTCCTCTTAAAGACCCGCAGGGTAGAAGCCATCTCCACTTCCCTTGGAAGTTGGTTCCAGACCCTAGCCTCCCTGGCTGGGAAGTAGTGCTTTCTAATGTTTAGTCTAAACCTACTCTCTAGCAACTTATGGCCGTTATTCCTTGTTACCCCAGGAGGCTCTCAGGGGAACAAGGTCTCTGCCAAACTCTGCTAGTCCCCCCTAGTAAATTTATATACAGCCACCAGCTCCCTCCTCAGCCTTCTCTTGAGAAGGCTGAACAGGTTAAGGTCCTGTAGCCTCTCTTCATAGGGTCTGCCCTGCTGTCTCTGGATCATGCGAGTGGCCCTCCTTTGGACCCTCTCAATGCTGTCCACATCCCTCCTGAAGTGTGGCACCCAGAACTGGATGCAGTACTCCAGCTTTGGCCTGACCAGTGTCGCATAGAGGGGGAGGATCACCTCTTTGGCCCTGCTTGTGATGCATCTGTGGTTGCAGGACAAGGTACAATTAGCCCTACTGACCGTGTTCTCGCATTGTCAGCCCATGTTCATTTTGGAGTCAATAATGACTCCAAGATCTCTTTCTGCCACTGTGGTTTCGAGAAGGGAGTTCCCCAGCCTATAGGTATGCTGCTGGTTCCTACTGCCCAAGTGCAGCACCCTGCACTTGTCAGTATTGAATTCCATCCCATTTTCATTTGCCCACCCCTGTAATCCATCCAGGTCCTGCTGTAATCTGCCCTTCCCTTCTGGGGTGCCCACCTCACCCCAAATCTTGGTGTCATCTGCAAATTAAAACAGGCTGCTCTTCACCCCATTGTCCAAGTCCCTAATAAAGAAATTGAACAGTGATGGCCCAAGGACCAAGCCTTGGGGGACTCCACTGCCCACTTCCCTCCAGGTCGAAAATGACCCATCCACCACCACTCTCTGAGTATGACTTCTCAGCCAATTTGCAATCCATCTGACCTTGTAGGCATTGATGCCACAGTCACCTAGCTTTTTAATGAGAATGGGGTGGGAGATAGTCAAAGGCCTTCCTGAAGTCCAGAAAGACTACATCCACTGCAACATCTGCTTCCAATGATTTTGTGACCTGATCGTAGAAGGCAGTCAGGTTGGTCTGACAGGACCTGCCCCTAATGAAACCATGCTGGTTGCCCTTGAACATCATCCCCGCTGCTGGCCCATCACAGATGTGCTCCTTGATAATCTTCTCAAAGAGCTTCCCCAGGATAGAAGTAAGACTAAAGGGCTTATAGTTGCCTGGGTCCTCCCTCTCCCCTTTTTTAAAGATGGGGACCACATTGGCCCTCTTCCAGTCGTCTGGCACCTGGCCAGAGCACCACAAATGCTTGTCAAGCCATGCCAGGGGCTCCACGATAACCCCTGCCAATCCCCTCAACACCCTGGGGTGGAGAGCATCTGGACCTGCTGATTTGAACATGTCCAGCCCCTCCCGAAGTTCTCTAACCCAGTCCTCCCTGATCCTAGGTTTGGTGGAGTTTCTCCCGAGTCCATCTTGAATCTTGGTAGGGGAGTCCTGGTCCCTCCACAGGAAAATAGAGGCAAAGAAATTATTAAAGAGGTCTGCTTTCTCTTCTGGTGTGACCACCAGATTGCCAAGCATATCCTGCAGGGGCCCCACGTTACCCAGAGCCTTCTTCATTCTCCCTATTTATTTAAAAAAGGACTTTTTGTTATACTTGATCTTTGATGGTAGCCCTAGTTCCATATCTGCCTTAGCTTTCCTAACAGCCCCCCTACAGACCTAAGTGGTGGAGATATACTCCTCTTTGGTGATAGCCCCTCCCTTCCACTGGGTGTACACCTCCTTTTTGGCAATCAGGCATTCAAGAATGCCCTCGGTGAGCCAGGGAGGCTTTTCAGCACTCTTTCCTCCTTTGCTTCTTGTTGGGATTGTCACCCCTTGGGCTCTGAGTATCGTCTCCTTAAGGAATGACCACTCATCTTGGGCACCCAGTTCCCCTACTCTCAAGAACCCTTGTGCCTCCCCCACTAATTGCCTCAGCTCATTGAAGTTGGCCCTCTTAAAGTCTAAGGTTACTGCCTTGCTGCAGGCCCTTGACATCCTGCACCGGATGGTGAATTCCAGCAAGCAATGATCACTATCACCCAGGTGGTTGAGGACCTGGATTCCCCTCACCAGGCTGTTGCCTGTGGCCAGGACTAGGTCCAGCAGGGCATTCCTCCTGGTAGGACTGTGCACCTCCTGGGTTAAGTGGAGGTCCTGTATCTCTGCCAGGAACCTCCATGAGCAGTCACTTCACAAGCTGTCCCAAGAATTCGTGGCCCAACTCTTCCCCTTGGTTGGGAGGTCTGTAGTAGACCTCCATTGTTAAGTCCCTTTCCCCATGACTCCCCTGTATCCTGACCCAGAGCACTTCAGCCTGCTCCTCTTCTGACCCCATCCTGCTGGTTGAGGATATGTATTGCTCTTTGACATAGAACACTACACCCCCACCTTTTCTCACTGTTCTATCTCACCTGTATAGCCTATAGCCCTTAATGTTGACCTTAATGTTCATCCCAGTCATGGGATGAATCCCACCAGGTTTCTGTGAGCCCTACTATGTCCGGGTTTGAACTAGCTATTTGGAGGGTGAGTTTCTCCTGCTTACTCCCCTTACTACGAGACTTGGTATAGAGGCATTTAAGGCCTTGAATTGGTGCGTATGCTACTCCCTGATTCTCAAGACTATCTGGACCCCTGCTGCTTACCTGGGTACTGCTTGTGTATGTCACATGTCTTGGTTGGGAGGTGTCCTCATGTCTTCCTGTGGCCCCACCCCCTGGCGAAGCTAGTTTAAAGAGCGCCACACGAGATCAGCCAACCTGGAAGAGAAGACACGCTTGCCTTTAGGAGACAGGTGTAGCCCATCCCATCCCAACAAGTGCCCTGCACGAAAGTGTGGGTTGTTATTTAGGAACCCGAGGCCTGCCTGGTTGCACCAGCTCTGTAACTGCCAGTTGACCTCACCAAAGCAGGCCTCGTGTCGCCGTCCATGCCTACTCACTGGGAGAATAGAGGAGAATACCACCTGTGCCCCGATCTCCTTGAGCTTGTCCCCCAGGGCCTTAAAGTCCTTCATGATGTGGTATGGGTCCCGCAACCTTTCCTCATAGGACCTACCCTGCTGTCCCTTGATCATACGAGTGGCCCTCCTCTGGACCCTCTCCATGCTGTCCACATCCCTCTTAAAGTGCGGCGCCCAGAACTGGACGCAGTACTCCAGCTGCGGCCTGACCAGTACCGCATAGAGGGGGAGGATCACCTCCTTGGACCTGCTCGAGATGCATCTGTGGATGCACGACAAGGTGCAGTTGGCCTTCCTAGCCGCCTCCCCACATTGCCGACTCATGTTCATCTTGGAGTCAATAATGACTCCCAGATCCTTTTCCACCTCCGTGCTGACAAGAGGGGAGTTCCCCAGCCTGTATGTATGGTGCCGATTGTTCCTCCCCAGGTGCATCACCTTACACTTGTCTGTGTTAAACCCCATCCTATTCTCCTCCGCCCATCCTTGTAACCTATCTAGGTCCAACTGTAGCCTGTTGCTCCCCTCTATTGTGCCCACATCCCCCCACATCTTAGTGTCATCAGCAAACTTGAACAGGGTGCTTTGCACCCCCTCATCCAAATCACTGATGAAGATGTTGAACAGGGCGGGCCCAAGGACCGAGCCCTGTGGGACCCCACTTCCCACGTCCTTCCAGGTCGAGAAGGACCCATCCACTACCACCCTCTGGGTGCGACTCTCTAACCAGTTGGCGACCCATTGGACTGTATGGGTGTCTACGCCACAGTCCCCCAGCTTCCTAATGAGAATGGGGTGAGAGACAGTATCAAAAGCCTTCCTGAAGTCTAGGAAAACTATATCCACTGCCACCCCTGCATCCAATGATTTAGTGACCTGGTCGTAAAAGGCCACCAGGTTGGTCTGACAGGACCTGCCGCTGATGAACCTGTGCTGGTTGCCCCTGAGCATGCAGTTCCCTGCTGGCCCCTCCTGGATGTGTGCCAGAATAATTTTCTCAAACAGCTTGCCCAGGATCGAGGTAAGACTGACTGGCCTGTAGTTCCCCAGGTCCTCTTTCCTCCTCTTTTTGAAGATGGGAACCACGTTGGCCCTCTTCCAGTCAGATAAAGAGATGAATGACCCAGGGCTCAGCTCCCATGTTTGAGAAATGCAGTATTTTCAAAAGATGATAGTTCAGGATGTCAAATCAAATTTCCAGCAGTCAGCTCCTAGCAATTCTTCTGCATGTAGCATGGGAAGAATTGCATGTGCCTCTCCTTAAAGTAAACAGCTCTACTCCACAGCTGCTCTCTTGAATACTTGCACTGCCAGTAGCAGGAAAAGGGATCCCAAAACACCCAAAGGAGCAGAAAGCCTCAGGCCCAGTAGTACTAATTGGGCTAGGCTCAATTGCTAACTAATCACTTAGGCTCAATTATGTCATGTAAACAGATGATAAATTCTATGTAATTAAAGAAAAATTCCCTGAATTCTTTTAAAACTGACTTTTGAACATTTTAAAAGATATTGAAAGAAAAAAATATATATCTTCAATTGTAGAGAATGCCCATTCTATTTAAAAATCACCTTCTTGCTCAAACTTAGTCACACTTAATGTAATAATTTGTGAAGTAAAACTTATCAACATAATTTTCTTTCCTACAGAGAATTAAAGGCAAGTGTGATTGATAGATACAAGCTAACAGAATATAATTGTAATTTGCTTTTCAGCCATACAGAAAAAAGTGTTTCTAGAAAAGTATATTTTCACACTTCAGAATGTATTGCAGAACAGACAAATTTAAAATTAATCAGCCTAAATAGACTTGAAATAGTGATGCTGTATAATGTTTCTTGACACATTATCATTATACTATATTTTCCTGCATACCACCCCTTGCCTAGATAAGATACACACACCATTTTGGGAAGGTAGAATGAAGGAAAAGATTTTCCAGAGTCATAGTCAAGTGTTGACTCCAACATAGAATCCACTCTGCAAAATAAGCAGACACTAGAGTTTTAATTCTCTTACAGCTGTTGCTGAATTGCCACTGCTCAGAGAAAAACTTTCACAGTGGCTTTGAGATGGTTAAACTGTAGCTCTGACCCTGAACAAGGCACTAAGCATAATTTAGTTAACAGTATTATTATTTATACATGTATTAATACAGTTGCAAATCTCTGTCCGGAGGAGAGGTTCTCTCACAGATTCAAAGTATGAAATAATAATTCACATAAGTTATCTCCCTCCCTTGCAGGTAAAGGAGACCTTGGTAATGGATGCTGTGGGTAAGATGTTTGCCAGTGGATCTTTCTCTCTCTCTATTAGGGCCTAAAAAATATAAATTTGTTTTTCCATAAATGGAAGAGATAATCTTGAGAATGTGCAAGTGAACCCATGGTATATACAACATTATTACTTTGATCTTTGTGTTGTCCTATGTGGAACGTAAATTGAAGACCAGTAGTACTTTCTTAAGGAGCTAAACAAATTAATTTCCAATGCAGAATTTATAATAGAGTCTAGTAAAATTCAGAACCTGAAAATTGTGTCCTACACACAGCCACATCTAAGTAAATACTTTTTCACATAATGTGGAATGCAAGAATTACTCTAGCAATATAACAGATTTCAGGTAGTATGTCAAATTTTAATATTTTTTCCTGTGTTTCACAATTGCATTCAGCATGGAAGTGTCACATTATCTGGCACACATCCCTTTATAAGACTGAGCCTGTTTTTGTTATTTTTAAGGATTAAATATTCAAATTAAAATAGTTATACTTTAATCCATGAATCCTGGCTCCCTTTCCAAGTAGTAATTAAGTTTAGCAACTTCCCAGTGAGGTAACTCACCATTCTTTTTCCAATCCCCTATTTTAGAGAGTCTGCAAGTAAGACCTAGGGACAATGTATTTAAAACAAAACAAATAATTTATCTACAACTCATTTATCCTTTTCATTAAAAAAAAAGGAATATCCCACATACTCTGGGTGTGTTGACATGTGCACTTTAATGTTCAATAGACTAATTTACTGAACATTAAAGTGTCACATAAAAAGCATGATATTACACTAATGCACAGTAAAATAGTCTACTGTGCATTAAGCATCACTAAAAAAGTGTGCACATTCAAAGTACTAAACGTAATCGCATTAGAAAAAGCGCATTAATACATGTGTACAGGCTCCCTCAAATCTATATTCTATGCTTCAGTGAATCACAAACAAGCAATGTCTATAGCTAAATGAAAGCAAGGCAGATTTTCACTTTCATAGACTAACTAAATAAGAGATGTACAGCATAAGGTTTCTTAAGCAGAGGGCTTACTTGAGATGCTGTGAAGGGACTGCAGGACTTGGCTTTCTATTTAGCAGCTCTGCTTCTTGCAGTCTCTTAACCATATCTGATGAAACAAGCTTTCTGCTCACAGAAGCTTATGCTATACATTTCCAATGTAGTTAGGCAACAGATTTAGACTAAGAACTAAACTAAAGTGCAAATCTAGCTTGCCTTCTGCTTGATTTCAGAGGCCAGGTGCAGAAGTTACACTTATTGTGTAGTAGGCATGCAGAAAGTACTCTATAGCTGTAACTGAAGAGAGTCAGGACACACAGTGTGCTGTAAAAATGGCAGATTCCACTGTAAGATAACCCTTAGATGGATATGGTATCAGATTTTAACACTGTAGGTCAGAGTGCCGTAATGAACATCTGTACCACATCCCATCATGATTCAAGGTAGGTTGCATTCACCAGCAACCACGGGCTTTGCAGCACCTTACTCATCCCCCCTCCCAGGGCTGTGCTCTAGCCTCAGCTAGAGCTTGTGCGGTCTGCCTGAGTGCCAGGCCCCAGCCCTGTCTCTGTGTGTTTTCTGAAGTAGTCTAATGAATAGTGCAGTGAACTTGGGGAATTTTCTGGGGGCGGGGGCGGGGGAGGGGGAGTTGAGGGTTTGTTGTTCTTTTAAGTTTAGCACATAGTCCTTCAGTCACATGCAAGTTGTAGAATTGTAGTAACATTTAAATCTGAAATTGGGGTAATTTCCCCTTGATTTAAAGTGGGGCTGGATTGGGTCTTTGTCCTGTAACTGTTTACTCTATAAGGTAGAGTTCCAGCCTACCATTGTTTTGCCACCATGCAATAAATTAGAAAACTTTCCTGATCTAAGTAATCATTAAGAGCAGTTAAAAATATGCAAAAATTCTACAGTTTGGGGGAAGGGAGAGACAGAAGACAACACATTCAGGGATGAATGAAGCTAAATAAGGCTTATCAGATTAAGAAGATGAGTTATATATCCCTGTAAAGAAAGTAAGAATAAGAGTAAGTTATGCGTGCAGGTGTAAACTAGCAAGCACAACATAGCCTGGAATATTTTAATGGCACTCCACTTTCTTACTCCATCTAAAGGCTTTTGTGGGGGGCAGGGGGGAATAAAAAAGTAAACTGTGTTTCTTGTTTTCAGCACCTATAATCCATAATATCGACTTTCTCCATCTTGCGTTTGCCTGAGACTTAGGTTAGTTCTCAACTCTTTGGTCTTGCCCAGTTCATTCAAAAATCACTGTTATGTAGAGATGGGACAAATCCTTAAATATGAAATTTCAATTTAGGTGCATGGGAGAGTCTTTGCACTAGAATCTTGGATCTGAACCTGGCTTATGGTTTTGGTTCCAGCACTAGAATAAGTCTGCTTATGTCTGTTCTTGAAGGGTTACAGCTCAAGATAATGAAAAGTAATGAGAGGAGATGATTTCTCCTTATGCCTGTCTCAGACCTCCTCCATAATCTTCTTCCTTTTAAAACCACATGCTTTTCCATACCACATCTCCCACGAGGAGTCATCCCAACTTTCTACCTTGCTCTGGTTTATAAACTACATATCTAGATATACTTATTTTTCAGATATCAAAATAAATTCATAATAATGCAAAACAGCCACTTGATAGTGTGGTGCCTCATGCCTCCTCACTTGTGACATCTATATTTATATTGAAGTCTCCTCAAAACAGGGACTTTACAGAGTGCCAGGGGACAGGCAAAGAATAGGTGAAAGTGAAAAAAAAAATGGCAAGTACTATTTGGGGTTGAAATTCATAACAGGTCAGTAATAGAATCCACTACTCTAAAGGCCTCCATATTATAAGGGTGTAAAATAAGGGTGGCTGAGTTGGGCCCTAAATACTTTCCATCCCTGTTTAATTTTTTTTTTCAGATAGAAAGCTCCTGTCATGTGGTTCATTCTCATTCATTACTGATTGACTTCCCCTGAACACTCCTCCAGACACTTCTCCTGAGAAGTCAGGCCATACAGGCAGATTCCATGCAACCCATGATAGTAAGCTTTTCCCCAGCTCCACTAGACTGTGATGGGGCCCCAGGGGAAATATAGAGTACCCAGGGAGCAGAAAGGAAGGGGCAGCAGGGAAAGCTGAGTCCACCACAGGCCACCTCCTGCAGTCATAGCCCTCTATCAGGCCATTATAGTCAAGAAGCCCACCAAGGGGTTGGGACAGGGGAGGGGAGTGGTGGTGGTGGTGGTGGTGGGGCAGAGGCAGGAATGCTGGAGCATAGGGGAAGAGTGAATCTTCTACTTTTTGCCTACCCCCACCCTCCCCTGCTGGAGCCTGGAGTCTAGCCAAGGTGTTAGTCCCTTGTCCCCCAGCATGGTAGGGCATGCAAGAGAGCATATTCCATTCAATGGGATCATAAATCAGCATAATTGGCATGTCCTTGCCAGGGCCATGCTGCACTCCACAGGCGATTCAAACCTAAGCACAAGTACCCTGATAACTTGCACATAAACAGTTCCCCCTCCCCCTAATTCACTCAAAGAAAAACCCTCTGTGCTATTCAGGCTGGTAAGTAGCCTGATCAGTGTGTGAAATCCATTCAAAGCTGGCTGATTCTGATTCTCATGGTACAGTCTGTATCAACCCCTCAGGGTAACCTCCAATAGCGCGTGACTCTGTGCTTCCATGTGCAGTTTCCTGCTGGTGTGCTGGAAGTCCCATGCAGAGGCAGGGAATCCACCTGGCCTGATGGCACACGGCTCCCACTTGTAGTGTCATGAACCCCATGTGCTGGGATGGAGCAAGCCCAGTCTGGTTTGAAGACGCATGCCATTGGGCTGGGCTGGGCTAGGCTGGCTCCGTGCTGCCATGTGCAGTCCCTGAGACTTGGCCAGAGCTGTGTGCTGCCAGGGGGCTCTACCCGCCATATCCATAAGCACCTCAAGGGTCCAATGCCTGCTGCTGCTGCCACCAGCAGCAGGGGCTGTGCACCATAGGGGGGAGGACAGATGTGTCAGGGACCCACACCCAGCCACAAACCCCACGCCCACCCACATGGCATTTTTGGCACAGATATTAAGGATATTAGATGAAGTTAGCACTATGGAAGAAAGAAACTTGGGGGTCATCATTGACCACAAGATGAAAATGAGCCTGCAATGTGATGCTGCAGCTAGTAAAGCGACCAAAATGCTGGCTTGCATCCATAGGTGCTTCTCAAGCAAATCCTGGGACGTCATTCTTCCCTTGTACTCGGCTTTGGTGAGGCCATAGCTGGAGTGCTGCGTCCAGTTTTGGGCTCCACAATTCAAAAAGGATGTGGAGAAGCTTGAGAGAGTCCAGAGAAGAGCCACGTGCATGATCAGAGATCTTACAATGACAGGCTGAGAGCCATGGTGCTCTTTAGCCCGGAAAATAGCAGGCTCAGGTGTGACCTGATGGCCACCTATAAGTTTATCGGGGTGACCACCAGTTTCTGGGGGAACGTTTGTTCACCAGAGAGCCCCAAGGGATGATGAGGTTGAACGGTTATAAACTACTGCAAGACCATTTCAGGCTGGACATAAGGAAGAATTTCTTTACTGTCTGAGCCCCCAAGGTCTGGAACAGCCTGCCATCTGAGGTGGTTCAAGCGCCTACACTGAATACCTTCAAGAGTAAATTGGATGCTTATCTTGCTGGGATCCTATGACCCCAGCTGACTTCCTGCCCTTTGGGGCTGGACTCGATGATCTTCTGAGGTCCCTTCCAGCCCTAATGTCTATGAAATCTATGAAATCTATGAAAATGTAAAAAAAAAAAAATTAATTAATTTTGCATAATTTGGATTGTTCTGCACATAATTTAGAATTTTTGTGCGCATAATTCCCTGGGGTATACTATTTGCATATTAGTGTTTTTTGGGGGAGAGGGGGATGCAGGAGCCAGGAGAGAGAAAGTGAAAGTTAAAAACTTATATCTTTTTCTGGCACATTGTTGCATTTTACAAGCAATAAATAACCAGGAAACTTCAACTATATATAAATCATTAATTTATTATCTGGGTGTTATAATATTACAGCAGTGTAATAAGGAACTGAGCCCAATTCCTTACTATGTTACTTCAGTTTTTCATGCATGTGACTCCTTTGAAATCAGTGGAGTCAAGCTGATATTAAACCAGTGTAATTCAGTGGAGAATCAGGCCACTATTTTAATTAGGTGGTTAAAGGCTTCTCTTTCTAACTAGTAATCCAACAGGTGTATAGTACGATTATTTCCTTTGCTATTCAGTGAATCATGAGGTACAGCTACTCCGACCTTAACATTGTAGTTACATTCTTGACAAATGTGACTTTAAGTGAAATGATGTTCAGTGAATCCAATTATGTCATAGTAGTTAGTTACCTACTAGCAGGCAGCAGCCAAACAAGGCTATATCCAAACACTGAGGGACTTTAAATGAGTATGTTCTCTAATAGATCAGTGATGTAATCACGAAACAATGTTAACTGAGATGACGTTAAGTGAGGAGTACCTGTATAGACCACAACAGTCCTCCTTCCCCTCCTTTACTTACGCACTGTATGCTTCCTATAAATTTGGTTTCTTGGTCTTTCAACTAAAGAACTGTAATTTATATGAAAATTTATGTCTAAATATTACTGTAATAACTCCCTGGAGTCTCTGGTATTAATGGGTATGATCAAAATCCAGATCCTCAGCCCTGTAAATCACCACATTGCCATTGGTTTCAGCAGCGCTATACTGATTTACTACAGTGGAAGATCTGTCCCAAAATATTTCTATAGTGCTGTGTGTAATTTAAGAAAGAGTGACAGAATTTCTAGTATGTGCAATACAGCTAAGGGAACTTTGTGCAATCATTTTACCTCTCAGTGAATGGATACATTACCTATTCTTAAAAAATACATGAACAATCAGCTTTGTCAAGCACAAAGTACAGTGAGTCAGTATATAAACAATCGCTGTTATCCAAATTGTATTGTAATTAATACAAACCTCCTTCAGTCTACATCAAAAAGGAAAGCTTATTTATCCTGCACTATACTGCCAAATCCAAGGAATAAATCCTTGATATAATTATAAATGAGCAACAGACAGAACAGGAAAGATAGAAAAGCTTATATCTGCTAAGTGGTTTGCACTTCACGTAGGCTTTTTCTTTACATTTTTAAAGTAAATATTTTATAGTAATAAACCAAGCCGCAGTGCAAAGAATTATGCAGGGTGCACAGAAATGAAGGAATTTGTTTTGTGCCATTAACTCCTTCACCAACAACTTTGAAAGGGTGATTCAAATGCTATAAAACCTTTACCTAAAATTCTTTTTGGGGAATAGAAATTCCTTTTTCCCTTTCTACAGAAAAAAAATGATGATAGGTTTAAATTGATTTTTGTTAAAAACAGCAATGTATGAGGCCTATTTCACCAGTCCTTAAACAAATATATATTACAGAGTACACAATTTGCAAAGTTGGATGGTAATGTTAGGCATCCAAACCCACAGAATCATAGAAAAATAGGTCTGGCTGGGATTCCTGCAGGTCATCTTTACCAACCCCCAGGGTAGGGTGACACCCATCAAGACCATCCCAGGAAAGTATGTGTTTAACATGAACTTAAAAACTTCCAATAGTAGACATTATAGAGACTTGCTAAGTTATCTGTTCCAGTGCTTAACCACCATCAGTTAGAAAGTTATTCTTTATGTCCAATTTAAATTTCCCTTTTTGCAGTTTATGACCGTTACTTTGGCCTGTCCCCCATGACAAAGAGAACAGTCTATCACTATCCTTTTTATAACCACCCATCATGTATTTGAAGACTGTTATTAAATTCCCACTCAGTCTCTTCTTCTTTAGAGAAGTAATCCTAGTTTGTACACTTTTCCGTTATAAATCATGATTTATTGATCCACTAATCATTTCTCTTGTTCTGTTTTGTTGTTCTGTCTTTCTTGAGTTGGTGCCCAAAACTGCACTCAAATTGAGATTTTGCCAGTGCTGAACAAAGCAAAAGAATCAGTTCCTGTGTTCCTGTGACTTTCACATAACACCTTTATTAGTATATCCCTACATGATATTGTTTATTTTATTTTATTTGTGCAAAAATAGCATTTTGTTGACTTGTATTCAGCTTGCAGGCCACCATAACCTCCAGTCTTTTTTTCTGGTAACATTACACCCAAACCAGTAGTTCCTTAGTTTGTACATTTGATTCCTTTTTCCCCTCTAAATCCAAAACTTTGAACCAGCTCATACTGATTTTCATCTGATTTATTTCAGACTATTTGTCTCATGTATTAAAGTAATTTTGAATCCTAATAATATCTTCCAAACCATCTTCTACACTAGGCAGGTTGGTGTAAGTTGTACATTTACTAAAGGTACATTCAATTCCATCTTCAAAGTCATTAAAAAATATATTAAGCAGTGCCAGGTTCAAAACAAACTCCTGGGAAACCCCTCTTGATAGCTTTTCCCAGTTAGACATTGAGCCATTGATGACTACTTTTGGGTCCCAATGATCTAATCACTTATGCAGCCTAATCTATTTTGCAGTATTTCATTGAGAGTGTTCTTCTTGTATGTCATAGAAGACTGTGTTGAAAACCTTGCTAAAGTTAAAATACATCAAATCCACTGCTGCCCCCACCCCACAAAACCCATCACCTTTTTATAAAAGCAAATCAAATTGGTTAAGTTGAGTTTGATTTCAACAAATCCACACTGGTTATTCCTTGTCACCTTGTCATAATCTAGGTGCTCTAGGAATAGATCCTTAATGACATCTTGGTATCCTTCTGGGTACTGAATTAGAATGATCAATCTATAATTCCCTGGTTCCTCCTTGTAGTGATAGCAATTGTAATTTAAAAATGATTCCTAACTGTTGGTAATTCGGAGATGGTCCTTCAGTTAAGTAGCTACCAGTCACTTATAGATGGAGATTGAAGCATATGTGCAGATGTTTGCCATACCCCATCTGCAATTATATAACTTACTTTAAACCATGGGACTGTAGATTGGCTGTGTGGCGTGTGCAGAGAACCCACCTCAGGAACACAGCTGGGTATTCGTATCCCTCCGCTGTTTCCACCATGTGAGGCGGGCCAGTAGGGGGTGCTCCTGTGTCGAGCCACCCACCTCCCTGTGCCTGACCACCTTCCAGGCTCTGAATGCCTCCCTAGGGGCGCCTTATGTCCGGCCGACCCCTCTCCCAGAGCACACTCGCTAGTCTGGGGGTAACGTGCCGCCACCACCCCAAGAATGGACTGTCTCATGGCCCTGTGTCCTTGGGGTAACACAGGCCTAAAGTCCCATGGGTATTCAACCCAATACAGGCACTTGGGATACTTCCCCAAGTCCGGGGGCAAAAAGGTATAGTCTCCCTTAGTCCACAGACCTAAGGGGTCTCTTAGGCATAATTTAGACCCACCCCTCAATAAGTCTCCCACACCAGTCAAAAAGGAGAACTTTATTGATTACAGGGGGTAGGGTAAACTAGGGTACAGGATAGAGCAATATCTAGAAATCCTAAAGAGCAAACA
>NW_017728992.1:5267205-5277775 GCF_001723915.1 Gavialis gangeticus
TGAAATGCATCACCTGTTACCGGGCAGATTCCAGCTCCCCAGGTAGAAACCCCTTACCCAGGTAAGTGATGCAAGTCACGTAAGCAGAGGGAGCAGGTTTCCCCCTCCCTCAGGAATGCAGCCAGCTCCAGTTCCCTAAAGAGACAGGCTGAGGGTGTGGTCCCCTGTGTGCTGGGCCCACCCTAATTGAATGGTCACAGCACAGAGATTTAAATCACAGTGTCACAGGGCAGAGATTTTTGGGGAGAAACCAAGGTGGCTTTCTGCCACAGGCTGTGGTGCATACACACATTTGCTGATGCCAGGAGCCACACCAGGAACCCAATCAAAATAAGTTGGTATGGGTGATTCTGGGGAGCTAGCAGGGTGGTAGATGTTGGTGGGTCTGGGAAAGTTAGCAGATTCAGGGGAGGTTTCCAAGTCTGGTGGGGAGGGAAGGGAGATGGTCTTCACAGAGTGTTCTCTGTCCAGGAGTGGGTGGGTTGGAGTGCTAAAAATAGTCCAGTTAAGGGTTGCTTGCTGAAGAACAAGATAAAATCTGTTGTGAAGTTCTTTTTATTCACATATGTTTGTGAATAAGGCAGATGTCAAATCCAGTGATCACTTAGTGAATAAGTGATAAATGAGAAAGAACTAAAAAGAATTTGAATTCCACACTGAAAAAAGTTGGAAACTGGGAACAAGTGGAGCAACTCAACTGTGCAAGAACATCACTTACAGATGCTGCTGTCATTCCCCATGACTAAGTAAAAAGACAGTTAGTCATGAAAGCTTTTCAGCCTTCACTTCCCATCGTGTTCACTTCCCATTTTGTGATCAGGCAACATAGTAGGGAACTAGAAGGAGCTCAGATAAAGGTTTGAGTGGCACCTAGTGGCTACAGGGGCAGAAAAGAAACATGATAAAGTCAAATATTCTCTCTTCCTGCACATTGTGGGTGCATGTGACTGCTTAATGTGAATGTTACAACATTTTTACCTTTGAAGAAAACTCCACTATGTAGGTAAGTATAATACTGTCCAAATGTGAAATTCTTAAAAGACACTGATTTTTTTAATGTGCAAAAAGGCAACAAAAAGTATAGATCAGTATGCTGCTGAACTAAAGAGATTAAGTAATAATTGTGTTTTGGGGAACTTGACAGAATCTCCAAATAGATATATCACTAGAAACTGTATTACAAGGAACAAATGCTGCATTAGGGCGGCAGAAACTATGAAGGTCCTGGCTACAGAGCTGAATGCATCAAGATGGGTTGTCCATGAAGTAGGCCAGAAAGTACATGGTCAGAATAACTCCACTTCCCAAAATGGACTTTTCTATTGGCAAGGAACTAGCTAAGGGAGAGAGAGAAAAAGGCCATCATACACCAAGTGTGGAAGGTAACATGGGCTCAAACATGCTGCATTTGGAAAGCTCTATTTTACTTGATGATCCCAAACACAAAAACCTCAACTGAAGTGCATATAGTTGAGAATATACTAGACACACATTTTATATAAATATGGGTGGATCTGTCAAAATCAATGAGAGGGGCTGAATTTTGCCAGTGGAAGTACAAGGAACAATAGTTTCATTTAAATTGGACACAGGAGCTCAGGTTAATATTTTACCAGAACATAAATAAAGAAAATGAAAATTGAGACCAAAAGTGAGTCTAACAAACATCAAAATAACTGGCTCTTCAGGAACAAATATACTAGTGATTGGGAAATGTATTGCTAGCATCCAATACAGAACTGAGCAATAAAAACATGGTACTACCTAGAAAGGTGACAACAATTATAGGTCAGGCAACACATGAGAAGCTGAATCTTGTTAAGTGTGTACTTGCAGTAAAAGACACAAAATTCATGCCTCTTGGTGAACCTGTTAGCCATCACAGACCAAAACTAGACAATCTTCTTGGGAAGAAACCAATAGTTCCAGAACACAAGAAGCAACCATGTCTTTATTGGCACAAATGCAAATATTATCATACAGAAAGCAATCTGTAGTTAATGAACTTTGTGCTACATGAAAAAGCACAGGTGTCAAAAGTGCAAGTCAATTGCATCCCAATATAAGAACTCGAGTCTACTGAGACTTAAAGGAAAAACTCCCTTCCAAAAAAAACCAGAAACTGGATTTGATATTTTGTTGGCCTGAAAAGAAAGAGAGACCTCTTGAAACAGAGATATGTTAAAGTGGATACAGAAAAGGGAGAATAGGAAATTGAGTCATAAAACTCACTCTGGAGTGGTGTTTTACTCCAAGGTCAGAGTAGCTTCTGTAAATGGATATTAACTGAATTTTGTGTTAATTTATTTTTGTAATTTTTGTCAAGAGAGAAGATATAATGATAGACATTATAATTTGAAGATAATCCCTAACTAGGGATACTCAGTAACTTGGAGATGGTCCATTAGCAAGTAGGTAGCCACATGAACAATGTGTGCCCTGGAGGCTGGGGGGGGCATGGCGACCAGCCGCAGGTGGCAGCAGCAGGGATGTGGCGGTGGTGAGCAGGGAGCTCCCGCAGGCGGCCACAGCGATGTCAGTGACGGGGGTGAGGGGCAGCGAGCGCCAACCAGTTCTCTCCTGAATTTCATATAAGCCTGATGATTTAAAAATATTCAGCTTGTTTAAGTAATCTAATCTGTTTTCTCCCTATTCTAAGTTATTTTTTCCCCTTTATCCTGCTTGCTAACTGTGCTTTTCATCTAAAATTGACTCTTTTGGGTAAGAATGAAGAAGAAGGCAATAAACACTTTACCCTTCTCTGCATCATTATTAGCTTTCCATAATCATTCAGTAAGGGAGCTACTCTTTTCCTCATTTACATCTTACATCTAGTATTTTTACGGGAAGTTTTATTTTTGCCACGTATGTGTCTTGCTGGCTATGCCCCATTTTGCAACTTGGCCTTCCTGATACTTCATCTAGTATACCATTTATAATCATCCTTCATTACATGGCCAAGTTTCTATTTTGTGAGAGATTCTATTAACTGATGAGTTTGTTTAGCCAGGGCAGCCTTTTGCTACCCTTATCCTTCCTTTGCAACAGGATAGCCTGTTCTTGTACCCTTAATGTTTTCTCTTTAACATACATACAACCAGATTTCCTGGACTCTTTCTTCCCTTTGACTTCCCTCCTATGGCATCCTGTCCAATGGTTCCATGATTTTTTAAAAGTCTGCTTTTTTGAAATATAGCATTTTTATTCTGCTGCTCTACTTGCTTTCTTTCCATAAGATCATGAGATGGTATTTATCATCTCATGATCACTATCACTTAAGTTACCTTTCATCTTCAATGAGAAGAGCTTACCCCTTTTTGATTCTTCCAACATCTGCACTAAAAAGTGATCCCAACACAATCTATGAATTTGCAGGACTGTCTTTGCACTGATATTGAAACCCTCCCAAAATATATAATAATATTAAGCCCTTCCTTCTTCCCCTTACTCCCCCACCCAACTTGCCCCCTCAGTATTAGAGACTGTGAATTGGATATTTTAATTAGTTGGGTCATTTTTTTCTTTAGTGTTTTTACATTGGTAAATCTTGCTTATCCCAGAACAACATTCCCTTTCAAGATTGCATTCTGTTGGCTATGCTGGAGGTTTAGGAGTATGCTCATAATAGAAGTCATTATTATGTACTCCTGACTGCATCTGAATAATCCAAGGAATTTCAATAATTTTGCTCCATTACATATTACAAAGCTAATGTAAGCTATAGACCATATGTAGACAAAACAGACATGTATACACAACACTTTAAAGTGGGTTAAATGCTTTTGCACCACTTTAATGGTGTTGGTATTTTCTTGCGCCAGTGGCATATTGTGCAGTAATTCCAGCTGCTGTATCAAATTTGATGGTGTAACGTGCGTTAAATGACTTGGGGTGCACCAAACTAAAATTCCTTTAAGGAGTTTTAGTTTGCTACCCTACACCTGCAGAGTGAAGCACCAGGCTCTGTGCAGCTCAGGTGCTTTGCAGGAAACCCATGCAGGCAGCAGTCTGGGAAGGCAGGCTTCGTTCAAGAAAAGCAACGAGCTTGATCTTTTTTTTCCGCCTGGAGCCTGCTTACCTGCCTAAGCTGTGCAGGGGCCCAGTGCTTCCCTCCATGGCTGTGGTGCCCCCTTGGACCACCTGATCTTGGTGCCACCTGGGGGGGCACCAGTGTTGCTGAGGGAAGCAGCAGCCCCCACCACAGCCCAGGGACCACTCCACCTGCCAGCAGCTCACCCTCCCCTCCCCACCACTGGAGAGGCAGGTAGGTTCGGGTGTGTGCATGACACAGGGGTTTAAAGGACTCTAAATTGAAGTGTTGTTTTTAAAAACCCACCACTTCAATTTAGGGCCACCATTTCATCTACACGAGCCCATAGAATGGAATTCATGTTCTTGCGTAAGTGATACCCAGAGACATTTCAAGCAATGTTGTCTTCTGTACCTTTTAAAGATTGAAGGCCCAAAAGACTAGAGAAGAAGCAGCAGTGATGGCTGGGTCCTGGCACACATCCACCTGCCTCAGATCTGAGCTGTGTTATTCTGGCCTGCAATCTACAAAAAGGTCACTGACTATTAGTTTATGGTATGCTTGACAGCAGCCACTGGGAATGACCTCTCTCTGACATATTTCTGGGTTGGGCACATGTAAGCAGGAACAGGGGGAGGTGGGCCATGATGCAGGTCATCTTAACTGATTCACAGTGTTGGCTGGAGAGCCACTTAATGAGTTTTGTCAAGCTGTCAAGGGCCACAAGGGTAGCCCCCACCCCTTGACAGGTGCCCCACCCCCTGGTCGCCATTTTGGTACTACAAGGCCCACCGCCTAACCCTGACCTTTGCCACCAGAAGTCCCTCCCCTTGCCCCGGAAGTACTCCTTTTGGGAAGAGGGTTTGCCATCTTGGAAACAGAAAAAAAATGAATTAAATACTAAAAATCAAACATCCACAATAGCATATTTTAATATTATTGAAAAAGATACTTTTGGCTTGATTTGTGTGTGTTTGCATATTACATATAGAAATGATTTCATAAGAGCTCAACATGAAGTCTTACTCTTGTATATTGTAGGGGGTGTGGAGGGGTATGAAGGTTATGAATGGTGTGGTTGGGTGGCAGTGGATATATGTGGGGTGTTGGGGAGGGGGGAGAGGTGAGTGTGGATAGGGGTGGGTGTGTGGGTACGGGGCAGGCGTGGCTGATGAACTCAGACTGGTGGGGTCATTTACTCATTTGTTTTTCTGAGCCTAGCAGCTAAACGTTTGTTAGATTTGTTTTCTTTTGTTTTTAGTTTATTTTGTTGTTGTAGTTACTGAGGCAGTTTCAATAAAAGTGATCAAATACCTGAGCACTGCCAAAAGTTAGCCATATTGGTCATGTGTAGATGAAATAAGGGGCGTGTGCGC
Source organism: Gavialis gangeticus (assembly GCF_001723915.1). NCBI lineage: Eukaryota > Metazoa > Chordata > Crocodylia > Gavialidae > Gavialis > Gavialis gangeticus. Next base: position 5,272,612 of record NW_017728992.1, read on the forward strand.
ACAACACTTTAAAGTGGGCTAAACGTTTTTGCACCACTTTAATGGTGGTGGTGTTTGCATGCCTTGGCAGCATATGCACATTAATTACAGCCACTGTAGCAAATTTGGTGGCGTAATACACCTGAAATGACTTGTGGTGCAGCAAACTAAAACTCCTCTGAGGAGTGCCCTAACAGCCACGGAGCGAAGCACTGGGTTCCGTGCAGCTCAAGGGCTCTGCAGAAAGCCCTGAGGCAGTCTGGCAGCAGCCTGGAAAGGCAGGCTCTGCCCAAGAGAAGAAAAAAAAAAGCAGTGAGCCTGATCTTCCCCCCCAACCCTGGAGCCTGCCTGCCTGCCTGAGCTGTGCAGGGGCCCGGTGCTTCCCTTCATGGCTGCAGTGCCCCACAGGACTGCCCAAGCTGGGTGCCTGTGGGCAGGTGCCACCTTTGGGAAGGGGTTGCCACTGCCAAGGAGGGAAGTACTACCCCCCACTCAGCCCAGGGACTGCTCCACCCACTGGCAGCTCTCCCTCTCCTCACCACCAGAGAGGCAGGTAATTCAGGTGTGTGCACAACACGGGGGTTTAATTGGCCCCAATTTGAAGCAGTGCTTTTAAAAACCCACTGCTTCAATTTAGGGGCCCCCTTTTTGTCTACACATGCCCATATACACCATCATGCAATTGAAGCAGCTTACTTATAAGTGTTATATCTTGGGTGAAATACATGTTATACTTAAACTATATAGCTCTGGAATGGTAAGTGGTGCTGAAGTTAGAATGTGCCGTGAGCAGTCCCACATTAAGGATTAATACCATTTCTTGCCTACACATCTCTAACTTGCTCCTAGCCATATATCTGTGCTGAGAGCAGGTACATGGCTAAAAAAGAGGACACCTGGGCTGGGAGCAGGGCATCCTGGGATGTTAGAGGACTGAAAATTGCTCATTTTATTTCTTTGGAGCAGACTGAAGTTACCCTAACATGCTAGGCACTACAGGCCCAAGTTACCCCTTGCCTAAAATGGTTTACCTTGAAAATGCTTAGCGGGTACTTAGCATGAGCTGATGAGGTTTAACTTGCTTACATTTTAAGAGTCTTTAGTATGGTGTAATTGTAATGTGTAACTTCACCTTATGTAGCAGAGGAGGTTAGATCAGCACAGAAGAAAAAGGACAACACAGCTATCAGACCTTCATTTTTCTGAGCAGAGACGAAAACTGAAAGCAAACCCAGTGCCTGGGGAGGCACAAAAAATTACAAAATACTTCCTCATGCAACAATTAATGAATAATATATTACAGTAAGACTAACTTTTCTATACAACCAGTGAAAAGGCCTGGAGTTTGTCACATACAAGCCTCTCATTTTACCAACGAAAATGTTTTATACTCCTTTTACTCTTGCTATTCACTCTTTCAAATGCAGGTCACTGATTGCTTTAATTTTACCACCATAAATATAATCATTATTGCACAAAATATATCATCAAAGAAAGCCACATGCTGTGAAAGAAACAGCATGGTAGAAAATGCAAAAAATTAGTCTGCTTTTAGGGGGAAAAAGAGTTGAAATTAGCCAGGATCACAGGTTAACCCTAGACAAAACACAAATTGAAATTACAAATTGGTTCTTGGGACATTTATAAATGCCTCTAAGCACATGAATTATCAGGAATAGTTCATAGGATTAAGATAAAATGTCAGCCAAGTTTTTTTTTCTATTTAGTAAGAAACTCAACTGACAAAAAGCCTTCAATGTGTTAGGGCTGTCAAAACTATCTAAGTGTTATCTCATAGCTTTTTATGGTATTAAAACACATTTTAATAATGGATGTTTTCTAAACTAAGTAGATCCATACACATTGGATGTGTTTTAATAATAAAATGTTCATAAAACATGAATCAGCTACAGATGCTTTCTAAGAATCTTATTTATGTTAAAGCACCAAGGATAGATGATTCAGATAGCATAGGGTTTGGGTAAAGAAGCTACTGCTAAACTATCTTTTATTCTGTGACCTGCTAAAAGTATTTTATAACAAACAGGCAATCGGAATGAAAGATAAGCAATAACAAAGTGAAGGTTGATTTGTACCTAATCTAGAAGAGGCAAGAAGGAAGACTAAAATAATATTTACAGATTCCATTTTGTGGGAACAGCTTACATTTCATTTTTGCTCTTTCCAAAATGGAACAATATTGAAACATTCAAAATGTCCTACAATACAAAATTTATCTATCTATATATGTAGAGAGATAGATAGATATAGGATCTGATAGAAATATTATATTTGGTAAGTATCAAAATATTTTCATGTAAGTTTGCCTTACAATTTTTGCATTTTAAAAAAACCCTATAATTTCAAAATGAAAATGTAAATGTACCATTCTGAAAATCAAGGGCCATTCTGACATTATTCTGATGTCAGAAGTGTGAAAGGGTTATTCAGTGTCCTGGGCAGTGGCAGCACATGGGACAGCAGCCACAGCCACGTGTTAGTGGCAGTGGCTGCCAGACCAACAGCACAGCAGCTTCTATTTTTGCAAAAGCCCACTAAGTTGTTGTTCAGATGGTACTTTGGTCACCTCGCCCCTCTTAATTATGCTATTTGCAATATTTGAATTAATGTAAGAAGTTACAGTAATGGGAGACATAGGGTAGGCTCTCATTAGGGAGTGGAACAAGAAAAAGGGAGTCTGTGCCTTTAAAAATGTGTCTTCTGGACCCCACCTCCTTTCCTGGTTATATAACACCTGCATTTAGCTGATTTGGGTAGTTGTCTTCTGGTCAGTTTGAAGGAAGGAGCCTGGCATAGAGCAGAGGCCTGAGCTTGATTTATAGAAGCAAAGAGGTCAGAGACAGTGTAAAGGGAATGTGACAAGGTAAGTGAGGGAAAAGGATATTATTTGGGGCTGGTCCATAGGAGGGAGCAAGGAGGGCAGCAGTTCTAGGAGAAGGAGCTAACTGCTTGGAGATGGTGGCTGGATATCACATTTGCCAAACTGCAGATGGCTTGTGCTGCAGGCTGAGAAGCCCTGCAGATGGCTAGACCTTATTTTAATTAATTTAAATTAGTTTTGACTGTGTAGGCTGGAAGTTCCAGCATGTCCCAAGATCACAATGATAGGTTTTACTGGGGCACTGTTGCAAAGTTGGTAAAGGTGGCAGTGAAAAGAAAAGTCCAACTCTAGCCCTAGCCCTTGCTATAGAAGTTGCCGTAGCTGTATCCACTTAGCCCTGTGTCCATTGTTATGTGGGCCCATTATGGGGTCAAATAGTGGCAGATATCCAGGGTTAACATCTTCTCCAGCAAATCCATGAGGCAGTGTGGGATATCCACCATCCTGTTTAATCCAGCTTCAGCTGGCTTCAATCAGGCAATACTGGCTTCAGCTATCTTCTGTCAGTCCAAAGTGATTTAACATTGATACACAATATCTGCATTTGTGTCTGTTATTATACCTATGAACATCCTTTCCAGAAATCTCATTCAAAATATCTGAAGACTCACATTTGATGCCTTCTCTCTAAGCTCAGGTATCTTGTAGGCAGCCATGTGCTCTATTCCAAGCTCCTAAACTGTATGGATTTTTAAAACGTTGTTAAAATTTTTTTGGTAAAAATGGTTGGTGGAACTGCATTATATAGCCCTTAACTTGCCCAACTGAATGTTTCACTAAACTAGTGTTTGGTGTGTTGTTTGTTTGTTTGTTTTCCCCGTGTGTTTTCAGGACTGGACCTCAACTTGTTAGTTTGGCCATTTTCATGAATAACAACTGAGCCAAACCCACTAGCTCAGATGAATACTGTAATGGAAGTCACCACTACTTATGTGAGTAAAGCTACTGAGATCTGGCTTCAGGTGCATAATAAAAATTTCAGTTTATTTAAATATGCTGTTCTTTTTCTGTGTGCATAATTTGAACTAGGAAATAGTGTTACTTGCATGTAACACTTCCAAAATGCAATGTTAAAAAAGTGTGAGGCTCTTTCAAAATGCAATGCTTCTATTAAACTTTAAATGCTGTTATTAAATTATAAAGACTTCCCCTATGTCTGTCTGAAGAAGGATGTTTGTGCCCAAAAGCTTGCAAAGAACATTTTTTCTAACTATTTAGTAGGTCTAATAAAAGAACCTTGTTTTTCTATTCAATTAACATATTTTTTCAAGGGTGGGGGGGAGGGAATCCTTTCTTTTCCATTTTTTTGATCCAAAAATAATTTTCAAATGATCCACTTTTGCTATTGCTAGTCATTATTAATGTCCGTAGACCAAAGCATTGACCAATAGCTTCACTTCCATTTTCAAACTAGAACACCTTGCTTTTTTTATTTTAAGTGTGGGGGGAAGAAGGTTGGCAGAAGAAATCATGCCTAGCTAAGACTTGCTTATCATAGATAGTGTGGCATGGAATATTCCAGAATTTAAAAGTAATACTGTCACAAATGTATTGATCATTTAAATCAAAACACTGTTCTTATGACAGTCAAAAGTCTGGTGTACAATATACATATGTTTGTAAAGTCCACCTACTAATGTAAATACTTTCCTCAGGCAAATAACATGAGCAAAATCAATATTTTTTTTAGTTACAAGGTCACTTATTCATCTGAGTATGGTTACTCCTGCAAGGTGTTCTTTTAGAGTGGGAGTACATGCCCATGCTTGGTAGCTATCTCTGACACTTGTGGTAAATGGCATTGTAACAGGAAACCCTAGCTCTGATACTAAGAGACAGGGTGGTCCCTTTAAATTCAGAACCTTCCAGTCATGGCCGGCCAGTCAACTAGGGGTTAAGGCTCAAGACCTGCCAGCTGGTCAGGTGACAGGAAGAGGAAGGCCAGGATCTTACAAATGGCAAGTGGAGGCGGCCAGAGGGGCAGCAGAGAGGGGGACTCCCAATGACCACGGCGCCGCAGCTGCAGTCTCTGCTGGAAGAATACTCTACTTTGTGAGCCAGATGCATGACCATCTAAAGTAAGCAGGCATGTTGCCTATCTTATTTCTTTATTATTCTTTTTCCATTCTATGGCCATAGAAGCCTATGTTTTGCTTTGGATGTTAATACCCAGAGGATCAGGCTGAGGCTATTTGGGGAGAAGGAGGCCTCATTTGGGGACCCACTTCAGTGTGGGGACCCCAGCGACAGAGAGGGTGCAATACTTGGGGGTGAACAGACCTC
>NW_017728992.1:5282775-5284924 GCF_001723915.1 Gavialis gangeticus
TATTATTCTTTTTCCATTCTATGGCCATAGAAGCCTATGTTTTGCTTTGGATGTTAATACCCAGAGGATCAGGCTGAGGCTATTTGGGGAGAAGGAGGCCTCATTTGGGGACCCACTTCAGTGTGGGGACCCCAGCGACAGAGAGGGTGCAATACTTGGGGGTGAACAGACCTCAGCGCCACAGAGGGCTCTAGAGCCCAAGTGAATCTTTGAGAGCTAGAGCCTTGGAGTCAAGCTCTGATTAGTGGGTTTTTGACTGACAGGTCTAGCTAGAGAGAGACAGGTCTAAGCCCACAGCAGCTGAGACCCCAACACAGAGAGGAATTTATAAATACCATCTGTGAGGCTTGGGCTGTGGTGTAGGAGAGGAACAGAGCCACAGATAGTGTCCCCTGGCATTGGGGCAAGAAATGGGTGGCCTCCCACTTAATTAACAACTATTAATTAATTAACATCAAGGCATGGCAGGCGAGAAGGCAAATGGTTGGCCCAGAAACAGGTGGGCGGGCCAAAGGCAAAATTGGCCCTGGGAAACCCCCTGTTACAGGCATGATCATGGAATTTTGTTACGATGTCCAGCATTCTATATTTGTCATGGCATGCTTAACTGGAATGAAAACAACACTCCTCTTAAATTGCCAAACACTTTAAGAGAAGACTATCTAAACAACCTCATCCTGTTCATTGTGGCTATGTCACAATGAGCAGTCCATGCTGGGAGCACACTTTTCAGAACTGTGCACAGAGAAAAACCTAATCATTCAATTTTTTAGAGCCATGCAAGGAATATCTTGCTGTTTCAACTGGAAGCTAATCAAGGTTGTCTCCTCCTTACTTCCACTGTAGTGAAAAGGTTTCTGGTCAGGATGACTAGGGCCTTGCAATCCTCTTAAATTGCCAAACACTTTAAGAGGAGACTGTCCAAACAAACTCACTCGGGCTTCTGCGCCTTCTCTGGCACTGTGATCTGTTCACCCGCAAATACTGCACCTGCTTTGGCACTGGGGTCCCCACACTGCATTCCCCCCCCCCATGAGGCCTCCTCCTTCCCCAAATAGCCTCAGCCCAATCCTCCGGTTATTAATATTCAATGCAAAACATAGGCTTCTACGGCCGTATAATGAAAAAATGATAATAAAGAAATAAGAGAGGCAACATGCCTGCTTACTTTAGATGATCATGCTTCTGGCTTACAGCATGGTGTATTCTTCCATAAGAGACTGCGGCTATGGCACCGTGGTCATTGGGAGTCCTCCTCTCTGCTGCCCCTCTGCTCCACTTGCCATTTGTAAGATCCTAGCCTTCCTCTTCCTGTCACCTGACTGGCTGGCAGGGCTTGAGCCTTAACCCTTACTTGACCGGCCAACCATGACTGGAAGGTTTTGGATTTAAAGGGACCACCCTGTCCCTTAGTAACAGGGCTAGGGTTCCCTGTTACAGTGCCTAAACACCCCAGAGTGGGGGAGTCTTATTTAATTTCATACAATGTGGATGAAATGTATGCCTGCTCAGTATAATATTGTATGTAGTCCAAGTGAACGGTGAAACCTGTGTGTGAAATCAATAGAAATCTTACTCAATTCAGTATGAAATAGGAAAAGCTGTAGACAAACACCTAGATTTTCTAGCTGTGTTCTATTTTGGCCAAAATGCCTGCTCAGAGCTCCTGGTTTTTTTAGGATTAATGGAAAGCAGGGACAGGAAGTTCTTTTTTTGTTTTGTTTTTTTCCCTTCCCCCCGGCCCCTGACCCACAGTCAGATGTCCAAATAAAGATTGCTTGTTTGTATTTTTCTATTATCCAAAGTCCACATCTTTATCAGAAGCCCTCTGTGCTAACCACTTTGTCAACATAAGTCCTTTCTCAATAGTATGCTTAATCAAATAACAACATTCCTTACTGTACTGCCATATTGGAGAAATACTTATTTAACCTGCCCTCTTTGATGTTGCCTTAATCATAGACCCAGATATAGGAAACTCAAATCTTTAGCTGGCTACCAAGTAAAATGAATTCAAGTAGCTACTGAGAATCCAGTATACTCATCCCAACAACAAAAGTGTCTTGAGCTCCTGCTGTTACCAAACCTCTCTGACCTGTTAATGTAAATATTGTTTCATAGTTTCATAGTTTCTAGGGTTGGAAGGGAC
>NW_017728992.1:5284935-5285844 GCF_001723915.1 Gavialis gangeticus
AGAACCTACGTGAGCGCTCGGACCTAGCTGACTGCTCTTTGGATGCAATTAATCTTAAAAATTAAAGTAATAGTCCAGAACATGCACTGACAGTGTGTTGATTCATGTGTTAAATATGTAGGTGTTTGGGCCCCCCTCACACAGCTCTCTCCCTCTCTCCTGCCAAATGTGTATTGTGGGAATGATCAAATTCTGCCTAGGGGAATATGTGCAAACAAGAGGCAAGGGACTGAAATCCTTGATCAGTCTTCATTCACTGCTGAGCTAGACCCAGACAGATGGCCAGTGAAGTTAATGGAAATACTCCATTAACTTCAATACTGTAGACTAGTCCCAGTCAAATTCAAACTAAAGTGAGTTGTTGCAGAGATGTCATTAGTGGGTTTTTTTTTTCTTTCCCCACTGAGGAGAAATTTGAGAGAGAGTGGATATTGTGCCAACCATTTGAGAGTGGGGGAGCAGCGATAGGGAAAATACAGGAAGGTCTTAACTGAGAATAGCCCTGATGGCAACAGCAGCCATCTCCCTGACTTCCTGGGACTGGGGCCAATGACAGCTCCCTGCATGCTGCCTAGTTGGGGTCAGGATTGGTTCCATGCACTCTGCCTGGTTGTGGCTACATTTGGGCAGGGGGTTGGACTAGGTCAGTGTTCTCAGCCCATGCATCCTAAGAATATATGAAAGGGTTATGATTAAACTTAAAAAATAGATTATCCTTTAAAGGAGAAAAATGCAGGAAACTGTGGCTTTTCCCTTGCAGGTTGTCAGAGTTCCAGCCTGTGGCACTCCCATGCCCCCCACACACCTTCTGTCCCACACACTCACACCCTCCCCCACACACTGGGGGGGCTTGGGGCCTGTGGGAAGAGGGCAGTAGGTTGGGAGTGAGGAGAACTGGGTTGGGACTAG
>NW_017728992.1:5290844-5314657 GCF_001723915.1 Gavialis gangeticus
CATCCTAAGAATATATGAAAGGGTTATGATTAAACTTAAAAAATAGATTATCCTTTAAAGGAGAAAAATGCAGGAAACTGTGGCTTTTCCCTTGCAGGTTGTCAGAGTTCCAGCCTGTGGCACTCCCATGCCCCCCACACACCTTCTGTCCCACACACTCACACCCTCCCCCACACACTGGGGGGGCTTGGGGCCTGTGGGAAGAGGGCAGTAGGTTGGGAGTGAGGAGAACTGGGTTGGGACTAGCCATCTATGTTTACAAATGGGTCCTGGTACAAAAAAGGTTGAGAACCACTGGACTAAATGACCACCTGAGGTCCCTTCCAAACCTAATTTTCTATGATTCTATGCTGGGGCATGGACTTCTTGGGGACTACAATTCTGATGCCTCTTCCATATTGGCTTCCAGGGCTGGTACCCCCTTTACACTGTCCTGCTTATGCTACTGTTTGACATTAACTTTATTGAAAGTGTTTAATTATGTCAAACATTTTTTTAGTTAACATTGGTCTGGTTCCCCAAAATAATTTGAGTTCAGAAAAAAAAATATTTTGAAAGATATTGAATGATATAAATAGATATTAATGGGCAAAAAATGCAGATGGTTCAAATAACACAACTAAAAACAGAAAATGGAACTGTGTTCTTGTTGAATGATGACAATACAAACTTACAAGTTTTGCTAAAACAAAGGAAATGAAGGATAACTTGTGTCAGAGCATAGGATCTTAAACATCTCTCTGTTTTTTCTAGACATGATAATGTCTTTTTTCTATTTTAGGTCCAAATAAGAAAGTGTAGATGCTGATAGTTTCCATTTCTTGAAATTCCTTCTCACTTTTCTTTTCAAACTAAACAACCATTGCACTCCAGAAAGAATCCACAGAGGAAAATAATAATGGAAGCTTCCAGTCACCAGTCAGGATACACTTTTCACAACCAATCATCGAAACTATATCTGCCCTCACAGCCTTTGTCCTCAAACCTTGTTGCCTCTCTCCCCAAACTACTGAATTTGATTGATTGATCTATTGATCCTATTCTCCCTGCAAATACTAGTTCTACAACATTTCTGGACCTCCACAACTAAGGCACCACTAGTTCTCACTGTTCTTTTAGGCAGAATGATTTAACCTTCTGTGGAGGAAAGCTGATGGTCAGATGATTGACTTTGTAGGTCCCAAGTCAATTAAAAAACTATCAACAGGGAAACCTTTGCCTTCTCACCGCTGCACAGCTTAGCCTCCTAGCAGTATTTAATAACATGCTTTTCCTTGAAAAGTATGCACCAAATTATTCTGAAACTTAAATACATATAAACTTGTATAAAATATCAAGCACAGTGTTACTTTATTATATGTTTCCCCTCTAATTTTAAAGGAATGTAAGTCTTCAAATTAAGAAATGCATTTGTATTTTCCTAGCAAGTATAAAGTAAAACCTTGATAGACGGGCCCCTCTACACATGCAGGCAAATCTGAAAAGATCCAATGCATGATCCATAGTTTTACCTCCTGTCATACCACAAGTGCATGGTAGGAGGCATGATTGTGAATTAGATCCCATCGCACCTTATTGTGGGTTCCCCCTGAACTGGCAAGAAGCAAGCTCCCATAGCTGGGAGCCCTTTCAGTTGAGGGGTTCACAGCTGTGGGGCTGCCACATAGTACCTATAATGTGTAGAGGGGGCCTAAGTAACAGCTCCCTATCATATATTCAAAGTAGGCTCAGTAATGTGTGTAGCACTTCTCAGTTGTTGACTTAATACTAAGAGATCCTATTACTGTACAGTCATGCACTGAGGATAACTGGCAGAAATGAAGTCAATATGCAGAATGGAATCTTTCAAAAGTGTCATAGGCATGAAGATCCTTGCCATCTTTTTCTTTCCTTGAGCTCTGTCTTAACATCCATGTCCTTATCAGGTTTCCCTTTTTAATTCTCCAAAAGAACTACTCTAAGAAGCAAGACTGAAAATAATATTTCAGCAATGGGGAGGAAAAAATGTGCACTAGTTCTTCAGATTTCTTAATAATAATCCTGGAGTCATTCACAGATATCATAGGAGAAAAAAGAGTCTTAACTTTTTTGCACACTGTTGTATAACCTAACTGTAGTTTTCTATCTCAAAATAAGTCTTCCTATCTTCAAATATGTAATCGAAAGCTGGCATTTTATTGTTTCAACATGTCATGTTGTTACATTGTATGATGATATGAATGCATTGAAATGTCAGTTTCACCTAAAAACTGAAAATTATGCCACACCCACAGTTTCAGCTAGTAAGTCTACTATTAGTTCACATAGCAGCTTTCCACAGAAATATAAAGAAATAAACTTGTCTAGACAGTAGAAAGTTTCACCATTTACCCATTTGAAAACAGATCAATTTTGCTTTCATAAGAGTTCAAATTGCTAGGAAACCATCTCAGTCTACCTAGATTAAAAAACAAAAATAAATGTTTAAATTTTGGTACAAGAAATACAAATACATTTTGAAAACATGTCTGCTTGCTCAGTGTATTATGACACCCCCTTCCCTGCCCCCCCCCCAAGATTCAGAATAAATGAAAGCATTTTTTTCTTTATGTTTCATTGGCCAGTAAGCAGTATACAGATATTTCCAATTGCTCCATTATGTTAACTTTCCTGGAATTAGAGGAAAATGCAGGAGACATTGTTTGATTATCCTGGTTTAATTCTGTGTGTTCCACTATGCAAATGTCTTGCTTGAATAGCTCAAAAATGCATGTCATTTATGGAGTACATGGTGGTTTGGGATAAATGTTTTATTGGCACTTGTTTGGTAGGAAAGTAAATTAACTAAATTGCCAGTCATGAATACTGTGGAAATGCCAAACTCATTCTGAAAAAATCTTTATGCCATATTGTACCCTTATGTAAACATGTCTGCATATGAATATTTATATATGACTTAGGAGGAATTGTAATAGTCATTTACTAGAAACTTGCTCTATGATTGTATATGGGGTATTGGGGGGAGGCAGAGGAGTTGGGATTTTTTTTTTTTATTGGTTCCCTGACACATTTCTGGTCATTATTATAGCTGCGGGGAAGAAACGGAAGTAATTGATATTTTTGGCATTTTGATCATGCTCTGTCACCTTTTGTATAAAAAGGAAATGAAATCTCGGCCCCTAATAATTTTGGTCTGTTCATGTCTCATCCTTTCCTAACCAAATTCTTTTATCACCCCCCAATGTAGGATTGTTTGTAGGCCCATCATGCCTGGTGCAACCATTTCTTACTCCATTTGCCAAAAGATTATAGGGGAAATCTACATATTCTAATCAACAGTTTTCAACCTCTGCAAAGGAAGATCAGAAGATAACAGTACAGCTGCTGGAATTATACCATTATATGCTGGCTACAGAATTTAAGCATATTGGATCCACAGAATGTATTAACAGAACATCAATGCCTTTGAAGGTCTCTGAAGGTTTATTTGTGCTTCAAATATTCTTTATTTTGTTTTGCAGATTTAGAGAACTGAAGCGATGAAGCAAACCTCCAAAAGCACATATTGCACAGTACCATACTGTCTTTCATGGTACTGGGAGATTTACAGTGTTTTGTTGTGATACAATTTGTTTATGAAAACATAAAATGATTCAACACATGCTGGTTCTTATGACAATAGAACCTTTTCTTTAAAAAAAAAAAATCTTTTCCTTTAAAACTCAGAACACACAATATTTTTTCCAAGACAGACTATTTATAAGCTCTTCTACTTATGTTTTGTAAGTTTATTTAAGTTTCAGAGAAAATAATTCTACCTACTTAAAACTTTCTCATTCTATTGTTAGGCCCGTATCTGTGAACTGGTCCCTAAAAAACCCTTTCACTTACAGTGGGACCCATGAACATCAATAGGACTCTGTATTGGTGGAGTGGTCCTCCTAAACAGAGTAGCTTGTAGCACTGGGACTTTATAGGGAGGTTCTTTTAAGGATATATTGCCCCATCGCTACCAACATAGACTCTTATTCAGGCTACTAGATATGATTTTTGTTAACAGAGATAAAGTTACAATAACTAGACTTGAGTGAGAACACATTTACAAAATGTCCCTAACCAGTCACATGAATTTGAGCCCATGTCTGTGTTTTTTTTCTCTTTCTGCAGACATTTGGAATGAATTCTCTGGAAGGAGTGTTCACAGAGATAATGAAATTTAAGCAAATATTAAATACATAGTGAATGTATGCTAATATTCTTCAATAACTTCTTCATGTATCTTTTATATACAAGTAGAGATATCAGAACCTAGTCATTTGAGGCTTGATATTTGAGAGAGCTGGCAGAAAAAGGAGACTTGCATTTCACAGGAAAGCCAATATTTTATTTTGTTCTCCACTGGAAAGACAGGTTAACTTCCTAGAATTTCTGGTGAAATGCAGCTATCTGCTTGGGCTCCCACCTGCCTGCCTGCTGGAGTGACCAACCACCAGCTGGGCAGATGTAACCCTGGCCAACAATCCAGCCAGATAAAGAGCAGGTCAGCAGTCAGCTGACCAGCTGACAAAATAACTAGGCATCTGGGCAGCTGGCCAGCTTTAGAGCCTCTCAGGCTGGTGGGTAGTCAGGTAACTGTACTGCTGGCCAGCTGGCTAAAATCATTCCTTGTCTGCCTGGTTTTCTGGCTGGTAGGTGAGCTGGCAAAACCCAAGGAAGTCCAGTTGGCTAGCCAGTTGTGAGCCAGCCAGTCCACCTGGTTTCTGTTACAAATTTGTGACAGAATCAACACATCCCAGCCAATGTGTTGATTCCATCAAATCAAGGTTTTTCAGAGGACCACTGTTCCTTTGGAAAATGTCAAACAGCTCCATTATTTGACGTGTGTTACAGAAGGCATGTGGAATTGTTTCTATTCCTTAATGATAGGCATACTTGTGGACCACCTGAATGATGAGCAATTGTATAATAACATTGTTTTAAAATTCATGGTATCTGAGAACAGACATATTATGGATTTGTTTATTCAGCTTCTTGTTCGGGTGTTTTCCAGATATCATAGGGGAATGTTTGCTGCACAATTATAAAAAAGACTTTTTTGGATGAAAATGGAGATTTTAATGTAATAACCTGACCTCAGAAGCTGAAGCTTTAAGGAGATATCAAGTACAAAAAGAATCATAGTGAAATTGTTAAAGGTGGCAGCCTTGGACTGACACAGAATGAATTTCCATATTGCAGTCAAATACATAGTTCAAGAACATTCCTGGTGAAAAATTATAGATCTTAGTTTACAATGAATAATTTTGTGAACGTTTCTGAGAATAAAGATAGAATATGTGCATAATGTGAACCTCAAAGACTCCTGTCAAAGGAAAAAAAAATAGAAACCTGCAGGTTTAAAACTCTTTGATCAAATTTAGATTTCCCTTCAGTATTTGTCAGGTCTGCTTTCTGAAAACATTCACATATTACAGGTCTTGTCCAGGCTGCCTAATACAGCCCTAGAATTAGATTATCAGACCAGTATCCATAAAATAAAATTGCTTAAATGCTCACACAAAGAAAACTCAAAAAGCCATAAACCCACTAAGTAAAATCATTAAAAAATAATCCAACCTGTTAAATGACTTTTGGTATGTGACAAGCTATATCCAAGATTTTGCAGAGAACACTAGGTTGAGCTTTAATGGCTCAGCTAACACTGCCTCTGTGAGAAACCCAGAAGTACTGCCAAGAAGTATCTTCTGCCCACTTCTTTCATTCCTTATCTCAGAAGAGAGGTAGATAGAGCTCCTGAGCACATTCCCATAACCACATTTGAAAGAGACACTGGGTTACATGTTCAAGACTGCTATGTTTCTTTCTTTCCAGGACTGAATCCTTGCAGAGTGCCAAAAAATGTAAGAGGCATGCTCTGATTGTGCCTGTGTACTTGGCCTGGTTACTAGCATCTTTAAGGGCCTAGCCAGAGATTCAGAAGTGCAGCTGACATAGAAATTCCCATACCCATCTTAAATGACTTCGGTGTTGGATTTGCAAGTGTTACAAATTACACATTCAGCAGTCTTGCAAGTAATTATGTGAGACACAAGAAATTCTTAGAGTGATCTTTTTTTTTTATTGGACCAGCTATATGGTTGGGATAAAGTTAGACCAGGGGTAGGAAAAATACAGCCTGTGGGCTGCGTATGGCCCACCAACTGCCCCTGGCACACAGCTGCCCCTCTGGCACTCCACACAAGGCTGAGCCCCACCCACTCCCACCAGGGAAGCCCTTGTCATACTCCTGCCCACTGGCCTGGGCCCTGACCAGTGCATGCAACTTCTGGTGGGGCTGTTACTGGTGTTGCTCTGCTATCATCACCTCCAGCGGGAGCCACTGCATGAAGCAGCAGGTGCAGGAGTGGAGGAGAAGCTGTTACTGGAGGCAAGGAGCAGAATAGCCACAGCCAGCACATGCAGCTTCCAGTGGGGCTGTTCCTGGTGCAGCTGCAGCTAGCTGGGTACTGCTCTGCTCTCCTCACCTCCTGCAACTGATCCTCCTCTGCTCCTGCCCCTGCTGTGTCATTCTGGGCAGGCAGAGGAGAAGTTTCAGCCAGTGGCTCCCACTAGAAGTGAGGAGAGCAGAGCAGCACCTGGCTAAATGCAGCCACACCAGGAACAGCCCCACCAGAAGCTGCATGCTGCCTGTAGCCAGAGCTGGGCGGGTGGGTGTGGGAGGAGTACATCATGATGCGGGTTGCTCCCAGTGAGGATTGGCTCTGCATAGAGCACTGCGGGGGCAGCTGTGGACTGTAGCACCTGGACAAGCTCTGCTGCATACACTTCCCTGCCTCTCCTTCCCCCTCCATACCTCCTCTCACCCAGTGGGCTCCCAGGACCTAGTGCCCAGGCAGCTCCCCCCAACACACATACCCCATACACCCCTATGCACACATTCTCCAACTCCCACACGGGGCAGGACGTGCAAGTTGAAGATCAGCTTTGCCCATTTGTCCCACACCCAAACACTGCTCCCTGTCTGCCCAAAACCCCATAGTGAGTTTTGGTGAGTTGCTGTGGGGGGGGTGTGGCTGCTCACGTGGCCCACGACAGGTCATCAAAATTCCTTGTGTGGCCCATGGGTCCAAATAATTTCCCACCCCTCAGTTAGGCAAGCTTTCAAAGGTATTCAAAAGTTTGTGTAACTTTATTCCAACCACATAGTTGGTCCAATAAAAGATATCACCCTAAGAAATCCTTGACTCTTGCATAATTTCTGGACCATCATGGTCACAGGATCACTTTTACACTGGGAGTAATTAAAACACACAGCTAAAATCCACAATGTAGTTTAAGGAAGAAAGGTATAAAGGGTGTATCAGGAAACAGTGTGCCTGAAGGCCTAAGCTTAAGATGTGACCAGGAGGAAAGGAAAGGGAAGCCGTAAGGAGACATTGCCAGCCAGTGAAGGAGGGGATAA
Organism: Gavialis gangeticus; assembly: GCF_001723915.1. Classification (NCBI taxonomy): domain Eukaryota; kingdom Metazoa; phylum Chordata; order Crocodylia; family Gavialidae; genus Gavialis; species Gavialis gangeticus. The sequence goes on from NW_017728992.1 coordinate 5,298,286, forward strand.
GAAAAGCTTCCTTTTTGTTTGCAATAATGTATATTTTATCTAATTTTCATTTTCCAGGAGCATAACTCAGTCTCATTCCCTCGGTCCTTGTATGACAAAGAAGTTTGAATTAACCCATCAGTAGAAGTTTGTTAGAGTTAGCCAAATATATTCATGGGTTTCATCATCAGGAAACAATTCCATTGTCCCTATGTCTGTTCCCTCCCACAGTACAGGTGATCTGTTTTTATTGTAAAGAGCAGCCAGATCCATATATATCACAGTCTCTGTCTTGTACTTTGGGTATAAACAATAACGGTTGGCTGGTAGACCTATCATCTCCCTCTTTTATTATTAGCCAACCTATCAATACACCTATGTTCCAGGCAGTGTAGACATGCTTTTTTGCCCTCCAAGTCTATAGCACTGTCTAGAGTTGACCACCCTGCACATGATGAATATTTTCAGGAGGCAAATAAAAAATTCTTGATAGTGTAAACCCCAAGTCCAAGAGGTTGGTTGACTAAGACAGGTTGGCTTCATTAGCTTGCCTGTTGGTCTACACCTGATTTTTACAGATGAAGTACAGCTACTATTCATTGCCACTGCTGCAGGAAATTACATATTCTCTATGCTGCATTTGATGCACTGACTTGAGTCACTAACAACCTGCCTTATCACTGGATAAGAGCTGGGTGCTCTGTAATTCTGTAAACCATAGTGACCTGTGAAGTTGATGTGATAGGAAGAAGGCGTATATGTGCCAGAATCTCAACACTTTTGACTTGGTTGTGATTTACCTGTAGGGGTTGTTTAAAATAGGAGATTTCAGGGTGTATAAAATGGATTTGTGCTGTTGTTGTATTGATAATCTGTTAACTTACAAATTGATTCTTGTGCTACATTATGATGCTGATGAAATATATAAATTTGTCACTGGTTAGAGGACCTAAAGCCTTTATATGTTATTCATATACTATTCTTGTATCAAAATAAAAAATGCAAGTATAATTATACAAAATAACCAAGAGAATGGTTCAGTGGCTGAGATCTGGAATGTATCTCAACCAATCAGTTCTCTATAGTACAAGATTCAAAACAGGTCTCTTCTCTAACAGGAGTGGTGATGCCTTGTGGCTCAAGCTTGGTAGAAGTGATAATCTGATCATGACAACAGTGAGGTTGGTTATACAGTTTACCAAAGAAAATAACAAAGCTGTGGCCATCTGGCCACGTTAAGTTGGAAAACACCTGTAAAAATTTCAGGTCTTACATGTGTAGCTGCTAATGAGATTTCTACAACAATGTAGCAGACAATGACTGTTCATCCACCTTACCTTTCAGGCAAATCAGACATGTAGTAAGAAATTACTTAAACTGCACAGGAAGGTGGCTTGAAGGAGGGTTCTTTAAAGTCTTTCAAAGTATTTGACATATTTCTAAGCAAGAGAAGAATATATCAACTGAACTGGAAGCAGTTTATGGCTTATTTGACTAAAGAATATAGTAATTAACTTGTAAATTATCTGTCTTCCTATCTACCTATCTATCAGGCCCTAAACTGAACATTATATAAAACATTTAAAAATCACTTATTAATGCAGTAAAATCAGGCATGGATTAATGTTACTGAAAACCAATTCATTTAGCTGATGACAACAATGCACAGATCACATAAACAGTTTAGAGTTAGGCAGCTAGATTAAGATAAACTAAATATTATTCCAGTGCTAATCGATGTCTGTGAAGTTTCTAGGAGGCTAAACCAAGAAACATGAAGATATTCACTACTGCAATTAGGGCTGTTGATAGAGCTATCAAGTTTTCTTGCTATTGATCTAAAGAAGAGTTTGAATCTTACTTTGGATTCAAGCTGATGCCCATTCCCCAGGAACTGCTGCTATAAATGGGTACCTGGTCATTCAGGTCAGGAGTCAAGGCAGCTGCATGTGATACTGGTCTCTTAATTCACTTGCATGCCGTTAGCTACAGAAATTGTTGTGTCTTTGCCACACCAGCCCAATGGGTTATTTAGGCTTTGGAAGGGCATTTGCCATTGGTAGTTCTTCCAAAGAAATTGTGTCTTCATTTTTGTTTTCCAAAATTGTAGGGGCTTGGAGCAAATAATACTGCTAGCAAATATAGAAAAAAGATTCAACGTTACAGAGTAAAAGTCAAGTTAAAACGATCCTAGTATTTTTTCCAGAGCTTTCACAATTCCCAAATCTCAAGAAAATGTACATTTGCCCAATGAAAATAATTTGGCTATGTTTTCTTACTGATGCAGAACTGGTGGAATACTGGTGGTATATTGAGGGTTATTTATGCATTATGCTTATTTTGCTCTGTCTCTATTTGCTAATGTAGGTGTCATCTGGGAATGCATAAAACCCATAAGCATGAGGCTGCTAGCCTACCCTTCAAAGCAACTAAATTATAAGCAATCAAAACATAAAAGATAAGTAGCAACACTAAGCACAGCTTTGCCCACAACATCAGTCCTAACCCTCTCACTATTGCCAGCAATCATTACAGACCATTTTTCCCCAAAGCATGGGCAAGCAGACAGTCATTGCTGTATATGTGGAGGTCAGGAGATAGAGCCAAGGAAGTGAATCCTTAAAAAAATCATCCCTCAGGTTAAATGTTCTAACAGTACAGCCACGTTTAATATACCATGGGAGCTCCCAATTATTTCATCTGTGGTAGTATTTCACAGAAGGAGGTATTTTCTGAAACAGACAGATCTCAAGAAACAGACAGGACTCCTTACATGTAGAATGAACTTGTTTATAAACTTGCATCAATAGTAATATGACACAAAATGGGGGATGCAGAAGTGGTCTGGCATTTTAGGTACAGAAAATACTTGTTGTTTTGTCATACTAATACCATGTATCATATTTGTGAACTTAGGAAATGATTCTGAAAACATACAGGATCAAGAGCAAAAGTAATGCCTTTTCATCACAATATGGTCAGCATATTCTAGTGTAAATAGTATAATTTGTCACGCTGAAACCTTTCATTAATCCATTACTGTGGCCTATTGAAATGAAGGCAAAATTCTTCTCCAGCATAATGGAAAAAAGGAAAAATTCCCCAAAAAGAGAACGAGTATCTGAAGTCAGTTTTACAGGCCAAAGACCCATAAGCTCTGGAGAGTCTATAACATTTAAAATATTAATTGTAGAGGAAATCATATGCTAGTTCTCAGAATTTATGGCGGAAGATTTGGTTCAGGACCATTGAATTATTTTACAGGGAAGTGATTAGTTTAAGTGTGAGACTCCTGGTCAATGTTCTTCATGGTGATTGTAGAGTTGGATTATTTGCCTTTATGTTCAAGGGCAATTTAAGGGCATTAGCTCATATTTAGTTGTGGTGACATAAGCAGCAGCTCAACTAAAAGTCTTTTATTGACTATTGGGCTCTTCATCTCTAAATTCATTTCAGGATTGTGCGCACTTTATTCAATAAACTCTGAGTGTTCAAATCATATTAGAGATCTTTAATTAATTCCAGGAGGACAGTATTTAATATCACACATCTAATGGAACACTTACGGACCAGTTCTGAGAGCTGCTGAGTAGCATAAACTTCCATTTGACTAAAGAAGGATTTATGAGTTACTGTCACTTTCCAGACATCCTGGCCTCAGTGATACCATTAGTTTTCTTTCCCGGCCAGAACATGGTCATAATTGTATATTTTTTTTCTACATGTATTTCTGCTTTGATGGGCATTATCTCACTGATAGAATAGCAGCTGTTGAAGAGCATGTTTGGGAATTGCACTACATAAATTATAGCTAGGTATCAAATATCTCCTTTCTGAATAAGGGAAAAAGGAAAAGTTAATGATGAAATTTATCCCCTGAGCAGATAGGCAGCATGAGGTATACACACCACCTAGGACTTAGGGTTTCAACGAGAAACACATATAGAAAAAGAATATCATTACTGGCTTCCAGCCAAGAATAAAAAACAGTAATACCACTGAGGCCAAACTGTAGTCTCTCTGTTTCAATGTTCTTATAATATTGTCTCCAGGATTTTGATTATTCAGATTAGGCTCCTTTTTCAGATGAGATGTGGCACTTCTGAAAAAAAGCTACTAGTTTTAATTATATTCATTGAAGTGAAATTCTAAATTATAATTCTAAGAGGTTTTTATTATGAAAATTCCTAAACTTTTTGACATGTTCAATTTTATGTTACAAGTAAACATTGGCAGGGAATTATATGGCATCCACGTAACATCTCTGTCACTTTAAAACATGTTTATAATTAATGCTGACAGTAAAATTATATGAAGTAGATGAGCAAAAATGTGACACCATAGCTATAAACCCTGAAGGTATTTGCCACCCACAGGTCATGTTTATATTGTTTATCAAATCAGATAAACTACACACAACACTGAGAAAAGGATACAGTGAATCCAGTATTAATATATATTCAAATACCACATCAGGAATTTCTAAATAGATTTGCATTAAGTTTTTATGGTATGTACTGAATACTATTTTTGTTAGCCTCAGTTGGTTTCAATGGTAAAGATGGATTTGACTTTTCCAGCTCATCTATCCCTGCTTCACTCATGTATCCCTGTCCATGTACTTGTATAGTCTTTTAATTTCCAGTGCTTTCAATAAACTGCCCCTCCCCAAATTAATTTTTCAATCCCAATCCATTTCCTGCACTGCTTTCACTGAATTCCCATTCCTTTGAATCATAGTTTCCCACCTTGATCCCGAGATAAGTATAGGGTAATAGTTTCTGCTTGTTCAGTACAGGTGTAGGGGACAAGGGTCTATCTGCATGCATTACACTGAAGAAGTAGTTACTCCACTCAACCAAGCTCCTACCAAACCCAAATTCCAACATTCTTACTTCTACTGCAAATGTTTATGTAATCCACTGATCATTCTCTCCTGTCTTCTCATTCCTAATGTAGATTTTCACTCAGCAGCATTCCAGGCCTTACACCGTGCTATCAGTAATAATTATGCCAATACCACCAGCTTAAATATATTCCTTTTTAATTGGAATTTTGGAAACGATGTCGTTAGAATAATAGAAAAACAGGCCTGGAAGGGGGCCTCAGGAAGCCATTTAATCCAATTCCCTGCCCAGGGAAGAATCATCCCTATAAAAACCGACCCAGCAACCATGATGGAGTTTTCTTAATTCCTCTAGGTAATTCCAGTACTTAATGTGTCTCAGAGCTATAAAGTTCTTCTTAATACCCAGAGGTGTAACAGAACAGCTTTGCACCTGGGGCAGCCATGATATACAGGGAAGTGGCAAGTTCTAGCTGCTGGTGCTGGTAGCATGGACATGTGGTTGCAATTATTTTTTCACCCCCTCCACTAAGTTGGTGCCTGGGGCTGCCAGCCCTTCTGCCATAGTTACATTACTGTTAATACCTAACTAAAATCTTCTGTGTTGCAACAGCAGTCAATTTCTTCTTGTCCCATTCCCTGAATTGTTATCCTCTTTGTAAGAATCCTTTTTTGTATTTGAAGACTGGTATCAAATATCCCCATGCTCATTTCTTCTCTTTGTTTAGGAATCCCTATTTTTCCGACCTATTGTCATATAGGAAAGATCCATGAAACTAAAGGGAGACTGGCTCTGTGGCCTAGTGAAGAAGGTCTCAGTTTGCTCCCAATGTTAGTTATGCATTTTGCATTACATCAGCATTGGATAAACAGGATAAACACTATTGGGACCAGGGCCCCTCCTCACTGGGGCAAAGATCCGGGCTGTTTCTTCTTTCTCCCCTCCTGATCCCATGAGTCTTTAATTCTTACCTGCCAAGTAGCACAGCTTCAACAGGAAGCTTGGAGGATACATTCAACCATGGCCTGGTGTCTAGGTAGGGATCCAAACCCCCGGACAGCAAGGGCCTAGACCTAGTCTCATGAGGCTCCTATAGATGTGAGGAGAGTCTACTCCAATGCACTGGAAATCCAGCTGATCAATCAAGTCTGCTGGAGCATGGAAATTAACGTGCTCCGGCAGCCATCCACATCACATGTATCAAAATCCATGCGTGTCCCTGCACTGAAAAAATGGCACTTTGAAATAAACCACATTCAATGAGCTTTAGTTCAAAGTGCTCCACCACCATTTTTTCTGTGCCAGGATGCTTACACACGTCATGTGCAGGTGCTTTTAATTAGCATAGCTTGCTAAAGTAAATTTCCCAGCACCATGTCCCACAGTACATGTAAAGATGCCCATACTTGCTGAGCAAATGCTCTAAGCACTAAGCTATTAGGCAATAGTTGGGTATCACGCACTACCATGTTGCAGAATCAAACATATATTGTGCACAGTTTTTCTTGAGGTAAGGATTTAGAATCTGTGAATTTATGCCTTTTCCCAGAAGGAATCAGGATACAGTGTAGTGTAAGTGGAATTAGATGCTTAAATGGCCATATTGGATTCCTTCTGAGCATGTGCAGTAGGTCAAGTCTAGTCACAGCGCAGGGTAGGATCTTATTAGTGCTGTAGATGCTAAAAAGGTGTGTAAGGGTTATTAGATGTCTTGGTCTTTTTGAAATTATAGTTCAGTTTTTGTGGTGAAACAAATACAGTTAATTAAGGTAAACGATTATGGTGAAAGTGCTTTCTACAGGCCTATGCAAACCCCAGTGATATTATGACTGTAAAAGATTTCCTCTCTTTTAATTTTTGTTCTATATTTCATTTTAACGTGTGAATATGAGAGTGACCACTTGAGACTATAATTATAGTATTGCACTGTGAAACCATTAATCACATCAGTGAATACTTACTTCCTAAGGTGTCAGGTATGAATATAAAAGTAGTGAATACATCAATTATTGTGTAATGGAAATTGATTTGCATTTGATTTGAAATAAAAATGTTCAAAGTGTGTGTTGCCTTTATTTTAAGCCCTCTAAATATAACCTTGATATGTTCACTTGATTGACCTACATAAATACAAAAGAAAAAAAATACAGTAATAACTACAGAGAAGAGCCCATCATCCTAATAGCATGAACTACAAGTTATATTTAAAGAAATAGAACCAATAATACTTTATAGACCCTCTTTAACTTTTTAAACAAAAGGAGCATCTATAATCCTACAAAAGTGTTGACTTATTCACCACTTCTGCATACTAAATATATGGGAAAAGATTAACCAAAAAAGGACACTTTTTTCATTTACTAGTATAAGCTAGCAATAACACCTGTAAAATAACTAGAATGACTTCTTTATTATCAATGTGTTTATGTTATCACTATACACTCTCCAGTCCCTGTATTGAGACAGGTCACGGCCTGTAGAACATAATCTTAAGAAAATCGTTGTCAAAGTGAAAAGTGGGACCTAGATGTTTATATTATTATTTATATTATATTATTTACCTAGATTAATCTTATTAATAGTGTTGGTATATATAAACCTAATTATTATTCTCAATATATAATTTAGCAAAGCTAGAAAAAAAAATCTCCTAGGAGATTCACAAAACAACACTTGTGATAAAAAAAAAAAAATGTATGTATGCCAAGAATGATACCAAGCTACCTTCACTACTCTCCATCAGAGCAGAAATGTAACTTGAGACTAGGTGTATGGGGCTAATGAGACTTGCTGATAATTCCATTCCCTGACTAAAGAAAGCCACAAGGAGGGATGGAATGATTGTGGGTCACCTCTTTCCTCCAAATCTTGCCCTGTCTTTCCTATTTTACTGGAAAACTTCCCCCAAGTTTCCCTCTGAGCTTTAAGAAGCATACATACCTGCAGCTTAAATAGGTTTAGAAAACTTGGAATATAAATTACCCAGGGATTTCAGTAGGCTCCTGGGATGCTGATAAGTCAAATTATGCTCACTGGCTTCCAGTGAGTCAAAGTAGGCTGTCAGAATGATAAAAAATAGTTGCTAAGGCTCAGAGAGGTTGGAGTGGTCTTTAATGAACTCCAGGGTCATGCTGAGTCACTAAATACATTTCTGAAGGTTTCTGAGCCAAGGTTGGCATAGGAGATTAAAGAAGCCACACTGAAGATTCTCCTCTTCTGATTCCCTTAAACAGTACACAGAAATTGGTGGAAAGTAACCCCTGAACCTCCTCTTAAACCCTTTGTATTCTTCTTAATTCCTTTCTTGCTCATCACTGCCCTTATAGCACTCCTAAAGACCGGTTGAATAAAGCTCATTTTTGTATGGGTCAAAAGAGGGCAGAGAGGGTAAATTCTCCGAGTTTGATGAAACGAGGTGCCAAAAAGGAGTGGAGGGTATTTCCACCCCCTTACATTAGACTATGCAGACGCCTACAAAAAAGATAGCTTCACTACCTCTCTCTATATGCTCCCTTTTAATCCAGTTGTATTCCTGGCAATACTGATTACTAGCTACAACTACCTCAGCAGATCTTGGTAACCTATTTTCTTACATATGTCAAAAAAAAATGTCTAATTAGAGTCTAATCCTTTAAACTTTGGTCTTTTGAGCTAAATTTTGATGAATCCAATAAAGTGTGTGTTGCTCTCTTCTACCTTCTGGGCTTTGTTTTTCTTTTTCTATATGTAGAACAGACAAAAATAAGTTAAAACATTTTTTAGACTTCAATTAACACCTTTGTTTTCCTGTTCATGATCCCATTGCAATTCTGAAAAAAAATCTGCCTCAGCCACTGACTAAATTTAGCAGCTTCTGCACCAATGTTCTTTATGATTCCAGCAGAATAGTGTTTATAATAGAAATCCTGTTTAAAATAACTCCCAGTACACCAAAATAATGTAAATAATAGTTTCAACATCTTCAGCACATCACAACAAAAGTGTTGCACATATTGTGATACATTGCTGCAAACAAACAAGCATTGGATAAATACAGATATTTAAAAGAAAAAGAGCAGTCACTGTTAAACAACATGTTTCTTCATGGTGCTAGTTCCTGAGTATATCAAAGTGACAATAAAAACCAGCAGAATCAAGTAGTTGTAACTGTTTCCTACCAATCAAGAAATATGTTTATAATCTGGAAGGGCTACTATCTGGAAGAGAAAAACATTACCCAGAGCCCTCTATTGTTAGTCACATAACATAATTCCCCAAACCCTACATTTAAATTGCATAATTATCATATTTCTGGGATGCTTTGTTTGTAAGCTGCATTAGTATTTAAGTTATAATACTTTTAGTACTATGTGAAGAAGTATAACCAGAAGATGAAATCCATGATTATACCTAGCAAGCATATAATGTGCATTGGCGTTCGAATAAGTAAAGGACATCCTTAGATTTTGTTGAACTTTGGAATGTTTTGATAAGAAGATAGCACTATCTTGTCTTTTGAAGAATTTGAACCAACATACAAATTCTAGATCATAACAAAAAAGATAAGTTGATTATCATGAATATGTACAAAAAGATAAATGAAAAGAGTGTGTTTGCTAGCATCTGAGCATATATAAAGGATGAGATAAAAGAAAGTGGGCAAAGCCTACTATAGAATGAAGTGTTTTATAATATGTAAATAAAGGAGTTTGAATATAGATAGATATTAAAGATCTTTATGAGCATTCTTCATCACAGTGCTGCAATCAGTATATAATTCAGTCCTCCTACAGGAGAGGTAACATATAACCTTATGCCTTGCTCATTGATTACGGTGTTTTAAAAATAAAATCAATAAACTAACTGAACTATGTCAGTTTGGCCTTCTGAGACTTTCCTCAAGACAAAGAACAATTAGGATGAGTCCATGAGGCACACAGGTGTTTGTTGTAGTCAGTAGAGCTGAAGACTCAGAAAACAACAGATTATTTTTAAAAATTGTCTAATGATTAATGCTATTTCACTACCTCTTGTGGTGAGTAAAGTGCATAATCAATAACCTTATAAAATAACTTATTGTTATTCCCTGTAATTGGTCTTTTGTCCTAAGGACTACCATAAACTAACTCCATTTACTACAAACATTATGAATGATGGGAAAATTTCACTGAAGAGCTCCCTGCTAAGCCAAGCTAATCTTCTGCCATATTTGCAAACCAGCTTTCCAGGAGTCCTTTCTCCCTCAGACTGGCCTGCCAGGGGTTCCTGCCCATCAGTTCTCTGTGTGTATGGAAGTCTGCTTTTCTGAAGTCCAGGGTCCCTACTCTGCTGCTCTTCTTCCTTACTTTCCTCAGGATCCTGTACTCAAATCATCTTGTGGCCACTGCTGCCCAAGTTGCCATCTTCTTTTACATTCCCCATCAATTCTTCCCTGTTTGTGAGCAGCAGGTCAGGAAGAGTATGGCCCCTAGTTGGCCTCTCCAACACTTGCTACAGGAAGTTGTCTGCAATAATCCTCAAAAACTTCCTGGATTGCTTATATATTGCTGTAATGCCCTCCCACCAAATTTCAGGGTGACTAAATTCCCCCACAAGAAACAGGACCTGTGATTGGGAAACTTTGGTTAGCTGTTTGAAGAAAGCCTCATCCACCTCATCTTCCTGATCTGGTGGTCTATAGCAGACACCCACCACATCATCACCCTTGTGGTTATCCCCTATGAATCTAACCCGTAAATTTCAACAGGGTTATCTCCAGTTTGATACCAGAGCTCTGAGCAATGATATGGCTCTTTTATGTAAAGTGCAACTCCTCCTCCTCCTCTTCCTGTTTTTCCTGAACAGTTTATACTCAGCCATGATGGTGGGATAGCTCACATGGCTGGAGCACTAAGTCTCTGTTATTCCAATCACATCATAGTTCTGGGACTGTGTGAGGACGTCCAATTTCTCCTGCTTGTTTCCCAGGCTCTGTGCATTCATGTACAGACACCATAGGTGGCTAGCTGATTGCCCGACTTTGTCAGGAGGAATGAGAAGGAATCCTCTTTTGCCCCCCTCCTGCTTGTGTTTCCTCCAGGTCATCCATTTACCTAAGAGATGTGGTCTCCATCCCCCCACAAATGTAGCTTAAAGCTGTCCTCATTACATTAGTAATCCTGTTTGCAAAAATTCTCTTCCACCTCTTTGTCAGGTGAATCCAAACTCTTCCTAGCAATTCTTCTTCTTGGAACAACATCCCATGGTTGAAGAAGCCAAAGCTCTGCTGGTGACACCATGTGTGCAGCCATGCATTCATGTGCAGAATGCATCTGTTCCTGCCTGGGCCCTTCCCCTTGATTAGAAGGGCTGAGGAGGATACCACCTGAGTGCCTGTGCCCTTCACCCTTGTACCTAGAGCTTTCACTTTTGATCTGCCCAAGGTCACCCCTGGGAGTATCATTGATGCTTACATGGATAAGTAGCATGGGGTAGAAATCAGAAGGCCAGATCAGTTTGGTAATCTCTCTGTGACATCTTGGATCCAGGTTCCAGGCAAGCAGCAGACATTATGAGACAACAGGTCAGGCCTACAGATAGATGCTTCCATCCACTGAAGAAGGGAGTCACTAACCACTACCACTTGTTGGTTCCTCTTATTGGCAATAATCTTGATCCTCCTGTCTTTGGGTTTTCCCTGGCCTCTTCCACTAATGGGATGTGCTCCTCTGCATCTGTTGCTAGGGCTTTATATCTGTTCTTCAGGTAAACTGCTGCAGGTGGAGATGAAGACTTCTGCTATTTACTAGAGGTTTGCTTGCTTCCAGCTTCTACCTTCCTGGGAGTCTATGTACTGTTCCTTCTCTAGCACTGCCTTTGGCAGTCCTTCTCCACAGTCCTGAAAGTGTCTTCCAGCATTGACTCAACAAAGTTCTCATGTTTTAGAGCCTTGCTATCTCCTCCTGTAGCTCTCTTGCCTGCTTCCTGAGGGACACCACCAGGAAGAACCACTCAGATCGCAGGCACTCCCCCACCTGGCTGTCACTGGAAGAAACCTGCAAGTCCCCATCTCCACAGCACCAAACCAGGACCTGGGTGGAGGCCTCAGTGGTGAACAGTCCTGCCTGGACAGAAACCTCACAGGTACAAGCAGCAGAAGAAGTGGCAATGGCAGTGTTTCTGACATTACAACATCCTTATGTTAGCTACTTTTAAAGAAAGAGCTTACTGGAAAGGCTCCACTGCAAAGAGTGGTGTGGCAAACTGAACTGCAACTGAATAGCAAACTGCTTGCTAACTGGCCTGTTTTCTCTCCCTGTTCAGTTGCTCCCTGGTCACTCAGGGAGTCTCCCTTTATACCCCACAGGGCATGGCTCTACCCCTTGTCAGCAGCAATTACACAACAATCACTCAGATAGCAGCACCCCCAGCCACTCAGAGCAACACACACAACCCACCAAACAAATGCTCCACCACACAAACACATAGGCAGCCCTGGTTTACTTACCTTCCCAGAGCAGTGTCTGGCACCTGTCACCTATCTCTGGCTCCTGCTTCTCTTCCTCTTCCTCTTCTTATTTCCAGCAAACTACTTGTAAACTGGTCTCCCTGTTTGATTGGGAAGACTCCTTTTATACCCTGCTGGGCCTGGCTCTACCCCTTCAATTATCATGACAGCTGCTGAGAGACAAACACAGCAGTGTACAAGCAATCTCAGCAAATTCCTGGAGTGTGTGTAGGATCTTTTTTTTTGGTAAAGATGGTAGAGAAGCCAATTAGAGGGAAAGCTCTCCTTGACTTACTGCTGAAAAATAGGGAGGAATTGGTTGTGAACATTAAGGTATAAGGAAACTTTGGTTACAGTCATCATGAAATGATAGAGTTCAAGGTCATAAGGAGAAGAGGGAGTGCAGTAGAATAAGGACCTGGACTTATGAAAAGCAAACTTTAACAAACTCAAGGAATTGGTGGGTAGGATTCCTTATGAGGCAAATCTAAGTGAAAAAGGAGTCCGGGAGAACTGGCTGTACTTTAAGAAGGCTGTCTTAAGAGTACAGGAGCAAATGATCCCAATGTGATGAAAAAATTGATAGTGCAACAGGAGGCCAGCCTGGTCTCATCAATGAGTTGAAACTCAAAAAGGAATCCTATAAAATATGCAGACTTGGTCATAGGGAAGAATACAAAACTATTGCACAGCCATATCAGGAGAAAATTTAAAGAATCAGGCACCATTAGAAATGGATCTGGCAAAGGTATAGAAGGCAATAAAAGAGATTCTACAAATATGTCAAAAGTAAGACAAAGACCAGAGAAACCATTGGTCCCATCATTCAAATGCAGTTTATTAGAAATGAAGCATTGTGTGTTAATATCTTTGAGTCAAATGTTAATTCATGAAGAGCATAAAAAGGTGTGTCCTATGAGTATATATAGCAGTAGATAAAATACAAACCTTGTGTCATTTTATACAAAATAGTTACTTGAGATGTTGAGATGTGTGAAATTACAGTGAGAAGTAATATTGCTGTACATTATGTAGGGAGTGCACTGTTAATTATAGGAAGACCTGCTAGATTGTAGTTATTATTATGTCAGCATTTCAAGAGAACACAGGGCCTCATTCTCATGGGGGACTTTAATCACCTTGACACCTGCTGGGAGGGCAATACAGCAGTGCACAAGCAAACAAGTTTTTGGAAAGTGTTGGGAACAACTTCCCGGTGCAAGTTTTGGAGTGGCCAAGTAGCAGCCAACTGCTCTTCTTGACTTGCTGATCATAAACAGGGAAGAATTGGTGGGAAATGTAAAAGAAGATGGCAACAGTGACCACAAGATGATTGAATCCAGGATCCCTGAGGAAAGGAAGGAAGAAGAGCAGCTGAGTAGGGACCCTGGACTTCAGAAAAGCAGACTTCAACTCAGTGAGGAATTCATGGCCAGGATCCCAATTCTGAGGCGAAGAGGCATCTAGGAGTCTAGGAGTTAGAGAAACTTTACTGAGAGTGCAAGAACAAACCATTCTGATGTTCAGGAAGACTAGCAAGTATGTCAGAAGACCAGCTGGGCTTAACAGGAAACTCTTCAGTAAACTAAATCACAAAAAGGAAACTTATAAGAAGTGGAAACTTGGACAAACAATTAGGGAGGAGTATAAAAGTATTGCTCTGGCATACAGGGATGAAGTCAGGAAGGCCAAAGTGAAGTTGGAGTTGCAGCTAGCCAGTGATGTTAAGGATAACAAGAAGGGTTTCTACAAGTATGTCAGTATCAAGAGGAAGATCAGGGGAAGTGTGGGTCCATTACTGAATGGGGGAGGCAACCTAGTGATAGAGAATGCAGAGAAGGCTGAAATAATGCCTTTTTCACTTCAATCTTCACAAGAAGGTCAACTTCTAGTCTATTGCACCTTGCAGCACAGATTGGGGCAGAGGTGAGCAGCCAGCAGTGGTGAAAGAACAGGTTAAGAACTATTTAGAAAAGCTGGACATATACAAATCCATGGGGTGGACAGGATGCACCTGAGGGAGTTGGCTGTTGTCATTGCAGAACTGCTGGCCATCATCTTTGAAAACTCATGGCAATCAAAAGAAGTCCTGGAAAGGGGCAAAAATAGTGCTCATATTTAAGAAAGGGAAAAAGGAGGATCCAGGGAACTACAGACCAGTCAGTCTCACCTCAGTTGCTGGAAAAATCATGGAGCAGATCATCAAGGAATCCATTTCTAAGCACTTGGAGGAGAAGAAGGTGCTTAGGAATAGTCAGCATGGATTTACCAAGAGTGAGTCATGCCTGCCTAACCTGATTGCATTCTATGATGAGATGACTCACTCTGTGGATGCAAGGAGACCAATGGATGTGGTATACTTTGATTTAAGCAAGGCTCTTGATATGTTTTCTCACAACATGAACCTGAGATGATCCTGGCCATTATCTGGCCCACCAATTACTACCCCATGGTTTTAATCCATGTGGGCACTAATGATACGGCCAGGAGCACCCCTGATTGCCTGATGAAGGACTACCAAGCTCTGGGGAGAAAGCTGAAGGAGACGGGGGCACAGGTGGTCTTCTTATCTGTCCTTCCAATGAGCGGACATGGACAACGCCATGAGACCTGCATCAGGGAGGTCAACGTGAGGCTTTGGAAATGGTGTCTCAAGGCAGGCTTTGGCTTTTTGGACCACGACCCATACTTCAGGACAAGAGACATGCTCAGGTGGGATGGGCTTCACCTCTCCCCCAAAGGTAAGCATGTGTTCCTTTCAGGTTGGCTGATCTCCTCCGGTGGGCTTTAAACTAGGGTCATTGGGGGAAGGGGAAGATGAGGACGAAGGGAGCCATGGAACACTGAGCCACAAGCCACCCACAAGAACAGCCCAGCCAAGACAGGCAACAAGCACAAAAAATACCCAGATAAGTGACAGGGGCTCAGATAGTCCTGGGATTAGGGGGGTGGTGCATGCAGGAGGACTTAACTGCTTCTACACTAATGCTCGTAGTATGGGGAACAAGCAGGAGGAACTTGCCTTGCTGCTAGCTAACATAAACCTGGACATAGTGGGGCTCACTGAAACTTGGTGGTACCCTACGCATGACTGGGTGGTAAACATCAAGGGCTATAGGCTGCACAGGAGAAATAGAACAGGGAGGAAAGGTGGGGGTGTGGAGCTGGGAGTCCAAGAAGAGTGGTAGTTCCTTAAGGAGATAATCCTCCAAGCCCAAAGGGTGACAATCCCAATGCAGATCAAAGTGGGAAAGAGTGCTCAAAAGCCACCATGGCTCACCAAAAGCATCCAGGAATGTCTCAAAGCTAAAAAGGAGGCGCACACCCAATGGAAGGGAGGGGCCATCACCAAGGAGAACTATACCTCCATTGCTCAAGACTGTAGGGGGTTAGGGTTAGGGTTAGGGTTAGGGTTAGGGGGACTGTTAGGAAGGATAAGGCAGAGATGGAACTGGGACTAGCGACCCAGATCAAGGATAACAAGAAATCCTTTTTTAAATACAGAAGGAGGAAAAAGAAGGTAATGTAGAGACTCTGCAGGACACGCTAGGAAATCTGGTGGTTACACCAGATGACAAAGCCAACCTCTTTAACAATTTCTTTGCCTCCATTTTTATGAGCAGGGACTGGGGCATCCCCCCCACTGGGTTCCCTGATGGACCCAGAGGAGGCGCCGCCAGGCCCAGGGTTAGTGAGGACCTAGTCAGGGAACTTCTGGTGGGATTAGACATGTTAAAATCATAAGACCCCAGCCAGGTGCCTATCCAGTGTCCTCTTGAAGATTTCCAGGGAAGGTGAGAGCACCACCTCTCTGGGAAGCCTATTCCAGGCTCTGGCCACCCTTACAGTGAAAAAGGGTCTTTATCTTTCAAATATTGGGTCCTGGGAGTAGGTCTGTGGTTTCAGGGAGAGTCAATGCAAGGTGGTTTTCCAGTTGTTGAGCAGGAGCTATTTTTAGGCCTTCTACAATTATGTCTCAAGCACCCTGATTCACCCAGGGACCAATTTACATAGGAGGGGTAGGTATGAATCATAGTTGCAACACAATAGGGTATGCCCAGGCAGGAGATACAAAATAGAG
>NW_017728992.1:5319657-5325965 GCF_001723915.1 Gavialis gangeticus
TTGCAACACAATAGGGTATGCCCAGGCAGGAGACACAAAATAGAGACTTGACATTACAAGATGGAAACTTAACCTTACAAGATGGAGGCTTGGCATTACTTTGGTTAACTTACGGGACAGGCCTAAATCATACAATATCAATGTAAAACAATAAAAAAAAATACAAACGCAATAGGAATACAATATAAAACAGTAAAAATCAATACAAAGATACCAGAACACTATTTACAATATAAAAAGGGGCTTGTCACAATAATGGAATATAATAAACTTAGCTTATCTATGACTACTTATTACTAATTAAAAGGGATAGAAAGGACAGAGAGAAAGTCAGAAATGGTTGAGGAAGGGGAGGGAATATTTTGTTGTTTTCTTTAAAGAGAAAAACTGGGGGTTTTGGTACACAACAGCCTGGAAGTTGGGATGGAGTGCATGCTCATCAAGTTTTCAGATGACACCAAGATGGGAGGAGTAGTGAATACACTGGATGGTAGCACTAAGATTCAGAGAAACCTCTACAAAGTGAATGATCAGAACAAAAGGAATCTCATGAGGTTCAACAAGGACAAGTACAAAGTCCTGGACTTAAGTCAGAACAATCCTGTGTACTGGTACAGGCTAGGCGCTGCCTGATTAGGCAGCAGCTCTGCAGAAAAGGACCTGGGGGTTACAAAGGACAATAAGATGGATATTAGCCAACAGTGTGCCCTTTTTGCCAGGAAGGCTAACAGCATACTGGGCTGCATTGGTAGGTGTGTTGTCAGGAGGTCAACGGAAATGATTATTCCTCTCTATTCAGCACTGTTGAGGACCCATCTGGAGTACAGTGTTTATTTTTTGGCCCCCCACTACAGAAAGGACGTGGACAAATTAGAGACAGTCCAGTGGAGGGCAATAAAAATGGTGAGGAGGCTGGGACACATGACTTAGGAGGAGAGGTTGAGGGAACTCGGCTTATTAAGTCTAGAGAAGAGAAGATCGAGAGGGGATTTAATAGCAGGCTTCAACTACCTGAAGGTGTTGACACTGGATTTTAGGAACCCAGCCTTTATACCTTTGTTTTGGGTGAGCACAACCCTCTGACCAGCCACAACACCTACCAGTTGATAATAGGAAAAGTTATAGATACAGAGTAAGAACAGAAAAACAACAATACAAACAATCAAGGAATACTGTATCTACCAATCCTAGGACAGTCATCAGAGTCAAAGTACATCTTGCCAGGATGCAGGCTTAGTTCTGAGGCTCTCTCTCTCAAGTGTCAGGGGTCTGGAGGTGGGATGCAAAGGCCCACAGCCCCCTCCAGTGGGGTTCATGAGATGGCAGAAAATGAGGGTAAGAAGGGACCTCAGGAGGTCATCTAGTCCAACCCACTGCTGAAAGCAGGACTATCCCCAGCTACAGCATCCCAGCCAAGGCTTTGTCTACTTGGGTCTTAAAAACTCCCCAAGGATGAATATTCTACAGCCTCTCTGTGTAGTCTGTTTCAGTGTTCCTCCTAGTAAGAATTTTGTCCCTAATATCTAACCTAAACTTCCCTTGCTGCAACTTGAGACCCCTGCTCCTTGTTCTCTCATCTGCCACCACTCCCAACAGTCCAGCTCCGTCCTCTTTGAAGGCTGCTACTAAATTCCCTCTCAGTCTTCTCTTCTTTAGACTAAATAAGCCCAGTTCCCTCAGTCTCACCTCATAAATCTTGTTCCCCAGTCCTCTAACCATTTTTGTTGCCCTCTGCTAGACTCTGTCCAATTTTTCCACATCATTTCTGTAGTGTGGGGGGGAGGCAGGGTTCAAAAAATGAACAAAGTACTCTAGATGCTGTGGTGAATACAGGGAAATAATCACTTTCCTTGACCTGCTGGCAACACACATGCCAATGCAGCCCAGCATGCCATTAGCCTTCTTGGCTAGGTAGAGACAGTCAAAAAGCCTGAGGCTGAATCAATTCAGTCTTTGCAGGTTAGGCAAAACTGGACAAATTAAATTGAAACAGAAGTGAACAGACATTTCCCTTTGACTCAGGAAATGCAGCCACTTCCTCTTCCTGCTGCTCCTGAGGTCTCTGGGATTTGCAGTCTAGACTTATAACAGCAGGACTCTGCACAGTTGTTCATTGCTTCCTTTTCCTGCTTCTAGGTGCCTCTGGGATTTGTAGTCCACAGCTGCAGCCAGCAGTAAATTTGAGCGGGGGAAGGGGTTTTTAACCTCCCTTGTGGCCCCAGATCCCAGCCAGGGTTTGCCTGGGGAGGCAGTCCCTCTGCCCCCCTCCCCCCACAGACTGGGCTGCATCCCCAACTGGGCTTCCTTCCCCCCACACACACTTTGTCAGCCAGCCCTTACTGCTCCGGCTAGAGAACAAACAGCCCACCCCAAGGCTGGAAAGCATGCTTTAACTTAAACCAGGAAGGGGTCTGGAACAGAAGTTTCATAAACCAATTTGATCCAAATCAGTTAAGTCTGATACTACATTCAACCACATTTATATTAAACCAGTTTCAGCCATTTTGAAACTGGTTTATGTTCACTGATCTTCTGTTCTGTTATATGTTTAAACCAGTTTCTGATCACTTAAACACAAAGTTTTATGTGTAACTTCTATTCCTAGCCTTTTGCAACAAGGGCACATTGTTGGCTCATATTCACTTACTGTCCACTGTAAACTCCAGGTCCTTTTCTGCAAAGCTGATGCTCATCCAGTCAGTCCCAGCATCTCCCTGTGTATGGGATTGTTCTGTCCTAAGTGCAGGACTTTTTACTTGTCCTTGTGAACCTCATGAGATTTCTTTTGATCCAGTCCTTCATGTTGTGGTTAGCTCTTTGAATCTTAGCACTACCATCCAGCATATCCTCTACTCCTTACCAGCTTGGTGTCATCTGCAAACTTGCTGAGGATGCACTCCATCCTATCTTCCAAGTTGTTGATGAACATACTGAACAAAACCAGTCCCAGGACCAACCCCTGGGGCTCTCCACTTGATATAAGATGCCAATTAGACATAAAGTCATTGATTATTACACTTTAAGTCTCACAGTCCAGCCAGTTTTGTACCTTTGAGGATGTTATTTCAGCCTCTTGTGGTGAGTAAAGTGTGAACTGGATGAACTAAGAGTATGGGTACTATAAGCAAAATACTACAGATATGTTTATTTCAAGGTTAGTGTTTTAAGATTTTCTTCTTACTTCCATGTGCTCTGGGAGAGCAGAGTCTGAAAGTATGGAGGCAGGGAAGAAGTTGTGGGGGGGGAAGAGGACAAAGGGGCTACCTGCTCCCCAAGATTTATTTTCCATGCTGGAGCAGTGGGAGGGGTGACAAATTCAAGGAAAACCTCCAATAACTAGATTCTGTATCTAGAAATATATAAAAAATTCATACATTTTCCATACATAGGGTCTAATTATTATTATCTTATAACCATGGTCATCTTATATTCAAGTAAATATGGTACTTTTTTCAGTCTCTTCCTCACTTTCTGCAGTCCAACTACCTCAGACTCTGGCCCTATCCAAGACTCTTCTCTCCTCCAGTTCCTCTAATCCCAGATGCTTTCAAGTCCTCCTTACAATCCTCTGTGACATAGCCCTTTTCATAATACCCCATCTGACTACTCTGTTTTGAGCTTAGACCCAAGCCATTGCCTCAGCTGGCACTAACTGAGCAATCAAGGAAAACAATATCCTGAGGAAACAGGCCCCATCCATTCAAACCTTTAAAAACATACCTCAGGCAGCAGCGTGCTGTTTGGGCAAAGATACTGGTGCATACTCCTTACTTCTTCACAGGTCCTTCACTCCATGCTTACCTAAAACTCTGTTTTTGACCCCCCGCCTTCATTATACTCCTGAGTTATCTTGAACTTTGGCTTAGTTTTCCATTTTACCCTGAACTTTTGTCTTGAATCCATGGCTCTTGCCTTACTGGAATCCCTGGCTTTGACTCCTGGCCCATTGTGAACCCAGTTTTTGGATTTTGCTCTACTAACCAGATGATCTTCCCTGGATGTCCCATTCCCTGTTCCTTACCCCTGAATGCCAATCCAGAAAAAAACAGATCCTGCCCAGAAATGTTACTTCTATTAGTTACTTTTACTTAAACCACCAGCATGTCATAGGAGTTTAGATAGGCATATGAAATCTGGATACCCATCACTCATCCCTAGAATTAATAAGGAAACTGCCTATTATGTTGCTAAGCAACTGCAATCTGGTTCTGAAACTCTCAATTCAATAGCAGTATATTAAGGTGAGTGCATGTCTGAAAGCAAAGATGCATTTAAGGAATAAATGTGTTTTGTGTGTCTGAGGGTTTTCATAGAGTTTAAAGTCAGAAAGGACCATTACATTATCTTATTGACATCCTGTACATCACAAACAATAACATTTTACCCATTACTCCTGTACTGAGCCCACAACTATGTTTGACTAAAGCACACCTTGTGTTTAACTAGATTATATCTTCCAGAAAGGCATCAAGTCTGTGAAGACATAAAGAAACAAACAATGAAACAAAAATCCACCATTATGCTTGATAGTTTATTTAAATGGTTAAAGGGCTAAATGGTCACTCACTTTTCAGGATGGAGATTGGACAAAAGCAGGGTCGTAAAGAGACTTATACTAGCCCACATTTTGTTCAGGATTTTCATCAATGACTTGGGCATGTTAAGTGCAAAATTTTGCAAATGATACCAAATTATTCTGGGTAATCAAATCCTAAGTTGACAGAGAGGAGCTGCAGAAAGATCTCACCAAGCTACATGAGTGGGTAAAAAAAGAGGCAGATCTTCAATGTCAACAAATGCAAGATAATGTACCTGGAGAAAAATAACCTCTATTATGTCTACAGTGATGGTTTCTGAAATGGCTGTTATGAATCAGGAAAGAGACCTTGCAGTCATTGTAGAAACTTCTCTAAAGACATCAACTCAATGTGCAGCAGCAACCAAAAAATGTGCATAATTAAGAAAGGAATAGAAAACAAAATGGAGAACATAATCATGCCCTTGTACTAATCCATAGGGCTGTGCAAAGCTTCAGATCATGATTTGGATTTGGAGATGATTTGGATGATTCAGAGGCCAAATCTATGAATCTGAATTGAATCACGGGAAGGTTTAGGGTTTATGAATCAATTCGTAGCTGCCTAATCAATTTGGAAAAGATTTGGAGATTCAGCCATAGGGTATAATGGGGAATCAGTGAAATGTCTATAACTTTGTTGCCTTTTGCTTGACAAGTTTCAAGGTGATAGGTGCAGGGGTTTCTGGGAAACTGCACCCCAAAGTTCTGAAAGCAAAACTCACGTCACATATATGTTAAGCCACAGTCAGGTCAAAACTTCAGAGATGGTGGCCCCTGGTGAAGCCACAAAGCCTTCCAAGTTTCAAGGAGACAGGTGCAGGGGTTTAGGGTAAACTGAACCTCAAGCTGTGGACAAACAAAACTCATGACATGGGTGACACTGTGTGTGTTAAGGCGTAGCAGGGTGAAAGCTGCAGGCCTGCTAGGCCCTTCTGAGGCCACAAAGCCTGCCAGTTGTCAAGGACATAGGTGCAGGGGTTCTGGGTTCTGAGGCCCTGCACCTCTAGCTGCTGACAGGCAAAACTTGTGACATGAGTGCTTGTGCAACTGTGTCTGTCTTGGGAAGCAGAGGGGTGGGGGTTGAAGTTACTGCAGGCCTGGCTGCTAAGCTACTGTGTTACCAATCAATAATGATTCACTCAGGGACCAGCTCAATACACAGTAGCTAGCTAATGTAATGAGTTAATGAGCAAGTATTAACACCTACAAAACCACAGACTAGGGAGAGGAAATAATCAATACAGACAATCAACTGCCCCAGGACAGAGACAGTCTGTTGCACAAGCACCCATGTCATGAGTTTTTCCTGTCAGTAGCTTCAGGTACAGTTTCCCCCAAACCCCTGCACCTATCTGCTTGAAACTTGGCAGGCTTTGTGGCCTCTGCAGGGGCTACCATCCCTGGAATTTTCACCCCACTGCACCTTAACACACACAGGGTCATCTATGTCACGAGTTTTGCCTGTCAGTCGCTTAAGGTGCAATTTCCCCCAAACCCTTGCACCTATCTGCTTGAAACTTTGTAGGCTTTGTGGCCTCACAAGGTGCCACTATCCCTGCAGTTTTCACCCACCCCAATGGTGTAAAGCATACACATGACATGAGTTTTGCTTTCAAGAATGTGGGGTGCAGTTTCCCCCAAGCCCCTTCATGTACCTCCTTGAAGCTTGGTAGGCTTCATGCTCTGAGCATAGGCTACCATCCCTGCAAGTTTCATCCAAATTATAAAT
>NW_017728992.1:5330965-5348526 GCF_001723915.1 Gavialis gangeticus
CTCAATGTGCAGCAGCAACCAAAAAATGTGCATAATTAAGAAAGGAATAGAAAACAAAATGGAGAACATAATCATGCCCTTGTACTAATCCATAGGGCTGTGCAAAGCTTCAGATCATGATTTGGATTTGGAGATGATTTGGATGATTCAGAGGCCAAATCTATGAATCTGAATTGAATCACGGGAAGGTTTAGGGTTTATGAATCAATTCGTAGCTGCCTAATCAATTTGGAAAAGATTTGGAGATTCAGCCATAGGGTATAATGGGGAATCAGTGAAATGTCTATAACTTTGTTGCCTTTTGCTTGACAAGTTTCAAGGTGATAGGTGCAGGGGTTTCTGGGAAACTGCACCCCAAAGTTCTGAAAGCAAAACTCACGTCACATATATGTTAAGCCACAGTCAGGTCAAAACTTCAGAGATGGTGGCCCCTGGTGAAGCCACAAAGCCTTCCAAGTTTCAAGGAGACAGGTGCAGGGGTTTAGGGTAAACTGAACCTCAAGCTGTGGACAAACAAAACTCATGACATGGGTGACACTGTGTGTGTTAAGGCGTAGCAGGGTGAAAGCTGCAGGCCTGCTAGGCCCTTCTGAGGCCACAAAGCCTGCCAGTTGTCAAGGACATAGGTGCAGGGGTTCTGGGTTCTGAGGCCCTGCACCTCTAGCTGCTGACAGGCAAAACTTGTGACATGAGTGCTTGTGCAACTGTGTCTGTCTTGGGAAGCAGAGGGGTGGGGGTTGAAGTTACTGCAGGCCTGGCTGCTAAGCTACTGTGTTACCAATCAATAATGATTCACTCAGGGACCAGCTCAATACACAGTAGCTAGCTAATGTAATGAGTTAATGAGCAAGTATTAACACCTACAAAACCACAGACTAGGGAGAGGAAATAATCAATACAGACAATCAACTGCCCCAGGACAGAGACAGTCTGTTGCACAAGCACCCATGTCATGAGTTTTTCCTGTCAGTAGCTTCAGGTACAGTTTCCCCCAAACCCCTGCACCTATCTGCTTGAAACTTGGCAGGCTTTGTGGCCTCTGCAGGGGCTACCATCCCTGGAATTTTCACCCCACTGCACCTTAACACACACAGGGTCATCTATGTCACGAGTTTTGCCTGTCAGTCGCTTAAGGTGCAATTTCCCCCAAACCCTTGCACCTATCTGCTTGAAACTTTGTAGGCTTTGTGGCCTCACAAGGTGCCACTATCCCTGCAGTTTTCACCCACCCCAATGGTGTAAAGCATACACATGACATGAGTTTTGCTTTCAAGAATGTGGGGTGCAGTTTCCCCCAAGCCCCTTCATGTACCTCCTTGAAGCTTGGTAGGCTTCATGCTCTGAGCATAGGCTACCATCCCTGCAAGTTTCATCCAAATTATAAATATTTAATTGATTCCCCATTATACCCTATGGCCAAATCTCAGAATTGGTTCTGAAGCTTCAGAGCTGATTCGGCTGAATTGAAGTGAGAAACTGACTAGGGGCTCTGAATTGAATCGCTGGCATCTGAATCAGCTGAATCTGAACCCAAATTGAATAGTTCCCTATTCACATAGACCTACTAATCCATAGTGCTCCCAGATTTTAAAAACTGTGTAAAGTTTTGGTCTCCATGGATGTGTCTACATGTGCATTAGATTTGGGAGCAGTTTATTCTCTACTTTGCAATAAGGCACCTTGTGTGGATGCACCCTGGGTGTCAAAAAAGTTGTAGAAGAATTAGAAAAGGTAAACAGAAGGACAACCATAGGGTGCCTGTAAATGACCACAGAGGTGACTGTAATTACAATGCATCAAAGCAGACTTGATTCTGCTGGAGTGTGGTAATTATCACCCTCCAGCCAGCCTCTGCATCTCATCTATCAGTATCCCCACACTTCAAAATGCCAGTGGGGGCACTTTAAAACTAAAGATCATTCAACAAGCTTTAGATAAAGAGCCCCCACCATTATGTTGAAGTGTGAGGATCCTTATACAAGAGTTGCTTTGGGTGCTTTAATTAGAGTAGCTTTTGAAACCTCTAATTAAAGCTCTCCTCACCACCTCCCAGCCCCCATCCCCAGAGTAAGTGTGAAAATGTCCAAAATGATCTGGAGCATAGAGCAGTTGTCATACCAGGAGACAATGAAAAGGCTAGGACTTCTCAGTTTGGAAAAGGCTAGGACTTCTCAGTTTGATGTGGGAGATATGACAGAGGTCTATAAAATCATGAAGGGTATGAACCTAGTGAACAGGCAAGTTGTTTACCCAGAATACCAGAACTTGGGAGCACCCACTGAAAGTAGTAGGTGCCAGGTTTAAAACTAAGAAGTTAAAGTACTTTTTGCATAATATACAGTTAACAGGAGATAGTAGAGGTTGATAACATAGGTTCAAAAAGGGAGTAGAAAAATTCATGGATGATAATGTTTACTCTGGAATTCATAGTTTCACAGTTTCTAGGGTCAGAAGGGACCTGAGTAGATCATTGAGTCCAACCCCTTGCCATGGCAGGAAAGAGTACTGGGGTCAAATGACCCCAGCAAGGTGTACATCTAGCCTCCTCTTAAAGACCCCCAGGGTAGGAGCCAGCACCACTTCTCTTGGAAGTTGGTTCGAGATCCTAGCTGCCCTGACCGTGAAGTAGAGCCTCCTGATATCTAGCCTAAGAATCTCTAAGACAATAATAGTGGATGTCAGAGGGTACTGAATAGGGCATAGATCATTGTAGATATATGGGATTCAATGCTCTCCTTCTCTAGCATCCATTTTTGCTGCTGTCAGAGACAGGATTATTTGCAACTTGGAAAGATTGTGGGCCAATACCCACCAAGTAAATCTATAAACCTCCCTCAAAAAGGGAGGCTATTGGGAAAGTGGCAACTGCATTCTGAGGACAAATGACAACAAAATAGGGATGGAAGTCAAAGGTTCAGAATGAGTGTACCAGGGGACAACTCCAAGCAGAGTACACTGTACAGTGCCCAGTGGCCCTCAAATGAATCCTAAGATCCTGTGGATACTGCCCAGTGAAATTGCTCAGAGGTGTGAGCAAACGAGGGACAGGAAAGTGGCCCTGCAGACCTCAAGGGACCGCCCAGTCAGAGCCTCCTTCCTGGTGAAATAGATCACTAGCTTGGCTAGGGCCAAAAGGATGTTGACCAGGAGGTCCTGGGATTTGGTGGGACCACAGATGGGGAGCACACAAATAAAAAGTTGTGGGAAGTAGTGCAGCCAGAATCTAAGCAAGAGGTTCTGGAGGAGGCAGTGAAGGGGCTGCCTGCCTGGTGTACTCCAGGTAGGCAGGTACCTGGGTCTCCCTCTGCTCACAGAAGGGGCAGGTGTTGGGGCTGTCTGTGAACTGTGCCAGATACATGCCAGTGCCAATGGCTCTGTGGAGGAGCTGCCTAGCTGAAATGCCCAGTGGCTCACGGGATCAAGGCAGAGTATATGTTTATAAACTGGGGACCCTTGTCCTTGCTGATCATGTCCTGCCCCTTGGAGTCCAGGTGGGATGTGAGGACAGGACTGTCAGAGACAGGATACTGAACTATATGGATCATTGGTCTGATGCAGTATGGCACTTCTTAGTTCGTACAACTAAGGAGTGCATCCTGCCTTTTTGCCAAGGTATTCCATTATGTTCCCTATTTTCTTTTCAGACTCACTGCTCTCCAGGATGCAGTTCCCCAAGGCTTGAGTTTCTTGGTCTTAGATGTACAACTATGCATTTTACTGCACCAAGAAACAACTTGAGGAGGCAATTTGACCTTAACATTAGGGAGGTGACTTTACCTCTCTCTATAAGTGGCCCAGAAAATTAACCAGTTCTTCAAAAGCTGTTCAAGGACAAGTTACTTAAACATATGTATCCCACATGCATGCATGTGTGCACACATGTGTGTGTCTGTGTATGTATTTTTTAACAAACTTAAATTATTAATGGACTGGAAAGTATTCCATCCTGGTACAAATATCATCCTGGTTCATTTAAAATACAGAATAAAAATACTTATTGAGTATTCTTGCCTTGTATGTATCATCTTCATCTGGAAATGGATATGTCCCCAATGGGTATTTATTCACATGCTCCAGGAGTGGGAGTGGGACGTGCTTTAATTAGAGTGGCTGGGAGAGCAGCTATAATTAAAGTGCCCAGAACATCATGTGTATTGGTGTCTCCACACTAAAAAATGGTAGTGGAGGTGCTTTAATGAAGGTTTAACTTTACAGCTGGTTGGATCTTTTTATGGTGTGATACGGTGCAGCCTGTTAATTGCACAATCATTTTAACATGTAGAAGGGGCGTCTGGTACCTCTATACCACATGGGCATCTACCATTAAATGTGTTCAAGGAAACTCCAGTGGTATCCAGTTCTTCACAGGAACTGTTTGTCTTTGGATAAATCTCAAACACCTAAGAAAAATATACTCAAAGAGATATTAGCATTATCTATTTGTACTATTTATAATATATTATAATGTTCTGTTATTATTTCTCCATGATAAATAAGAATGTAGAAAGAAACAGCTTTCCTAATTTCATTTCATAAAAATATGTTTTTCAGATGCTAGCTTTTTATTTTACTGCCCAGCTCCTAGACACACATACATTAAGATGATAAAGCATGTGGTTTTTTTCAAAGTAATGGCAGTTTTTTTTACCTGTTGTTAATAATCTGTTTAAAGCCCCCTTTACATCTAGTTATACATACCCATTAAATTATTACCATTGCTATTGTTATTATTAGTGTTATTGTTACTACTGATATTATTATAGTTATTATTAAAATGGCTGATAATACAGCATAAGCACATTGCTTAATTAACAATATACTTCTTATATTTGGCTCCAGTTATGTATACTGAAGAAAAGGATACAAAATATTTTTATTTTTTACATTATATTAACTATATTTCTTGTGCAAGACTACCAGTCATGTATTGACCTTCTACCCCTGCCTTCAGGTTGCACTTTCCATAAAAAGGCCTGTGAGCTTTCTTCAGTATATTTGTTTGGGAAACAGATAATTCAACAAAGCCTAACCAATTCATTGTCTTAGTATATACTCAGAGGTTCCTCAAAAAAGTGCATGACCAAGTAAGTTGTGGGTGAAAATTCATGCTGTGTCATTTGAAAGTTATATTCCCCCATAGTTGTGGAAAGGTCTCAAATATAAACTGTACCCACAGTGACATAACACATTTCTTATAATGCCTCTCATTTAGACAGGTATTCCAGGTTATCATGAAAATTTGACATTTGTCACTCCAATGCCTTCTATGGAGCACCTCCTGAATGACCATATTTACTTGAATCTAAGATGACCCTGACTTTATGATTACCCCTCCCAGTAATTAGATTTTATACATGAAAAATGAATAAATTTGTTATAATTTTACATCTAGATTCTAATTATTGAGGGTTCATTTTTAATTCAAATGAAGTTTCATTTCTATCTGGGAGACGTTTTACAATCTTTGCATTTTCCTTTGCCTGAGGAAGGGCGCTTGAGCCTGAAAGCTTGCAAATAAAGAAGTTTTTGCAACTATTTAGCTGGTCTAATAAAATATATCACCTCTACCTCATGACTGATTCCTCCTGCTGCCCTGGGCGGTGGGGGGGGGGCAGTGTGGGGCAGGTGGTGTGTGAAGATCAAACATCTTTCCCCCAGCTTGTTCCTGCTTCCCTAACATCTATGTCCCCTGCCTGACCCCCACCCCCCACAAAGCCTGAGGGTCTCCTTTCTCACTCCTGCTTCTCTTCCTCCAACTTCACTACTACTCTTATACCCCCACTCATCCAGGCTCTGCTTTCTCCCCTCCAGCCTTTACCTCACCCTCTTCCCACCCCTTACCTTTGCTCCACATGGAAGGCTCCATCCCTGTTCTAGTCTAGGGCAGTAAGGAAGGCCTTACCCCACCCATGTGTAGCAGTGTAGGCTGAACACCGCTGCTGTGGAGTCAGGTTGGGGCCTTGATCAGTGCCCCAGGTGTATGGAACCTGCCAGCATGAAGCAACCATAAGGCAGGGAGGGAGAAAGGAAGGTGGAGGAACAGAGCCTGTGGAAGGTAGGTGTGGAAGATGGGGATGTACAGGGGTGGGGAGCAGGCAGCAGCTATGGCTGTAGCTCTGACCCTGGGTAGGCGCTAAAGCCCAAGGTGCAGCAGCTGCCTGCCCCCATCCAACTACCCTTTTAATTGATTCTAAGATGAGGGTTTCCCCACCCCCATGTAAAATGAGGGGGAAAAAAGCTCATCTTAGAATTGAGTATATAAGGTACATCACTTGGAATGAAAGAGGAGAATCAGTCCACTATGTTTAAGTCTTCTTTATTGGCTATTTCATCCCATTCAACAGAAAAACCTACAAGAAAGGGATGGAGGTAAATTTCTTTGCAAAGTGGTGAATAATGTCTCCCACAACTAAAACCATGACCTTGCCAAGACTTTCTTAAGTGTTTAAAGGTTTTGAGGTCAATGGGGTAATTTATTAATTTGAAAGTAAGGATCTTTATAAGTCTTTGCAAGAGCAGAGCCATAAACCAGGGATGAATTCTTATCCTAATGTCTTCTGAGGTCTGTATTCTTAAGTTTATTATAGAGAAAAGACAGAAAAAACTATTTTCAGATTAAAGACTGCACAAAAAACGATTCTGCAATTTGTCTCATTCTGTTTCTTTTTGCTGTGTGTCTTCATCATTACCACCTTATTTACCAGTAAATCAGGGGAAAGGCTAATTTTTGCAATATGCAATTTTCCAAACTCATTTTGGATTAACACTTTGCAAAAAAACCAAAAAAGACCCACAAAAAGACCAAGCATTTTTTAAGTGCTGCCATTTGTTGAGGTTAGTCATGGAATGTTTAGGAGGTTTCACAGTCATAAAAATTACACTGACACTCACTGGGGAGGGCTTATGAAAGGTGATCATGCAAGATAATTTTTACACTGGGAAATATTGAAAGAAGTTTATAAGAAAAAGCGGCAGACTGCAATATGTAATTCTTTTAAGCAATAATAAATTGGCCATATAGAATTAATGATCTCCAGGCATTTCTTTTAAAAGACTTGAAAAGAACTAATTAATGGAGCACATTTCAAGCTAAGCAAATTGCAATGATAAATGGGATTACTGGAAGCTATAAATGCAATTCGTAACTGAAGAAAAAGAGCAAAACATCACTCAGAACATTAAGAAATGCAATTAAGCAAAACATTTGGAAGCACTTAATTACATCTGCAGAGGATAGTTAAGTGGGATCTGGTGTCTTGCATTAGTAGCAGTATCAAGCCTTCAGAAAATTGCTTAAGCATAAAGAAAGTTGACCATTTTCTGTCAGGACAACATCTAATTTGACATGTAAGCAAAATATTCCTTCATAGAAAAATTATGCAAACATATGAAAAAGGATACAAATTCTTAGCAATTATGAAGTTTAAACCACAGGAAGAAAAGAAATAACAGGGTAACATATACATGCCTTTCTATCTAGCTTAATCTTTCGGAACAATGAACATATGCCAAAACAGAACCAGGAGAAGGAATACTGGTTGGAGTCTACATCAGTTCTGACTTGACCCTGCAAATTGCCAAAATCTGATACCAATCAAGCAACACACTTAAGTACCAGTGTAGTTCCAGCATCTCCAGCCTAGCTTGCAATATTTCACCTTAAAATCTAAAAACAACAGAGCAACTAGGGCCAGATCCTACTCCCTTTCACCCCCCACTCCAAAAAAATATACACTCCAACCCTTTCCTCTTGTCCCTCTAGAATTGGTACTTCATTGAAATGCCTACACTTTAAGAGCTGAAGTACCTAACTTAAAGGATTTTGATCCTTGGAGTGGAATCTACAACCCCTTATAAGATGCCTATGCTTGCTATGCATTTCCTAAGAAGAGTTGCCACCTCAGAAGGAGACCTGGTGAAGTACCCACCAAATCAAATATGTACTGAGTTACAGGAAGGCATGTCTTTCCACTCAGCATCCACAGCTCAAAACGTTTTCCTGAAGATGGGAAACTTTTCCTGTCCTTGAAAAGAAGTGAAGGGTTTTTTTGTTTTTGTTTTTGTTTTTTTAACTATTATTTTCAAAGGCAGCTGGAATAGGAGAAGGTACTGCCCCCTTTATAGAACATTTACCCAGAAATCTGGATAATGTTCCTGCCTCAGTTCTGTCCCCAGGTCCCGCACCCAAACAAGTACAACAATCACCAAGTTATTGAGTAGTCTAGAAGGAGGCATACCTCCTTTCTAAAGTGACCACTGGTCTTTTTTGTTGCCAGAAAGAGAAATCAAGGAGCATGTCCCTTCAGCTCAGCAGCTGGAGCACTCATTTGCAAGTGGGACATCTTGTCCCTAGAACTGTTTCTATCTATCCACTGACTATTGCCTACCACCCCTAGGTCTTCTCCTTGGAGGTGATGGCAGCATGGGGTGCTTTTGGAGGGGGTTGGAGGGGAAGGCAGGGCAAGGTCCTCCCCCCCACTCCTGGGAAGTGGTGGTAGCACAGGGAAGTGGGTGGCAGTGGTGTCTGCCATGTGCAGGCTTTTTCCCCTCTCCCCTGCATCTGGGGAAACTTGCATGTGACAACCACTGCCACCACCCACTGTCCTGTGCTGCCTCCACTCTGGGGACAAAGCAGGGCTGAACGTGAAGCAGCAGCAGCACAGGGTGCTGGGTGGCAGCAGTGGCCACTGTGTGTAAGCTTCCCCCCTGCATTGTCCCCCTGCTATTGGGAGGTGCAAGGCTGGACACAGATTAGAGGGAGTGAGTCGGTGGCACGGGACCAGATGTGGACCAGCGGTGACATGTGGTGGGGGGTGGTGGTGGCAGCTGTTGCATGCAATGCCCCTCCCCCTGCTTCTGGGAGGTGGTGGTAGTACGGGGTGATGGATGGTGGTGCTCTGTCCCCGCCTCCCCCCGCCCATCTTTCTTGATGGGCAATTTGCTAGTTTAATATAAAATACATAAAGGGTTCTGGAAACAGGGACCAACATAAAGGACTCTCTCCACCCAGCTGAATACCCTAGAGAGTCTCTTCAGCCTCCTATTTTTTTTTTCAGTACAATAGAATAGCTTCAATTGGAGGGGTGTAGAGTGACTCCATCCCTCTCCTCCATCAGGAATAGCATATAGCCTGACTATGGAGGTCTTGTGGGAGATCACATTCCTAATCGCTGAACCTCCACTTATTTCTATTATTATATTTTTGAGGCAGAGTAGCTACAACTGAATATAACATTCTTGGTACCATTGAGTTGCATATTAGTATGAGCCTATCTTCAATATTATTTCACATTTCATTCTTTGTACATTAAGTCTTTCTCTTTATTAAAGTTTTGAAAGGTGCTATATGTTGAGCAAAGGTCTTCATTGAACTGCATATAATAATACCTACAGTAAGTGGGTTCTCTCAGTTTAGAACCCAGTAAGTGCTGGATATGTTACAGCAGAAGGGAAGAAACACCTCAAATGAGGGGGTAGATTATTTATTGATGGAAAAGCAATTGCATTGAGTGTATCCCTAGGTTTTTGCTTATTTTACACTGTGCTTCAGGCATGTTTGGCTATATTTTCTTTCTCTTCTTCTGTCACTAGCAATTTGTGAAACTTAAACTTATAGCTAAGAATGGAAAGGAGAAGCTTCTTGAAATGAATGTCATTCTAGGAATAAGTCATCCAGGAAATGCTGTTCAAGGGATTCACTGCCAGTGCTTTTTTTTTAATACAGACATTTTAATATAGACATTTTTGTGGCATATATCACTAACACCCAAAGCATGCCCTCAGAAGGGGCTACCATCCCTGCTGTTTTCATCCAAATCTGCCAAAAATTACAAAGTTATAGGTATTTCAGTGATTCCCCATTATAGTCTATGGCCGAATCACTGAAAGTCTCCAAATCAGCACCAAATCTTCCGAAGCCAATTCAGCCAAATTGGGGCAGTGATCCAAATCTCTGAATCAAATAACTGTCTTCTAAATTGGCCAAATCTGAATCAAATACTTCCCTATTCACAGTTACTGCAGAATATCTGATACGCTGTATAAATACCCTACCCTCTCTTACCTTCTTGTGACTAGTTCATGAGCTCACAGTCTTTGGGTGTGGGCCCATGTAAAAACTGAACTATTCTAAAATGTTACAGATTAGAAACCAGTTTACAATTGTTGCAGGACAGGGGGTGGACACACATAGCAACTGAACTGTTCTCAAATGGGTGAGTTTGGGGGACATGTTTGCACACATGCTTTGGAGGTCCCAGTGGGTGTTTAACTTGGCATGGGGAAATTTTGACTTTTCTGCTTTCTCTGCCTTGAACTGAATGTTTCAGCATACTCGCTTGACTTGGGGTGCTCAGGAGGGTTGTGGGGAGGAGTGCTTGCACCAAGATTTTTGGGTCCCCAGGGCCTGGGGAGTAGAGGGGAGCAAAATGTGGGAATGTGGTTGAGTAAGGACATAGGTCGTTATTAGAGAGAGAACTTATATTGAAAAAAAAATAGTACATGGGAGTTAATTGATAAAAAGTGCTAACAAAAGGGGGAAAAATAGGGACAACAGAGTTTCAGCCATGTACCTGAGTGGCCAGTTATAGCAGTAGGATGCATTAAGGGGGACAGGGTGCAGGTGGATGTAGAAGTGATACAGTGTGGGGTACCTGGAGGACTGATCAGACCATTACAAAACACAGACTTTCACAGACCATTACAAAACATAGACTTGTTTCACAGTGAATCAGTTCAAAAGAGTACCTGACTTTCAAGATACACTTTCAGACCATTCCAGGCATCTTTAAACAGGTTTGCATATCTTTCCATTTCAAATTAAAAGTGCATTTAAGACAGTCTAATTATTATGTGTATTTATCTCCTCAGTAACATTTTGGAGTTCATTTTAAAAAGCAAATAGCCTCTGAATATACTATCTGGCACCAATTGTTCTTAAATGCTCCTTTTCTAATAGTGGCTACTGAAAGATCAATCACAAGAAGTATGAAAAGACTTATAGAATTGTAAAGGACTTCATAAGATTTAGGTTCAATTCTGATTTAATTTTTAATATATAATGAAAGGCTTCCATATATTCAAATATTTATCTTGTTCTCCTTTTTTATAAGCAATCTAGTGTCAAAACTAGCTTGCCTTCATAGGTACCATTTAATTTGTGTTTATTTCAGTTTCTAAAAATAGTCTTGAAAAAAGTGTTGTCTGAAAACCTAAGTACCTTTGACATAAATTGCAAAAACTGATAATCATCCTTCCCCAAGGCTCTATCAGCAAGTTAACTTCAAAATGCCACTGTGTGACTACTGTTATAGCAGCTTTTACAGTAATTAAGACACTTGAATAGTTACTGCTGTGAATACACTTCATAGGGCTCACAAAGTGCTAAATGCCCATCAGAAACAATTTACAATTACTGTGCATTTATTTTTCTGAGGATCAGTATGGGACTCTCTGGACTTATTTGCTATAGAAGAATGATACCGGATTCCTGTTGGTTTATTTTCAGCTATGTGACACTAGCAAACAGGATTCAGGTTGGTTTGTTTTAATTAGTTATTAAGCTAATTATGGCACATGGTTTGCTTGCATGGTTTTTAAGATCTTATACATTTCTTAATCATACAATGAGAAGATGCTTTGGCCACCTTAAGTCTGTCTGATGGTTCAATTTAAGTACCCGCAGTCATGAGAATTCATTTTTGTTTCCTATATAGAATGGAGGTTTAGTTTCCTGGTTTGTCTCATTGGTATTATAATTCAAAGCCAATCAACAAATTAGTGCTTCACATGCACATTTAAAATCACAGGAAACTTACATAATTGTAACGGGTTGAAAGTTTTATGTTTTTACAATTATATTTTGTAATGCCTAACGAACAATAATTATTCTCTCAAAAGGGATCATTTACATAGGAAGGAATTGAAACTAGCAAGTTGGATTCTAATTAGGGGTAAAATACTTTGCAGATTAAATGGTCTTCAAAATCCATCCCTTAATTTAGATCAACACTAAAGGTACAAATTCTGCAGTCCTTTTTGGCCTGATCTTTTGTCGTCTTTTCCCTTCATTTCTCATCAAACCTCTCAAACCAAAATGTAGCTGTTAGACAGTCTTCTCTTCCAAATGTTTCAATGGAAGATCTCCCTTCCATTCAAGTTTTCATAAGTGACCATCTGCTTAAGCCTGTTAACTTCCTTCACTAACTTTTCCTTATCTACTTACAGTTCTATGATGCCTCTCCATTGGAGTGTTCAGTACTTTTTAACCTTTGGGTCTGTGGCACCTATTTGCATAGACACCACATGTTTCACTACAGCCTCATATGCCTGGCTGACCTCCTCATTAAAAAGTACTTCACTCTCCCTTCATTTTCAATCTACAGAAACTACTGAAATATACCTCCTCCAGGAAGAATTGACACACCAAGAGCAACCACAAGTTTGTACAGTGAGTCTAAACAAGTTTGTTCTGCCTTCTTTATCCTGGTAGACTGTAAAACTCTTCAGGGAAGGAATCTTCTATTTCTATGCCACTCTCCTGGCATTGAACAGTGCTGTGTACATGTCCAATGTTCTATAAATAGTTGTATATAATTATTTAAATAGAAGGCTTATCTTTATAGGATTAAGTTAGTAGTGCCAAGTGCTGTACACACAAGCTAGAGAATAAAGGTACATATGTTTCAAATTGCTGTGTACTTTATAATTTATGGAAAAAAGTACCCTAAACAATTTTTAACTTGTGAAGATAAAAGACTTACAAATCTAAATATTTTTATTTTCACTACAATGAAATGTAGTGCATGACAACTTCCCAAGCTGAAACCTGAATTGGCAAGGACATATGAGCACAAATAATATCCTTGAAAAAAATGTCAGTGGGTGTACAGGATCTGGAAAAGATGCCTGGTTCAGCTAAGTTCTGGCAGGATGAGCTCCTAGGATTTGATGGGTTGTACTATATTGCTGTCCCTTCAACTGAGATCAATTCATTCCATATTTACTGCTGAATAGCAAATTTAGATGCACACAAGGAGCAGTTCTCTGGAATCTTTGCCATTTGCCATGGCTAACCATGAAAAAGAGGCAGTACAACCATCCTATAATGATTATTTCTGGATGCCCAAAGACACATGCATGTTGTCAACAGTTGCAGTTATTACTTTGTAGACCTAAAAGCCATCTTAGCAAAATGGTTAGCATAAGCAACATCATTTTGTGCCTTGACATAACTGTTAGACCCCAATGCCATCTGGTGCCCAGTGACTAGGGAGACGATGATCCAATTGCTCAGGATCCAGTTGCTCAGGGAGCAAGCACCATCATACATTGCTCAACAACGCTTTTATTCAGAAGGCAGACAGCTTCAGACTAGCTCTCCAAAAGCCAGGGAGCCACCCTGAACATTAGTTCTTTCCACATTTATACACCTTTGTTCATACTCATTAACATTTACTCCACCTTTGCTTTCCTTTGTTCCACCCATATTCCCTCCTATCACAAGCTCCACCTCTGTTTACTGTTTACTTCATTAGCATGGAATTACCTATGCATTTAATTCATTGACATGTCTTTTTGTTATGAGCGTATGCCTAAGATTTTGACCTCCGCTTCCTTCGGTCACTTGCTGTTTCTTGTTGACCCTTCTTCATCTTCAAGGTCTTTCTTCTGCTTTATCTCCTGACAATAGCTGGTGGGCTGCATCCTGCTCTCCTTACACAATAAATCATATATCCTACATACCACCACATTTTTAGGAAACTGCTTGCCTAAGCTTCTTGCAATGTTACTTTTAAGATATCATTCTGCCTTGTGGTCAGCAGCTTTGTTGAAGGCATAGATTAAAGCCTTTATTCAGCTTCAAATCCAAGCTCCTGAAGATCCAATTACAGTCACCCTAACAATAACTAGTGCCACTAGCTAAACACAAAGGCCAGTGGGTCACAGTGACTTTTTTTTACAACTTATGGCTGTGTGTAGAGGAAATGAGGGGCATGTGTGCACAGCACTTTAAAGCAGGTTAAATGCTTTTGCAGCGCTTTAATAGCATTGGTGTTTGTACGTGTCGGCAGTGTATTGTGCAGTAATTGCAGCTGCTGTAGCAAATTCAGTGGCATGAAGTGCCTTAAATGACTTAGGATGCGCCAAACTAAAACTCCTCCAAGGAGTTTTAGTTTGCTGCCCTAAAGCCATGGAGCAAAGCACCGGGCTCTGTGCAACTCAGGGGCTCTGCAGGAAGCCCTTGCAAGCAGCCTGGCAGCAGCCTGGGAAGGCAGGCTTTGCCCAAGAAAAGTGGCGAGCCTGATTTTCCCCTCTCCCCCCACCCTCCCAGAGCCTGCCTGCCTGAGCTGCACAGGGGCCCTGTGCTTCCCTCCATGGTTGCAATGTCCCCAGGCCCACCTGAGCCAGGTGCCTGCGGGTGGGTGCCACCTGAGGGGGACTGCCACTGCCCTTTATGGTGGACTTGTTTTGAAGGCTGCCAAATTTCTTTCAATGGCTGCTTCCAGGATTGCACTTAAACAGTGTAGCTGCTTCTGTTAAATGATGAGTAGTTTGTCTTTTACTGTAATAGGTCTAGCAGTTGTAATACAGGCACCCAATAAATGCGTAAAATAATAAAGTATTAATGAAATTCAGTGAAACATATTAGTTATCTGTAGAAAAAGCTACTGCTTTAAACACAAGAAGCTAGCACATGAAAATAAATTTCCTTTTCTTAAAGAAAAGACAGATAACTCACAAATATTGTGGTAATGAACAGGGTGAATATAACTGATTGTTAAATGAGGAAAGGTTCCTTATGAAAATACTAAGAGCAGCAAATTATAAGGACTACCTTTGTGGTTCATCCTGTCACTGCAGTGACTCAGGCTAACAAAGTATTTATAGGCACCTGGCAAAAACTGTTCCCTGCTTATAGCATTGGGGTTAGTTTACATTTTTCATTCACTTGGTCTTGGGATAGAAAACACAGAGCTGGTATTTATAATTTGGAAACATCTATTATTTTTTTTACTGCATAAATATTGCCATATTCCACAGATGGTCAATCAAGCAATAACACTGGTGACACAGGCTACCCCCACATTTCTGTGATTTTTAGGTTGGAGATAAGTAACATTTTTATAGATACACTAATTAACATTTCCTGAGCTATTTTCTTCATCACTCATCACTTGAACTTATGTTGACTTAATATTTACATCTTCTGGAATGAAATAAAGGTTCCAAAACATTGGATCATAGATAAAACTTAAAATGTTCAGCTTGGATTAAACATTAACTTTTGCTTCACAAACTTTGCTGAACTATCAGGTTAGCACAGAACTCAATTTAAAGGGGAAAAATGGAAGGCAACCTGGTGACAGACAAGTATGGAGGAATAATGATAATTGCTTAATGTGTAAATATTATTTTGCTTATTCTTATGCTGTTTCATAAGGTGTTATTGTATCTTTGTACACCCTTATCTGTTTGTATTCATCTATTGTCTTGTGTCTGTATGTGTATAATTTTATAAGCTTCTTTGGATAGGGTCTGTCTTTTTTGGTTTTGAGGCATTTAGAACTAGCCTTTCAATCCCAAGTCTTACTAAAAAGACAGCCATTTTATTTTCTCTTGTCCTCAAGAACTAGTGGTAGGATTTCATATCCAGCTCTATAGGAAAGTATTTCCTTTGCCCTCCTTTGTTTCACCCACAAAAACATTCACTGAAACCAGTGAGAATTTACATTGAATATAATTTCCAATGCAATATATTTGAAATTATATAATTTCAAACTCAATATAATTTCCCAACTCTATACCCAACTCTATACAGACAAAATACGGTATTTTTTTCTTCTGCATAAAATCTCAAGTACTGGTCAAAGAATGAAAATGTTCTTATATATCATTTTTGGCTAAAGACTCCATTTTCCATTTAAAAATATGTTAAAACAAAATGCAAGCCAAATGGGGGGAAAAAGTACTGTTCATGAATACTTTCTTAGAGGTGAAAGTCCAATTTTCCACTGTAAAAAGTTTCAGTGGAAATGTTTTAACCAACAGTGATGTCTTATAGGTCAAACTTATTAATGCTATGAACTGTAATTCATAATGTAGAGTTTCAGTCCTGCCATCGAAATCAATGAAAATTGACTTTGGGGGACTGTAGGGACAAGCAACCAGACTTCTGGCCATAGTTTGAAAATGCATAAACACTCATTCTAGATGTAACCTCTTGCCTTACATAGCAGAAGGAATGAAAAAGACATTCACTTGATTTGGATAAATTCTCTAACCAGTATTAATTGTACCAAATAGTGTGCAAGTAGTCTCACTGATTTCAAAGAAAGAAATTATTTTATTAGTTACTTTATATCACCATATTGCTGATGGACCTTGATTTTGTTCAAGGCTCTAATACTTGCAGAAATGTTAGACTTGAAAGGAAATTTTTAACCAAACTATCTGATGTTCTTAAGGTACATTTCATTCAAACACACAGGTAACTTTTTATTAAAAATTTTAGCTCACAAACATGTTTTACCTCGGAATATCTTCCCTTAAGGCTTTCCTCTTTTTAATTTGCAGTTGGTGTTGTGGTGAGTTATGCAGTGCCTGGCTACTTTATGAACTCTGCAATATATATGTTTTCTCCATAGTCTAGAATGAAAGTGCTAATTCAGGAAATATTCATCTTTTCTTCATCCTTTTCAAGGAAAATATTTTTTCATATTACTGATGAGAAGCAAAATATAATTGAATACATCTTAGCAGTAACCCCTTGAGATTTAAATGGTGTAAACTTTACATTTCCATTCTACAGTACTCTTACACAATTTTGCTAAACTTGAGTTATGCAACTAACATAGTTTTTATACTTTGGTTTATGTACCCCTGACAGAACCTGAACTATCAGAAAACCTGTGTATGTAGAGGGATGCATGAACTATGACAGTAATAGAACATGCAACATTTGTATAATCTGCTAGAGAGGTCACATAAGATGAAGTACTATGTCAGTTATACTGCATGGGCTTGAGTTATTGTCAAAACTGCAGCTGGCTGGACCATATGTATCCCTTAAAATACTCTCACTCAGTGAACTCTTTCATAAGCTCCAAAAGGGTCAGATGGATTATAAATGGAAGTCAACACTTGATGAAAAGAGGCTATAATATATTAATTCAACTGTGTTTCCCTGTGGAAATGCTGTAGCCTGAAAATCAATATTCTGCATCATCTTATTTTATGCACCAACTTTAGAAAATGTGTAAAAAGTTAAGCAATAGGTGTCACCACCAATAGCACTGAGGGAAATTACTTGTTTGCAAGTGTTGACAAGCATCTGAAAATTTCCAGAACCAAGCTATTTCGTCTTGTTCACCTGGGTTATAAAGTCATCTCAAAATGTATCTTCTTAATGGCACACATTTGGCAGACAATATGATGTCAGGAGTAAATGTATCCATTTCATCAATGAAAAACTGCATACATTTAAAGAAAGAAAATTAAACTTTTTTGCAAAGCAAAGAAATATCAGCAGTCACAAATAAAAAAAGGGAAAAAGAGTGGGG
>NW_017728992.1:5353526-5369995 GCF_001723915.1 Gavialis gangeticus
GGGTATGGTGGGGTCAGTGACCTAAAACGGAGTGAGGCCAAAGCACTGTCATGTCAGTCTTACTTCCTGCTTAGGGCACAGTGAAGTAGGAAACGATATTTTGAAAATAAGTTTTAAAATTTAAAATTATCAAAAAGCAATATAGTTGCATAAAAGCACTGTAAAATATTTAAAAAGGGAAAAAGAGTGGGGGAAAAAACAAAAAAACCTCTCTCTAATGGTCTAATGCATTCCCTAGAGGGCTTTGGCAGTTTAGAATAACAAGCTAGCATTTTCCTTTGACCTTTCTTGCCAGCTAGATGCTATAAATGGAACTCTAATAGTTTTTCTATATCTCCCCTTGGTGGAAAAAGGATGTAAAAGCTATACATATGCTGGCTCAAGTTATTAAGATACACATCTTTTAAACCAGCAGTATTTTAAAAGCATACAAATTATAATTATACTTATGGACGGCGTGGGTAGTTTGCTTTATTCTAACAAAATGAATAGACCTAAGAGCATTTGGTTACCGTAAAAGAACAAACCTGTCTTTCCCACCCTCCCTCCCCCAGTAAGTTACTGTTCATTAACATCTTTTCAAATTCCCATAGGGGTAATAACAGTTCTCACGGGAAAGTAAACACAAGTGCTGTCCATGGTCTAAATGGCCTATAATGTTGTAATGTTACACCCCTTCCCAGTCCACTGGCTCTTTTTATTTTTTCCCCAGAAGCTCATTCCCTGGATTCCCATAAGATTAGCAAGAATTTGAGCACAGTGCAGAGATTTGGCTGGTCAAATTATCATCTTGTTCTCTCCCCAGCTTCATTTGCCAGTACAAATTGAATCACATTAGGCATAGCTGTTATTTGCATTTCCCATCTGATATCATGCCTGGTGTGCAGGGCTCCATACTTAATTTGCATGCAGTGGGAGACAATCCCAGACCTATGGATCATTGAGTATACATGGACATGGCAGAAAAAGTGAGAGAAGAGAAGGATTATCTTCATTTAATAGATGATGGGTCAAAGCATTTAGACAGATAAAGCAGATCAGGGTCTATGCTGGAGCAGAGAACTGAAGTTCAATCCCCTAAAATGCAGAACAATATCTTATCCATTTAGTAATTAAATTTTAATCTCACTGCTTCTAATAACTCCAACATACTAGTTAGGAAATTGTGACAATGCACTAGTTACCCATTTTCTATGGTATGCACACATTAGGACAGTCAGGAAGCCAATGGACAAAGCTTCCACACTTTCAAACTTATTATATTAATGTCAGGCATGCATCTTTGAACCTAAGACCTTGGCCTGACCAGTAGAGCCCTTTCCTCAACCCACCAACCTGCTGCTGTTGCCAAAGGCCTCCCAGACCCTCTATCAGTACCTGAGTCTCTAGCCACTCCCTGACACTTGAGTGACTGGCTCCTATTACCTGGTTCACCACTTTCTCTGGGCCATAGGGCTTGTTTTGATTGAAGACTGAACCTCTGGTAACTCTGACTGCTTTCTGACCTCCAAGTTTTATGACTCAGATTGTTTATGGATTTTGCTCATTTGTCAGCCTTCAGGTTTCCTGACTTGGTTTGTATCTGGACTCTGGTTGTCCTCTCTGATGCTGACTTGTACATGAATATAGCAAATTTGATACCTGATTGACTGTCAAACCTGGCTGCCTACATCCCAGCTCAGACCCTTTGTCTGTAAAGATGAGGAGTGCAGAGATCTCCAGTTTTTGTTTTAGCCTCTGGAGAGCAAGCTCATAGTTTATTTCTGTTCTCTGGAGTGTAAGAGAAGTGTCAGTAAACATCTGATCAAGTACAGTATCCAAGGCCCACATGTACTTCACAGTAAAGCTGTTGAATGCCATTCATTCAAGGTCTTAGGCAGATGTAACATTTGTCCTGCCATGTCAGCTGTTTTTCTCTGACAAAAACACAACTGACCATGCGTTCATGCTGTTTGTTATGCTAAAAAAAACAGTAGTTCAAAGAGCAATTTGTCTTTCTGGCACAAATTTAAGATGTGGACAAGTCTGAGAGATGCCCTCTATCTCAAAGCACTCTACTCTCCCTCCCTAACACAAGACAGAGAAACGGATGGAGAGAAGCTGGCTCCCTGACAGCCTTGTAGGGACCAGCTTTCAAGTGGCCCTGTCTTAGCCACTATGTGGCAGCAGGAGGACAGAGCTACAGTGGTGTAGGGGCTTGCAAACAGCACCAGTCTCCAGTCTCAGATCATTCCCAGCAGTCTCTATTCACAGATTTCAGGCAGCCTGAGACTGAAGACCACCCACTGCTGCAGCAGACTCTGCTTGCCTTCCAGCTAGGAATTTTAAGGGGCCTGCAGCTTTATAAAAGGCTATAATATTAAAGCACCTGTAACTTCATAAAGGGCTATTACTGCTGGAGCCATGTAAAGCTCACAAGTAGCCTCAGACTGGAGACTGCCCACTGCTGCCGTGGTCCAGATCAATGGTTGTTCTGACCAAAACAGTTATCAGGCAAACCTGTCAGTGAGCCTTTCCTGCTCACCCAGGAACAGGGAGAATAAAGGGGCATCTCCCTATCAAGCTCTGGCTGGAGGGGGTGTCTTTTTTGCCACCATATTTCATGAACAGGACTTTGTTGTAAGCAAAGTTGGGTTTTGCCAACTTTGGCAACTTTTTGCCAACTTTTTTGCCAAATTTTGCAGTTTTTTTGCCAACTTTGTTGTGCTCCAGCCAGGGGGGCTGTGCACATGTGAATGCCCATAGCCCTCTAATTTTTGTAGTGCTGCCAACTTTGTAGCACTACAAAAATAAAGTCTGCCAGAGCTGTAAGAAGTCAAAGAAACTTCTAGAATGTCTGGTTAATAATTGTGTGTTTAGACATGACTTCTAGTGGATATGAACTCTTTTATTACCTTCAGGATCGGATGAAAAGCAGAGCTGATATAAATACTTGTAAAAGCTTTTTTTTCATAGCGGAAAATACCTCGTATTGCCATCAGTTCAATCTATCTTAATTAAAAAGTTAAAAGTATCTTTACTCTTGGTCATTTGGATCTTTTGGTAAATTATTTTTTTGGGGGCAGAGTGAGGGCAAAGAGTGACAGATGTATGCATGTGTTCACAGATTAGGCTTAGAGAGAGCAAGAGGGTTTTGGTAGATGCAATTTTGCATAGGAAGATTTGCGTAGGGGGAGATGAAAGACTGGGGCTGTTAAAAGAATGGTATGTCATTGTTACACAATATTTCT
Organism: Gavialis gangeticus; assembly: GCF_001723915.1. Classification (NCBI taxonomy): domain Eukaryota; kingdom Metazoa; phylum Chordata; order Crocodylia; family Gavialidae; genus Gavialis; species Gavialis gangeticus. The sequence goes on from NW_017728992.1 coordinate 5,356,757, forward strand.
CTTCCCTTTAACACCAATTCTGTATCCTTCAAATGACAAAAACACTCACTGAAATGAGTGAGAATTTACATTGAATATAATTTCCTGTTCTAATTGTCTTTGAGTCCTTTCAGTTTATTTTACTGACTAAGCCAAGCTGTACAGCCATAGTGTAACTAGGGTGGGTTGACTGGGGCATCTGCCCTGGGTACTGACTTGGGGAGATGGGCAGGTAGGAAAAAACAGGTCCCACCACTGCCACATAATTGTGCTGGTGACATGGCAGAAGCTGGCAATCAACAGTGAGGCAGTAGAATAGAGTGCCTCAGGAATCTGTGGCCTCTCCATCACTGGAAGTCTTCAAGAGAGGTTGGACAGCCATTAGTTGGGGATGATCTAGGCATAGCTATGCCTATGTTCTGCTATGGGTATTTTCCATGCATCTGGGCTTTGCTGGTTGCTTTCCATCGCCAGCTCCCTCTCTCCAAAAATGAAGTTTATTTCCTACCTCTGGGGACTTTTTACCATCTATACTATAGAAGGTTGATGAAATGAAGTTCATAGGCTTATCTGTGAAAAGTGTTTTGTGAATTCCCTTTGAGCATTAATACTGAGAGATTGGAGAGAGAGTGGCTTTCTTGTGAGAAATGTACCCGCACCGGTAATTGGGTATTCTGGTCTTTAATAGATTTCCAGTGTGCATTCATTCTGGTGAGCAGTTGTTGTTTGGTCTCTCCTACATATTTTCCATCAAGGCATTTGGTTCACTGGATGAGATATATAATGTTTCTGGAGGTGCAGGTGTAAAATTCAGGAATGCTGATGGTTCTGTTGTGGGGTGTAGTAATTGTGGGGGTGGTGGAGATGTGTTGGGAGGTTTGAATTTCTTTTCATGGCATGGCTGGGATCCATTGGTATATTTTGGGCCATAGGCAGTTTACTTCTGGTGATGAGGTTAGCAAGGTTAAGTGCTTTTTTGAAGGCTAGGTTGGGTGGGTCTGGGAAGATTTCTTTAAGAATTGGGGCTCCTTCTAGTATGGGTTGCAATTGTTTGAGGATTTTTCACATAGGTTCAAGGGAGATATGTCATAACCAGAGGTGTTCAAGTCATGGAGGTTTTCCTTCTGCACTACAGCAGTTCTTCATGTGGTATCCAGGCGGCTCTTTCAAGCATGCAATCTATCCCTCTGAAGGAGTGTCCTTGTCCTTTTTAAGATTTGTGAGGTATTAATCCTGGCTGTTCTCCTCAGTGCAAATCTGGTGGGATCAGGGCTTGGCTGTGTATCACAGGTTTCTTGGTGTGTTTAGGGTGATTGCTGGTTCTGTGCAGATATGTATGTTGGTCTGGAGGTTTCTTTTATAATTTGGTCTGTATTTTACCATTCTGGATGCTGATCATTGTTTCTAAAAAGGCGATTTTGGTGCTGGAGTACTCAAGAAACAGCCAGATGGAGGGGTGATGATTGCTGAATTTCTGGTGGAACTCAGTCAGAGATTGCAGGTTTTCGGTCCAGATGATGAAGATGTCATCGATATATCTTAAGTACAGCAAGAGTTTGATGGTGCAGTCTTTGAGGAATTCTTCTTCCAGGCTCATAAAAAGGTTGGCACACTGTGGGGCCATTTTGGTGCCCATAGCTATGCCCATGGTCTGAATAAAGTGTTGGTTATTAAAAGTGAAATTGTTGTGTGTGAGGATGAAGCATATACTCCCAGTAATCTCTTTGGATCTGTACTCAGAGTTGTCATCTTGCTCTTGTAGGTATGTAAGGCAGGCTTGGCTGCCGTCCTGGTTGGTATATAAGCTGGTGACATCCATCGTGGCTAGGAGGGTGTTTTTGGGAAGGTGGTCTATGTTTTTAAGTTTTTGTAGAAAGTCTGTAGTGTCTTAGACAAAACTCGCTCTTTCAGTAACAAGCGGTTTAAGGAGTGATTCCACAAAACCCGCTGACTCTCACCCACTGATCACCCACTGACTCCTCCATTTACATTTTCACTGACTGGCTTGTATGCAGACCAGCCTTGGGCTTCTTTACTATTCATTCCATCCAGGAAGAGCACACACAAAATGCAGGTGCTCCCTCAGCCTGATCAAGGGTTTTTAAACCTGAAAGCTTGCTAGAAAAATGTTCCCAACTATTTAGTTGATCTAATAAAAGATATCAGATTTACCCAAAGAACCTTGTCTGCCATGTGTATGAGTACATTTGGCCACAGCCTGGGTGGGGAGCAGAGAAAAGTGGTGGGTATGTTCCCCCCAGCCTGGCAGAGTCCACCCTGCCTCCCCTGGCAGCACTAGGAGGGGAAGAGGCCCTTCCCACCCCCCACCCCCAAAGCCCAGCTCCCATGGGGGAAGGGGACCTCCAGTTTTGTGCTTGCCCAGGGCCTGAGTACACCTTAATCTGCCTCTGTGCTTGACACTCTGTTCCCCTGCTTCCCCTGCCTCCAATGCCTTCTTTGCATCAGGGGCCCCCAAAGCTATATCTTGCAGGGAGCCCTCCAAAAATTGTGGGTGTCAGGGATGACAGTAGCCTATTTAGAGTTTAGATTATCATTTATATGGGATGGTTTGGATAAGGATAATTCTGCCCCAGGCAGGGAGTTGGACTGGGTGACCTCTGGAGCCATCCCTACTTCTGTATGACTCCATGACTGCCCTAATGTGCTGCAACTGTCCCAGTTGCCCAGCTGGCTTGTCATGCCAGTGATCAAAATATGCTCACTGACAGGCCTGCCTGATTAACTGTTTTGGCCATGACAAGAGCTGATAAAGACTACTGCAGTAGGCAGGCAGTCTTCAGTCCGGGGCTACCTTTGAGCTTTACATGGTTCCAGCACTAGTAGCCCTTTATAAAATTACAGGTGCTTTAAATTTGCAGTCCTCTATAAAGCTGCAGGTATGTGTGTGTTTTCTGGTATGTGTATGTCTTTCTTAAACCACTGTTAACATTTAGAGGCATGACAGCCCTGGAAGAATGAGCAATCTTCTTTTCATTTCTGTTTATTGTCAAAGTTATCAGAAGTACTAAATTCCAATTGCTGAATCCTTATTATTGATAGCGAAGTAAGAGCCAGCTTGATTTTCCATATTTCATGAGTAGGGCTGGCTGTTAGAGAAGACAGAATACTTTTTAATATAGGTACTTATCACTCTAGTACCATTGTGCTTCCTGAGATTTAAATGGTAATAGTAATATTTCTTTTCTCCTTCCCTGCTAGTAGAACTGTAAACTTAGTGTCTTTATTTTAGAAGTTATTGATGAAAACTAGATATGAAACTATATTATCTCATTTTTATAGACCCATATTTCTCACTGTTACTAGACTTTACTATTCCTTTAGTAAGGTATGTTGCTCAGTATATGGCATCTGGAACACTGTAGGCTTAATATATGGTTAGCAGCTATGGAGAATTTCCCGTTTGTCTAACTGGCAAATAGAATAATATCAGAAACCCTTATCCTCAGTTCATTAAGAATGGAAACAGTGTAATGGTTCTTTAAAGCCATGCATCCAGTACACACAATAATATTCAAGGTAGGTATTTCATACCTGCTGCCTGTATACTGAAGCTGTCTCCATTAGTTTTATCTGTAATTATCCCTCTTACTAAATCTCAATTTTAGCTAAACTGTCTAAATAAGTTTGTTTGGTATAAGTCATCATTTATGTCAAATGATACACAAAAAAATCAGAAACAGTCTTCTGTTTTCTTAATCTTATAGTGAGGATATATTGGGAAAGAAAAACAGAAAGGAGAAAAAAATGTTATTATATAATATTGTTTTTCAAAAGGAAAAAAAAAAGATGGCCTTATTAGCTACCTGTTGTTTTGCATGATAACAAAGATCCTGGAAATTTTTTTTTCAGTCTGCTTGTTTTTCCATTAATTTATGCTAATTATATAACATTTTCATGAACAGGAAAATGATAATTAGAGTGAATACTGCCAGAAAAACAACATACTCTTTTTAAGTATTGCCCTATTAAAACAGTTTGTGCCTTGATTTTTAGCTTGCAAAATGCTGAAGTGATGCTTATTTCAATTGTTGCAATATATTGCATAAAAAAATTCTCTTTTGAATCCGTACAGAATTATAATATATCCTGCTCAGAACAAATACCTTTAAAAAGCCATAGAGGCTTGCTACTGGGCACTATCCACCTGAATCAGGACTTATTTCCACTAGGGTTTTCTAGCAAACTTTCAAGAAGCAACCCAAATAAATGACTTTTGACTAGTTACCTGGGTAGTTGTGACTAGCTGATTTGCATATGTTAGAACAATGTTTCCAAGTACTGACACTTATAGGCAACAAGAGCAGTGAACTTCACTTTATATCTTTATTGGTGGTGCCTTTTTATGTCCTCCCAAGTGACTGTTGCTTCAAGGATGTATACAGTGAACATTTTCTTAATTGACCATTAACAGGACTGATGAAAATCAGCCTTTTAACATATGAGATTGTCTTTAGGATTTTTTTAATGAGGTGCAAAATGCCAGCTCAGTAAATTAACTGGCACTTTTGGGATGATTTCTTCAGGCAGGAGGTTGCTTAATAAAGCTTTTCCTAAACAAAAATACTATTTCTGTTTCATGAAAATCTTGACATAGAATGAGTCTAGTAGACTGTACTGAAATGTTCAGCTGAACAAATTATGTATTTTTGGGGGAAGATGTATTTTCTGGGCATAGCCATGAGAAGCCTGTACATTTTTGGTTTAGTAGAGCATTAAATATGGTCAATTCCCTATAATGTCTATTCCTGTGTGTAGTGAACCACCAGGTTCATAAACACAGGTATGAATGAAAAGAACTGAACAATAAACTTCATTTTTGGAGCAGGAGACAAGACTCTGCAGCCCTATAGTTTAACTCACAAGCTGCTCACTTGAAGGGACCAGCTCCCTCAGTCTCAAAATGCCCTGTCAGTCCCAGTTACCTCAGTCCTCTTGTTAGGGTCCATGAAACCAGCCTCTCATAGATAATTTCTTCTGATTTTACTCGGTTAAGAGATTTTTATTATTAGAGTGTGTGTGTGTGTGTGTATGTCTATATGTACATTTCTGTGTGTCTATCTGTACATTTCCTAGTTCTAAATGATATTCCGATAAAACATTTACATATTTTATTATTACAGTATAAAATATACCTTTATCTCTGTTTTTTTTGGGTTAAAAAAGCATTGTTAAAGTATTTTCTATTTTTTTCACTGCAAAGAATAAAGAGTGAGATTCTTAGAAAATCTCATTTGTATCTGAACACTTTTGCTGTTGAATTCAAGAGCAGTTTTGCTGTTGATTTTAATAAGAGCGAAAGAATGCTGAGTTCTTTTAGAAGCACTGTGTAAACATATTAAAAAGACCAAAGAAATAGACTGGTGAAATAAATGAGATGTTATAATAAACAGAATAATGTAGTACAATTTTCCATTCTAGCTGTCTACTAAAATAATTAAACTGCATAAGCCATTGTCTTAGTCAAATAGACAACAGTGGAATGTGTTTTTGTGATATTAACTCATCTTTTAAAAATGTAATACTGCATTGCTGACTACTAGGTCTCCACAGTTGTCACTGGAATTAGTTGAATAATAGATCTTGCTTTTCCTGTCTTTGCCACAGAATTCCTGTGTGATTTTAGGTATGGATGTAGAAGTCAGTTTTTTAGAAGGAGAAATAGCTTTGTGCTTTCACGTATGTGTGTTTGATAATTAAGCAGTTTAAATCTTAAATACCCAGAAATATTGGGGAGTAAGACTCCACATGGAAAATGTGATAAATGGAAGATGTAGTTCTTTATTGACATGACAGAATTTGGAGAGAAGCCAGTTTGCTTCTCTCCATGCTAAAACTTGGATAGGATCAGTCCAAGGCACAATCCTACCAAATGGATCTAACAGCTGTATAATCTTCAGATCCTGCACCTGCAAAATCATACTATGGTTTAAGATAAAATAGACCACAGAGCTTCTGTCTCTTTCTCCTCATGAGCAGGATGAGATGGGAGTCGGGGTACAGAACACCATTCCCATAATACCAGACACTGGAGCCCTCCCCTGAAACCATCCAGGTACCAATAGCCAGCCAATTTGCATAACTACAAAAGCAGCTCCAGTTCCTCTTGTATCTCAACTGATGCTTACTTAGAAGTCTTCCTTGCACCTCCCCCACGGTCTGAGGTAGGCAAAAACCCTACATCCCTGGTTGATTAGCAATTAGGTACAAAAATTAGGATAAGTCCTGATCCCTACATGGCCAGGAAGACAGCTGCACAGCTTTCCTGGCCACATGGGGACTGGGATAGATCCCTATCCACACACGGTATGGAGTCAGCTTCCCCTGCACCCATCACAGCTCCACCTCCACTGGGGCATAGCAAGGGAGCAGTGTGCACTACGACACATTAGCTAATGTACTGTTTATCTAGTATCTGTATGTGTTGCTACTAGCACATGGCACATTAACTAATTTAATGTGCAGTAAGTTCCACACACATGTAGACAGTGACACTGTATTATGCATTAGATTAATCTAATGTGCAAGAAAGCATTTCATGTAGATGCACCCAGTCAACACTGCTTCCCTTATAGCTGCTAAAGTGCTTGCACTCCTGCACCCCCTTGCATATATTTAACACATAAGTTTGGCGATGAAGCAACTCTAGAAGCACCCTATAGAGCCACCTTGCAGTTCTCTAGAGAGTCTGCAGGGGACTGTCCCCAGAGCAGTTTCACTACTCTATTTCCCAGTTTGGCATGTATGAGTGGGAGTGGGTGGGGTTGTCTTGAGAGCAGTCCTCCCCAAGAGTGACAGGAAAAATGGTGTAGACATTCCCTATTGGGTGCCTCCCACTTTCTGCACTAGGCTGACACAGAGATGGGAGGCTCTGCCTCTTCCTATTTGGGGCAGACCCTAATAATTAGACCTCTTCATGTAGTGGATAAACATGAAAATAGCCTTTAGAGCAGTGATTCCCAAAGGATGTACCACAAAACATTAAGTTTTATCTGTATCAGAACTGGCCAAGAGCTGTGTCATCTAGCTAAGAGGGATCCCAACCGGTTTCACACTGGTCTAACTAACATTGCCACCACACCCTCTTCCACTGCCAAATACCCAAGCCCTGTGTGAGAGGACTGGGCTTTGGCCACACTAACCCCATGCAGTGGGATTGAGATCTTGCCCCACCAGCCCTGAATAGGACCACAGGCCCATGGACTGATTTGGGACTGCTCATCCAGCCCATAGGGCCAAAAGGTTAGGCACCAATAAGTAAGGCCTACATATATATGTGTGTGTGTGTCCCAAGTATCAAAAGTTTAGGAAACAGACACTGCTTTAGGGTTATAATCAGTCAGCCAGGAGATGTGATGAAAGCACATCCAGTTTTTGGAGTGTTCAGTCTCCCTTTGGACCAATGCAATTCAAGCTTTCTGAGATATCAATAAAAGGAATATGTGCTGCTTCAACAGACCCAGCAACTCTAAGAACAGGATGGCTTGATGATGAGCTTGAATGTGTCATTTCCTTTAGCATTTGTTGACTCTGTACCACAAATTCCTATCTTTCGTGGTCTTTTTTATTCTTCCTGCAAGATTTGCTTACTTATTTGTGGAGCAGCACCTTCTGTACACTAATGTCTACTGATAGCATTGATAATAGGAAAAGAAAATTACAGCCCAATTAACTTTCTAGGACTAAAATAAACCATGTGACTCACTGATGCAAATTCTTCTTCAGTGCACTGAAGACCTCTTGACATTAATTGTTCTGTGCACTTGTTGGAACACAAGTTTTCATTAATGTTGTTGAAAAATAAATTAGAAGTTGATATTCTACTGATAAATTTGAAAATTCAAGATTTCTATTTTTAAGTGTTTTATTTTGCTTTTTATTCATTTATTGTCTATAGGAGGGCTATGCAACTTCTCAGTGGCTGGGGCTGTATGGACTGCACCAGAAGGAGCTGCACTCCACATGGGCCAAATCAATACAGGCAGGCCCTCTGGCTGCATTGTGCATGAGGGTGTGCTGGTCTCACATTTAGGTTCCAAACCAGGGGATGTACCACTGAACCCCACCTGATGTACCACTGCACCCCGCCCTGGGGTGGGGGAAAGAAAGTGAAAACCATAGGAGAGAGAGGGTGGCCAGAGATTTTGGCTGCCACTGCAGCCAGAGCAATGTGGGTAAAAGTCGCTTGTTGGGAGTCCAAGGTCACAGACTTACCTCTCACTGGCCATATGGGGCCTGCAGGCTGCCAGCTGGACAACACTGGTATATATGACAAAGGCTTGTGACCATTCCATAACTTGGTGAAAGATCACTGCAAATATCTGTTTGGTGTCATGGAAAAATCTTAAGTTATGGGTGCTGACAACACAGAAGAGCCAAAAGCTAGCATGTGCACTTTAGTCTTTGAGTGGAAAATTCCAAGGCTCACCCAGCACGTGCCCTCTGGGTGACCTGAAGGCCTGTCAATCAAGCGTGACCTACTTTTCCACCATGCGAATGCTCAGTTAGATACAAAGCCTAGTCAGACGCATGCTCAGTTCTCTGACTGCCTGACGTAATCAGACCAGAAAATTCTGTGAAGGGAGCGTTCTAATTGGCCACGAAATTCTTATAAAAGGTTAAGGAGCCCCTCCCTCGGGGGGAGACCCGCTGAACTGAGGACAGGGGCTGGCTCTCAGGGACTGTCCCTCAGTTAGGCTCTGCGGCCTATAGGTCTCCTCCTATTGAGATTTTCCGATCCGTTCCTATTGATTTTCTGGCATTCGATCTACCTGGCACCGGCTAGGACTACGACTTCTGATACTGATTAACGGACTCTCAAACCGAACTTACCCTGATTCCACGGCTTCCGACCTCGGCTTTCATCCACGACCATCCGTCCGTCCCACCGTTCTGGCATCGACCTCGGCATCGTTTCACTCGACTTTGGCATTGTTCACACCCCGCTTTCGTCCATGTTGGACTTTCGTTTCATTACAGTTCCGTTGTTTGTCTGTCCCGTTTATGAGCCGTTGACCAGCCCTGGGACTATTAGGTTGAGCAGCCGCCCCTAGCCCTTTGGGGTTAGAAAGCAAGGGCTCACCTAAGAAGCCCGTGGGCCAACGGACCCCTTTGTTGTTTATACTGTAACTGAAGAACTTGCCTACACCATCAAAGCGTAAGTTAAATAAACCACTTTGGTTGGAACCATAAGCTTGTGTGCCACTCAGACTCAACCGCCGCTAATCCCACCTGTTCGTATACCCTCGGCCCACCGTGACCAGTCCGGTTCTCCACGACCACATTTGGTAATTTTGGGTACTGACAGACTGGGAAAAAAGTACTTTACCAGAAGAAGCAGCTCTTTAGTTTGATCCAGTTCCACAGCATCTGTAGAGATGGGTAGCTTCAGCAGGGCTTTAGGTGCTTCTGTCTAATAGCTGATTCAATCAGCTATTAAATAAAAATGCAAAAAAAAAGCCCTAATAAAGTGCTCCATCTATGCAGACAAATTTGGCAAGCCAGGTCCCACTGACGCAATTCCTCTTTTGGGCATGCACTGGGCTGGGCACATGTATTTTAAAGTAAAGCATTGGGTTTTATTCTTATGATTGTAGGCAGCCATAGTTGACAAAATGTTCACTATTTTTCCCCCCCAAAATAACATTTTACTAATCTTCTCTTTTATTCATTCCATTCACCCCTAATTTCTTGTTTTTCCCACATTCTGTTCTCTCTGAAGCCCAAAGGTTCCTGGGATATGGCTTTTAATACAGGCCACATTACAGTGCAGTATTACATACAATTGCACTATTGCTGTACAGCCCAGTTCTGGCAATGTCAGTCAAGTGATTCCCTCTGAAACAAAATTAATTTACATTCTACTGAGGAATTGTATGACTCGTTGCCCTGGTGAATGACATCCATAGACTTAAGGTATAGATAACTATCTGTTGCTGTAAATCGGACATTCCTTTGATTTTTGTGTGCTATCAAGTATGGGGAAATATCTGATGTAATAGTTTTTCCTCAGAAAATGTCAATGAATTGAAACAAGATGTTACACAGGCCCAAATCTGTTTCAACAGGAAGATTTCTGAGTTCAGAACAGAATTTCTGATTTGAAAGAAGGGCCCTATATGAGAACAAACAGTGGCCCAGTAGTGTGATAGTTATCACTAATGTGATGAGACACAGATTCAAGTCCCACAGATCTGGAGCAGAGGATTCCAGATGAAACCAAACTACTAGGCTATTCCACATTCTATTTTTATTTAATTTTTTGTTATCAACCAGGTGAAATATCTCAGTTTTGTTTCCATGTAAACAATACATCTCAACATCTGAATATTTACTGTGAAAAAGAATGAATGTGTTCTGGTCAGCCTTACTAACTACTGCCCTGTCTGCAACTGTTTTTTGCCAAATATGACTGAGAAAATTATGGCAAAACAACACTGGCAATATAAACTTGCACTTGTCCCCTTATACACTTGTCATAGCTCTACAACTTTTGTTTTTGGTCAAGTCCTTCTTATAATGTCTCTGTCCTTGGTATAGCCATAGGTGACAACAAATTGTCTAAGGCTTAGTTCCAGAGTTATAATATACAATGGCCCAAACCAGGGCAGTCCTCTCTCACTGTTTCCAATTCTCCTCCCACTGTCCCCCACCTCCTGGCTTCCGCATCAGGCAGCATGCAGACGCAACAAGTAGGCTACGGGTGCTGATGGACATAACTGCTTGTCACACAATCAATCACTGAAAGTGCTCTACAGCCATGCACTGACAGAAGTGCATGGCCACAGAGAGCTTCAAAAATGCCCAGTGATGTGAAAATCTGAACTCTCATTACATAGGCAGCGCTCCATCCCTGCCCACCTGTGTGTACCCCTTAGGGCCTTCTAAAGTACCCCTGGTTGATAATCCTTGCTCTAGAGCAACACTGGAGCTCACTGTTGCTGAGAAGAAGCTTTCCCCATTTTTTTTTTTTTTTTTTGCCACTGAAAACAAAGTCAAGAGGACAAAAGAAATGCTGATTTTGGCCATAAAAAATGAGGGACAGTTCTCCCCAGCAGCAGCAAATTCCACTTATGCTCTACAAAACTATGATTCTCAAGATGACTTGCACTCCATGACACATAACTCCTGTGCTGCCTGCTTCCTGCAGCCCCTCTGTGCAGGTGGAATATAGGACAGGGAGAGAAGAACCCCTTGTCCTTTTGGCATATCTCCCTTTAGCCAGTGCCTATGGCATGTGCAGTACTCAGTGCCAGCCCCTAATGCCTGTGCACTTTTCACCCCATTGTTACGCTACTGCTTAATCCACAAAGCTAGAATTCAGAGAGATGGATGAGGAGTCACATTTTGATGGTACATCAAGGAAACAGTATGATCCCATAACTGGGTGAATTTTCTCACTTTTTCCATTGAGTTTCTTTGGTGAAGTGCTCCTGGCTCTCTGACTCCTAGGTAGAATTATCAGTATGTCTGAAAAAATCATAACAAATAGAGCAAGTATTTAAATGCATTATGACCCCCCCCCATAACTTCAAGGGGAAAAAAAAGCATGTAATGCTTTTATTTTGACATTCTGTTGAAGGAATTGTAAAGAAATCCTGATTAAAACCTGGTTTTCCCACTCTTGTCCCATTTATGCAAAAATTACTAGCAATAAAAATATTTCTTAAGATGGAGCTCTTAATATTTCTTTTTTTATTGCTTGCCATAAATTTAGATAATCTCACTGCATACTTTGGGAATACAATAAATATTCTTAATTTACTCTGGGTGACCCATTCTTCTTTTGCATATCATTTCCTTCAGGATTATATCATGCATGATAAAAAGAAACAGATGCTTGTATAAGACTCAAACTAACTTTATTTTTTTTTGCTTTTTAGTGTTATACCAAAGTTATCTCAAAGTGCCCCTAAAGTAAAAATGCAACACCAGTTTGATGCCTTCAGATATTAGCTGAGAAGAAGGGTGTTAGGAGGGCTTTCTAGGGGAATTCAAGATAATTTTGAAAAAGCATAGCATGCAGAAATCCAGTACTCAACTCAGCTTTACTGGTTAATCTAGACAGTTAAGTCTCTGACTATGTCTTCATACTATTTTTACTCCTTTAAAGACATTTCTGCCCTGATAGCTGCACTAGATTTGAATAATGTTTATACTTTCAGTTGCTTCTGTGGTTCATTACTGCCCAGGGATGCAAAGGAGGCAGAAATTGTCATCCCAGAATAGGACAGTGGTCCAGCAAGGTATCATCCTTTCTGTAGCAACAGACTGCACGTGAGAAATTTTTCTGAGCAGTTACCTATCCATTGGGAAAAATAAATATTTCTATGCCCTTAGTTAGATGTTTACTTATACATTGAGGACTAAGGCTTACCATCCCTTTAAAATGCTATTGAAAATCCTTACTCGTATCACTCTGGATGAGCTTACTACCTATATCAGGAGTGTAAAACATACAGCCATGGGCCAATTCTGGCCCATGGAACCATTCCATTTGGCTTGCTGGGCTACTGGCAGGCTACTGAAAGTTGGGCTGATCTTGAAATGATCCAAACTAAATTTCCAAAATTAGAAAATAATAGTAGGTGGTCTTAATGCTAGAATTGGTGGCACCAACACCTGTGATAATGAAGATGTCATAACTGAAATAAGGATAAATTCCCCAGCAACCTTATATGATAAGAAATGAAATGAAGGAGGATGTTGTCTCTTGAACTTTATTGCAGAACAGAATATTAGAATGCTTCATGAATGGACCATTAAAGATATACTTGGGACATTCACATTTGTAACAGCTCAAGAAGCAAGCATGATATGTTATATATTAATAGAACCACATATGTGGTATAAGTATAAATCATTTAATATTTTACCACATATGGAAAGTGACCACTTCCTACTTTTTAAAAATTCTATTAGACTCTTATGGGAACCTTCCCCCAAAACGTTACAACTTGCCCCAAATTAGAAGAAGTCAATAAAAAGGGAATTTAATGTAATCAGGAATTATGAGAAACATATTTCTCTACTTAAAACTACTTTCTCAGGCCACTTATCTCATATTCCCAGAATACAAGAACCCCAAGAAGAAATTACTCCATATGAAGCAGTTGTCCAACAGTTAGAAAATGCTCTCACAACAGAGAATGTCTTTGTTGGGAAAAGGTGGTGGTGGTAGTGGCACAAACTCTATTTTAATGAGGATTGCTCTAAAGCTAAAATGATTTAAGAGCTCTTCTG
>NW_017728992.1:5374995-5378985 GCF_001723915.1 Gavialis gangeticus
GCTTATCTCATATTCCCAGAATACAAGAACCCCAAGAAGAAATTACTCAATATGAAGCAGTTGTCCAACAGTTAGAAAATGCTCTCACAACAGAGAATGTCTTTGTTGGGAAAAGGTGGTGGTGGTAGTGGCACAAACTCTATTTTAATGAGGATTGCTCTAAAGCTAAAATGATTTAAGAGCTCTTCTGGAGGAATATGAGCCTATAGATGAGTCTGCTAGCTTCCAGCAGATCAAGAAGATTAAAATACATTATATCAAATTAAGAGAAAGAAGAAACAGTATCAGAAGAGGTTATAGGAGTAATTGGCAGCCTCAGGGAAAAAGTAACACTAATTGATATTTATAATAATTTATAGCCAAGGGGATTTGAAAAATAACTTAATTCTCAGTGGGCACCTCTACATGTTGCCCTACAGTGACGTCGCTACTGAGCCATGCTTTAGTACTTCCTTTTGGAAGTACTAAAGCACGGTGCATTAACTGCTCTTACTGCACTGTGCGCATGGCACACAGTTAGTTTTAGCCACTACTTCACTGTAGTGGTGCGCTAAAATGGGGGAGCACGTCACCATGGCCAAGTAGCTGCCGGTCACATGTAGATTCATGCAATTGTTACGTTGCTGCAGTGCATTGCTACAGCGATGTAGGTTGGTGTGTAGATGTGCCCAGTATGTTTCTGAAGATACACGGGTCATTTTAAAAAAAAAATAAGTTGAACACTCAACTTGCAGATGGTGAAGGAAATGATTGTTTTTGTTGAAAGAAATTTTACCTCTTAAGCTACAAGCAGATCGTTATTTCACTTCTGAATCTTAAATAAGATCATATATATACATATTCCAAAATGGAAAGGCTCTTGGCCTTGATTTTCTGAAACTCACAAAAAACATCCATGGATAAAGCCCTCTTGAATTAATTGTTACTTACTATTCAACATGAAGCATACAAGCTGTATTAGAGGATTGGTTGTTCTCTAGCCAATCATTTCCCAGCTAAGACAGGGGTATGGCAAAGATGTTTGCTTGCTAAATTAATTTTTAATTTATTCTTGAATGATCCAAAATACATGATAACAGGGAATCAATTTCACGCATCCATGATATTGGATGACGCTATCCCTGTCTTGCTTTAGGCAAATGACACATTTATAATGTCAAAATCCCAAATAGGCCTCCAAAGATTATTAGGTGCTCTTCCGCAATATTGTACATCAAATTGCTTGGAAATCAGTACAGCCAAATTCAAGGGGTTGTTTTTTTGGCAGGAAAGGAGGAAATTAGTTTTTTTTTTTTATAGGAAAATAAACTAGCAGAAGTGTCTTCCTTTAAATACCTTGGAATCTGGTTTAGCAAGAAGAGATGAAATAAGCACATAAAAATGTAAACACTAGAGGAAAAAACACCTTCGGTGGAGTTTTAACCTTTCAGAATAAGATGGACAGTTGTTCTGGCAGAAGTAAAGTCCTATAGATGTAAAGTGTAGTCCATTTTAGTTCATGGAGAACTTTAGGGGTGCTGAGCCTATGGTCCACTAAAAAACAGAAAATATTTCACATTACATTTTAAGGAGGCTTTTATCTCTACCTGATTCTGCAAGGAGGGGGAGGGGCAGGAGGGGAACCTATTTTATATTCCCAAGGTGTATTTATATTATTTGCACAAAGAGTAAGGGCCAACATCAAATAGAATTCACCTGCTTTGTTTTTTTGAGCATTGTTTCTATTTAATCCTTTTTATATCATTATGATTAGAATATAATATGTTACGCTTTACTTTTGTGTAAATTAGTAGAATGCATAATAATGAATTGTAAGCATTTAGCAAACATGATAAATTGTATAATTATTTTATTATATCTACTTTTTGTTGTTTTTTACTGTACTTTTGGGCAAAAGCTGTAAATAAACTACTACTACTACTGCTGCTACTATAGTTGGAAGACTCTCATTGTCTTCAATGGGGCCAGGAACTCAATGTTTTTTAAGTGTCTAATGCTAGCAGTCCCTTGACACCAGTTTAGTAGCCACCTCATATTGTAAGCACTTACTTTCATATATCCTATATTCCATGAAAAAATGTTCAACAAATCAATTTTATACCCACTATTTATACTATACTACAAATTTATCCTATACTACTGTAACCCTTCTGCCAAGCACCTATCAGCATCAACAAGAGATGGGTTCAGTTTTGGGGTACTAAATATATTTCACCTTGGCTTGAGCCCCAACCCAGGCTACCTGGGAAACACTTCTGGGAAACACTAACAACGCTTCCCTCACAAGCACTGTAAACACAAAATCCAAACTTATTACAAAGAATAAAGCAAAAACCAATGTAAACACTAACTGTAGTTTTAAAACACAATAAACTACAAAAAAGGTCTATAAATGGCACCTACTTGGGGAGGCTTTATACATACCCAGGTAGTCTGGGACTTGGGGCTCTCCAATGGGTAGTTCAGGAGGCCTGCACGCCTATACTTGCCCTTGAGCAATTGTCTGGAGAGGGGGACCCACACCAGAGAGTCCTATGAGCTGCTCCATTGGTTCACTGCACTGCGGGGAGCTGCTACAGAGCATAGGTCCTTCAGCATTGCAAGGGGCTCTTTGTTCCTCCCTGCAAAACTGTAGCTCTGATTTACATATCCACATGGTGGCTTTGAGGGGTTAACTGCAGCTTTCATCAGCATATCATGCCCAAAATTTCTAATCTGAATCCCAACTCTGCTGGGACAAGAAACTGCAAGAGAACTCAAAGACAAGTCAGTCAAATAGCAAAAGAGCCTAAACTGCAACCAGAACCAACCACACTGCTTGATCAGGAAAAAGAGCTACAACAGCAACATGTGCCAAGTCCAAACTGTGCCAGGTCCAAACATGCAGCAAATGTACAGTGGGGTTCAGTGAGACAGCTAGGCTGAGACAGAACAGCTGTAAAATAATGAAAGGAGGACTCAGGCCTGTCCTGCACCGGGGCCTGAACATACAACAAAAGAGCAGTAACCTATTTGGCTGCAGCCTGGATATTTAGCCTTAGCTACATACTTAGGCCTATGCTTCAGTGAGGCCTGGATAAAAAACAAGAAGTGCCAGGGCTTTATTTACCTTGGCTTAAATCTGTCAGCCAAACATATGGCTGAGGTTCAGTCCCACACAAGTGGGATAAAATACAATAGCTATGAAACAACAAAAAGGGCCCAAGCTTATGCTGCAGCCTAGACATCCACTCTTCTATACCACCATGCTGAGACACTACAATCCCCACTACAGGAGGTTGGTAATTGCCAGGACTCCGTTCCTGGTCCGTCTGCACTAGGGATTAATACACTCATGGTACCATGAATGGTGCCTGCCCCAGGTGGCTGGGGGGGCACGGCTGCATTGGTAGTGGTGGTAGCACAGCAGCACCAGCAGCGGGAGCATGGCAGCGGTGAGTGGGGAGCTCCCACAGATGCCACCGGCACTGTTGGCAGCGGGGTTACAGGGGGTGGTGAGCACTGACCAGGGGTTGGCAACCACCCGAGACACCACCAGCAGTGTCAGTGCCAGCCAGCAGGGATTGCAAGCAGCCTTTTTGCAGGGGGTGCACTGGTACCTGTATGCACCCCCTATGCATTGCCCCTGCATGGTACCACCCCACTCAAGGCCTGCATGGCCAAAACTGCCAGCAAGGCATGCAGCTGGGCTTCAGCGACACAACTAGGCTGAACCCAAAATAAGTTGCAACCACAGCTAAAATATGCCAGGTTCTCAGCCCTGGCCTGGAGTGTAGCAGGAAAATTATGAGGCTTCAATCTTGGCTAGTTTGCTGCAGGGATTGATACCCCCTCACAACATTAACATACTCAAAACCCAGAAAAAAGCAAAAGGGGAAAAAAGAGGGAGAAAACAGCAGTCTCAAGCTCTGAGACAAACTTTCTCTCCCTGTACCTAAAGCTTTCTGTTCCCATAGCTTCAGTTTACTTCTCCAGAGAAGATGGATGGAG
>NW_017728992.1:5383985-5394240 GCF_001723915.1 Gavialis gangeticus
CCCCCCCCCCCCCCCCCCCCCGCCCGGGGAGCAGGTTTTCTGGCTCCCAGTTCAGCTTTCATCAGCTCCTGGAGAAAAAAAGAGATTCCAGCTCAAGTGGACTGCACCTTAAATAACTTTTCTGACATTATTACAGGGTTCCAATCAAGGAACAGCATCATTTGAACACTGGTAATGCAGACCCATTCAAAGGTGGTCAGTGTTCCTGGATTTGCTCCAGAGCCACTGAACTGGTTTTGAAAGTTCTTTTAAGGAATCTTAAGACAATGGTCTGGAGATAATGAAGGGGAGGGGAGGTGGCCCTTTTCCACCCCCCCCCACTTCCCCCTCCCATAATGCATACAACAACCAAATGCACACACTTTACCACACACAACCCACAAGTGTGATTGGGTGTTATACTACATTATGCTGTACCTTAAGGATCCCAATTATCCTGTTTAGCTAAGAGATTTAATTTCTGTTTTTATGCCGTCTATTCCATCATACTTACTTTTTATTACTTTTGAACACAGTTTGCCATCTGTTATGATTTCCTCTTAGAAAAAACATTTTTTTCTTTATAAATTGCTAATTACTCTTTTTTCCCAGTATGGAAGTTTCATTATTTTATCTGCCTGGAGCCTGGAAAAAGGCTAATTTCCCATCTTGCTTTCTGACTCTGTCTCTGTCCCTCTCCGTGTTAACTCAGTTATATGGAAAAATGGTTTCATTGCTTTGCTGCCATTCACTATGTGATTGTGAGTTGGTCACCTGTTTTCTTTGTACCTCAGGGTTCAGGGAAGTCAGGGGGAGGTTAGATTGTGTTAAAATTGGCTACCCAATCTAACTTAGTTTGCCCAGGTGCAGACTTTATGCTTACATCCCTAATTAGAAGGACATAAGTATGTACAGTACAGAAGTTCAGAAAGTTTAGGTCTATCTAAAAATGGACAATGTGATTTCAGTTAATTGTATCTCTGAGGTTGTCTAACTTAGATCAGGTCCAGCAAGACCAACCTAACTGAACTTTTGTATAGTTCCCAGCACAGCCCCAGGGTTGTACTTTTCCTACTCCAATCCTGCCAACCCCCTTTTCCTGCTGAAAATGGGAAAACCCTCTCCCCCTGTAGACCAACCAGCCCTCCTGAGCCCAACAAACCACCATCCTGAAAATTCCTCCCTGTGCCAGTTTTACCAGCACTTGTTGGTGCTAGAAGATGAGGAGGTCAAAGTGCGGGGATAAGCAGATAGGATGAGGATGTTGGCTTGCTTTGTGGGGGTGTTGTTCATCTGGGGATGGGGAGGTCTGGAGGGCTAAAAATTGACCCTGGTTCCAGGGAGGGTACAGAGTCTCTCCAAGAACCCCCCTAAAGATCCTACTAGGCCCTCTGATCCTGTCAATCTCTTCTAAACCCCACCAACCCCCCCATACTTGACACTCCCTCAATCCATCATCCCCCTGGTGAACTGTGCTAGACCCCCAAATCCTTCTGATCCCTCCACAGACTGTGCTTTCCCCAAAAAACTCTCAGATCCCCCGCATGGACCCTGGTTGCTCCCCCAATTCCCCTCTAGAGTCTGCTTCCCCCTTCAGTCCTCCTAAGCCCTCCCTGCCCCCAATAGCCTCCCCATCCTGACTTACCTGAGATTGGGTGGCCATTTTTAACTCAATCTAACCTCTCCCTAATGTGCCCAAATATCTGTACATACCCTCGGCGTGGCAATCTAAAAGGCAGAATGTAACAATACCTATGTCTGAAGGATGGTGTAAGAGTTAATAAGCTATTGTGTGTACAAGAGCAGTAAGTACACTTTTCTATGAAACACTCCCTTTGGAAATGTTAAATGACTGCATGCAGAAAATACTACAGATCAGTGAAAGAACTAAAACTAGAGGGGCATGTTGAGGATCCACAACCCCTCTTCAGGCTTTGAAAAGCGTTTCTTCTCCTACCTCCAATTCAATTAAATGAGATATTTTTGCTGTGTCTATGGCAATTTTGAAAAGAGGAAAATGGGTTAAAATTTGTTCCAGTAGATCTGAAATTTCCCCTGGGCTTCAATACAATTATGATTTGGCCCTAGATGATTTTTCAAATGAATAAACCTGTTAATAGCAGGTAACACAGAACTACATGTAATAAAACTATATTATATACCTACCTTCCTGTAGTTCCAATCCATTGCATTGAAACTATGACATCATGCAGGGTCGTGATCAGTAAGATACCATTTTTTAAAAATATGCTTAATTAAAAATGAGTAGAAATTATTATTAACGTTCTACTAATTGTTATGAAAAGAGTTTATAAAATTCATCGTGGATTTCTTTTTATGGTGGATATAATTATATTTATTTGAGAATTAATAATTTCCCCCATGCAGAATGTAATTTCAAATAATGTTCTCATTTTACCTCCTTTTTATGACTGTGACAGAGAGGTTATTGTAAATTAAACTGGCAAATATATTAAAAGACAAATTCTTCATTCACAAAGAACAGTGGCTTAATTTTGTAGTTGGGTCCAAGGAAGTCAAAAGAACTGCTTGCAGAAAGGCATGACGTCCTCACACTGAAAAGAAAGACTTCCCTGATTTGAAGGACTGAATTTGACCCGGTTGGAAGTACCTTTGAAGTTCAGGGCCTTGGTACCTAAATGCCTTTGAGGCTTAAGTTCTAGCCAGGGTGAGCAAGAGTTGCATAGCTCAGGTCTAATTCAGCACAAATCCATTTTAAAATGCCCATGGGAATTATAATCAGTGATGTTTCTCCAGATTTCCTGAGGTATAGCTGAGAACAGAATTTAGCCACCAGAGGAAGCTTGCAAAATATATGTAGAACTACTCCCTATTTACCAGGAACTTGAGCCTAAGTGAAAATGGGAAAATCACATTTGTTCTGCTTCTGGTATTCTAATTGCTATTTAGAACCAATATGGACTGTCATTGTTTTCTCTTGCATGTAATGCCTTCCCTTTAAGGGTGTCAAAGCCTTTAGATGTTAATGAATTAACTCACACAACACCCCAGTGAGTTAGCTAAGCATAATTTATTATTCCCATTTTACAGACAAGACAGATGAAGAGGTGGAGAGGTGACAATAAATAACTCTGATGCAGCCAAGAATAGAGCCCAAAATGCCTGATTCATAGTCCTGTACTCTCCCCTCTAGACATAGCAACTGCTATATCATGTTCCTACCATAGATTAATAATGATAACACAGCTGTTAGTATGTGGCATAATGCTGGTCAAGTGTCTCTGCACTTACTACTTGGCTATTTTTCCATATATTATATGGTGATACTAGAAAGCAATCAAAGTTGTTTCAATGAAATAGAGTGAATGAGGCTAGTTTTTTAATTCTTGTGGTGAGAAAATTCACAGGAATCAAACCTTTTTGAAACTCAAGAAATCTTCTGGGGTAGGACTGCATTTTGGATTTTGCCTTCCATTATGATGGCTATGTGACAGAATGCCACCTCTGTCTCTCCCAAAAAACTCTGCTCTGTGAAAATTTGGTTAACATGGTCCCTGCAGAGAGCAGACATCCCATCTCTTTAGGTAACCCTGAGTTGTAACCTGAGTTAGATACATTCCTGAGCGAGGGGGAAAATCTGCTCCCTCTGCCTACGTGACTGGCATCACATACCTGGGTGAGGGGCTCAGGTTCTCTGTTGTTCTAAGCAATGCCAGTCTACCTGGCAACCAATGATGCATTTCAAATTGTTGGCTGGCAGCCCATAAGGTGCTGGCCTCCATTGGACCAGGTAAATGAGGTCATAAGGTCTATATAAGTTAAGAACTGCCCAGGAGGAGGAGCAGAAGCCATGATGAAAACTTAGAGAGCAGCTGGACATCTGAAACTTGCTCTCTCTCTTGAAACTCATGATCAGTGGACTGCCTGCCTCCAATGGGAATGTCCACCTGCCTCTGGATGATACTTGTGAGAAACCTACCTGAGATATAACTAGATATATAGCTTGCAGTATCTCAGATGCATAATCAAAGGCTTCCCAACCATGTCAGTTTGCTCTATGGGATTTCTCTGATATTGCTTTACCCTGTACCCTATTCCAAACCTACTCCTTGTAACCTATAAAGTTCTTCTTTGTACCTAGTGTGGGAGACTTATTCGGAGTGGGTCTAGTGTCCCCTTGGTTTGGCTGACTAAGGGAGATCACTCTTTGTGCTTCAGACTGAGGGAAGCACCCCAAGGTCTTGAAGTGAGTCAAGTACCCTCAAGGGCTACTAGGCCTGTGTTTCCCAGGGGGCACAGTGCCAGGATCAGTCCAGACCATGGGTGGTGGCGGGTGTGCTTCAGGAAGGGGGTCGGCGAGATGTGAGGCACCCCCGGGGAGGCTCTTGGAGCCTAGAAGCTGGTCGGGTGTGGTGAGGTGGGTGGCTCAGCTCAGGAGCACCCTCTACTGGCCTACCACAAGCTACTCATGCCATTTGGAGATAATTTAAGAATAATGTTACTTATATGTATACAGGTTGCTTGTTGTGCACACACTACAAAATAGTCTCTTTCTTATATCAAGCCTCTGATTTTGAGGTGACATTTTATATGAAAACAAAACCCTAGGGTGCTTGTACATGTGATGCCATTACCATGTACACATGACAAAAATGTCATTTTATGTGCACACTGTACATGTGCAAGGGTTTGGGAGGTTTAAATGAGTTTGCATTGTTGCAAATTAAACTATATTCCAATGTAGTTTAGTTTGCAACAATGTGTTGCAGCTATTAATCAGCTTAAACCCCAGCAATGGGAGATGTGGGCAGGCTCTGCAGAAAAAAAGGATCCTGCTGGAGGCACAAGTGGTGAGGGGCCTGATCTTTTTTATTTTCAGTGGAGCCTGCCCACCTCTCCTGCAGCCATGGGGCAAGCTGCCAGCCAGCCAAGTGGCCCCTAAGCTGCGGGAGAGGGAGGGAGTGGAAAGTCCTTCCCTCTGTGGTGGTGGCACCCCTGGGCAATCTGCTACTGGGTTGGGTGCTACCTTAGCTCGGGGTCAGGGAACAGTTGTACTAGGCTGGGTGCTGCCTCCAAGCTGGGGCAGCTCCTGTCCCACTAGCTGCTTGCTTGGGTGGCTCCAAGGAGTGCTGTCACCATGGAAGGAAAGACCTGGGCCTCCCACAGGTCAGGGGCTGCTCGGCCCACCAGCAGCTCACCCCCCAGCTGTGGACAGGTTCCACCAAAAAAATGAAAAAAAATAGGTTTGGGCCCATTGCCATAACAGTGATGGAAAAATAAACCCCCTACATTGAAATGGTGGGTTCAAATTAGAAACCCACCATTTCAATTTAGGGGGCATAGGATGCAACCCTAAGGACTAAAAGCCCATTGTGTGTATAAGTGCTCCTGAATGAACAAACCCCATTCAAGCTAGTAATCATTAGGTGGCATGGTTAATTTTATAAGCACTTCAGGTTTTCAGCTAAGTCCAACTGTTCTTTTCACTAATTACAAATCCAGCCACAAACATAATATACAGCAATAGCATAAAAAGTTAGCTGGAAGTGATTTGTATCCATGTGTACTGTATATTCCTTACTCCGTACAGCATGCAGCTGTTACATTTGCTGAATGTTCCAAATTCAAATTGGGGCAAATAGTTAATTTCCTGAGGTTATTTATAGTATATGTGTGTAGTTATACTGAGAAATAGAATCTGCACATTTGGAGAAGTATTTGATGGACAGGATTGGATAGAGAATACAATTAGTGCTGATTTGAAATCATCCAAGAATTGTGAATATTTCTGTGGAATAGACTTTGTAACATAGACCCCTTTGTTTTAATTAAAAAGGTTTAAACCTGGTAGTCAAAATATTATTCATTTGTTATGCACTTAATATTTAAGGGCCACATGACAGTCTACAAAATGAGGCCATATTCACAATTTTCAGACTGGGAAATAGAGACATAGAAATCTAGATTCTCAAGGAGTACTATGGTGTCATAATGCTCAGCAAAGGGGAATCTGTTCTTGCACAAAGTCTGGTGAGTAGATTTTATCTGATGACTGTAAAATACATGTAAACTGCATTTGGAGCAGAGGTGGGAGCCCATGTTCTCCTTTTCCACTCCCCTCCACCCATCCTTCTACCTTGTATGTATCGTGCCCTAGCATCTAGGTACACCTCCTGAATCCAGCTCCACAGGTGAGATAGGTAAGGAATGATTAAGTTCCTATGGTCCAGGATTAGTTATGAGATAGGTACAACACTGTCAAAACTTAGATTTCCTAAGACAAAATTGGGCACCAAGGTTGCATTATCATCAGAAGCTCAGGTGTTGATAAACTTTAGGTGCCTCTGGAATTGCCTGTAGTACCCAAATGTTGGGTTGAAGTATCCAAATGGCGGGCTGGTGCCTAATACCACTTTGGCCTCCCAGGGCACTGAAAACCACATGCACTGCACATGCAGGTACTCACTGTACTGCTAATTTGCAGCACAGTGGATTTTTCTGACACTAGGAGATCCTAGTGTCAAAAAAAACTGATGGAAAAAAACAGGGTGGCGCATGTGGTGGAAGCACCTGAAACTAGATCCTGGCCACCCAGAACCACACTCTGGCTTCCAGTCAGACTCCGCAAGTCCATATCACCACTGCTGGAGCCCTAGGGGACCCCCAGGACAATAGGTAAGGCTGCTGGGACCAGCCCAAATTCTGGCCCACCCTCCCCTACCACACCCAGGGCAACTTGCTGTGCAGCAGAGCATGTGTGCAGGGCCATTTCCTGGGGACAACTAGCAGTGGTACAGATATGTATTTCTGCTAGCTATCATCAAGGAACACACATTCCTGCTTTGGGGAATGTGACCCCAGAAGTTAAGTGCCACATTTCAGTGGCAGAACTTCAGACTCCTGTCCCCTGTATAATAACCACTAAACTATGACATATCCTCTGAGACAGTTATTTAAGAGGTCTTTAATATAGGCCTATAGACTTCACTTTTAATAAGAAAATAGCATACAAAAGGTATCTTTAAGCCTTTAGGACTAGATTTTAATAATTCTGAGCCTCAAAAATGCATCGAAGCTTCCCTCAGCTTAACAGAACTCATACTGGCACTCAGCATGGAAGTGGATTTTATTCTCTCTGCATAAAATATTTGTTTTTATATAGGTAGAAATACTCTGAAATGCAGGAAATTGTACCTAATATTCATGTCTTCTGCACGGAATGGACACACAATAGTACCCTTTCTTTTTGCTGCAGTGGGTCCCATGCATTTTTTGATCATGGTTGAACCCTTGATGAAAGGGATCCTGGTTGTCCCTGATATAAAATTGCAAATTCTCTAATAAACCCCCCAAAATCTGTTATTAAGTTAAAGGCTCCCCACAGCTTCCCCCCCACCACCACCTCCCAGCCCTGCTCAAGCCTCTGATTCTCCCCCACAGCCTCCGCAGCCTTTCTGGTGACCCTCACACCCCACTCACAGTCCCTGCTCCCCCAGCCCAGCTGGAGGGGGTCCCCAGCTGCCAGGCCTATGGACTTGGGTCCTCAGCCCCCTGCCCCCATACCTCCCTTCTGCCTGCTGTGGGAAGAGGAGATGGGACTGGCTCCCCACTACAGCACACACTCCCAAGGGGGCCAGGTGGGGACCCCCCCCAGATCTGCGCACAGGGTAGGAGTGGGCTGTGGGCTGTGGGCTGTAGATGCAGGCTCCTGCCCTGCTGCCCTCCCCCAGAACTTCCACAGCTTGGCAGGCACAACCTGTGGCAGGGCACAGTGAGGCCATACAGAGAAGCAGCTCACCACTGCAAGTTCCCCGCTGCCCTGGTGATGTGCCTCCTGCAAGCAGGGCTGCAATGAGGTCAGCAGTGTGGGGTTGTGCCCCTCAAAGCAGCCCTGTGTGCAGGACATGTGTTGCCAGGGCAGCAGGGAGCTCGCAGTGGTGTGCAGCTTCTTCACATGGCCCCGCTGTGCCCTGCCACACCAGGTTGTTTCTGCTGGGCTGTGGAGGCCCCAGGGGAGAGCAGCAGGGTGGGAGCCCATGCTCGCAGCCTGTGTCTGCCTCGCACACAGATCTGTGAGGTGCAGGTACCACCCTGCCCCTCTCAAGAGTGTGCACTGTGGCGGGGAGCCAGCCCCACCCACTGCCCCTGGACAAGCCACCTGGGGGCCCATCCCTTCCCACACTGGGACCCTGCAGTCACTCATTGTGGCCCCAGACCCAAGCTCCACAGGCCCCCTGCCTGGGCAGCCACCTCAGCCCTGCCCAGCTCCCTTCCTCCATATGGGGGCCTCAGTCCCTCTCTTCCCCCTGCCCCCACTTACCTGCAGGAGCTGCTCTTGCTGCCTGGGGCCACATGCATTACAGATGTACGTGGCAACCCCTGTGTCACTGCCCTCCTCCTGCTCCCTCCCAGGTCCCTGCAGGATGGCACTCTGCCAGCCTGCAGGGAGCCCATTGAAAAACTGGAAAATCCACAGGTTTCTCTGGTAAAACAATGAATTCACATTTGCCTCCAGCAAAAGGTAAAATACACAGTTTACTCTGTTTTTCCATGGGAAATGGATAACCCGGCTCCCTCATCACCCTCCCTTATAACTGTAGGCAGATGTGGGGGATCACAGTCAACTTTCCAGAAAACTTCAAGGCCAATTAATGGGTCAGATTCATCCCTAGTATTACAGTACTGAAATCAGTGGGGATAATTTGGAGATACATTTGGCCATTCTACCTAAATTTATTTCTTCCTGTACTTCTCCAATGTAGATAAGTTCCAATCCATATTGCCCCTTTTCTTGACTTGTTTTAGAAGGATTAACATTTTATGACTCATTATTTACTCTGCTATACAAATATTCGTATTTACTATGCATTATTTTTTTCCAAAATATCACTGCAAAGAATGTCAAGTATCTATTTAAGCATATGTTTAGACTATTAAGTGAATATCTTTTCTTAAGTCTATACATTGATCCATTATATTGTCATCCTACTATGAAATAAACACAGATGTTTATTTTATGGAATTAGCCTCTGGTTTGTAGGGAAAATAAAGCTATTACTTGCCTTGTTATTGGGTGGGCTAACTTATCTGATGTTAAAACAATTTTTATACCCAATAAAAATTATATTTTCCTTTAGTAACCTCCAGAATTATATTTTCTATTTAGCCTTTTTTATTAATTGAATTTATATGTGCCAAATAATTTTCCTTTGCTCTGAGCTCTCATTCTGTACTTAGGCCTGAGTTCCAAAATCAAAACAAAAAAGTCTTATGCAGAAGTTCACTCAGAAATCTTTTTAGATCAGCAAGGCTTTCCAGTGAATCATGAGGAAAATAAATCAGTTTAAAGGTAACCAGTCTGAATACAGATGAAGATTTGGAAGAGGATTAATGTTAGGATTTTGAGGCCAATAATTAAAAATCTGAATTAGGTTTCTAAATTCTTAAAAAAATCTAAGCAGTCTACAGTTTCTTCTGACTTTAGAGGAAGTTGCTGGGGTTTCAGCCTGCTTGAACATCATTCCAGTTAGTTGCTGTTTCCAAGAGCTGTTTCCACCCATTTTTTAAAACCTTGGACTTAAGGTGCATTTACATGGAATGGTTTCATGTAAACAATACCTTTATTAGACCAACTAAATAGTTGGAAAAATTGTTCTTTGGAAGATTTGGGCACAAACAGCCTTTTTCAGGAATAGAGAGGGTTTTCTGGTGAACTGTTCGCTCTCCTGGGTAGACTAGAAACTGATAGGCAAAATGCAGGTCTGTGAAAATGCAAATGTGTGGCAGTGAGGCAGAGAGAATTGCTGCAGTACAAAAATAAAATCCCCATGAATTGCACGCTCCCTAGTTATGACACACTATCCTACCCTGGAACCTATACAGAAAGTCCTCAAACAATTGCAACCCATACTAGAAGAAGACTCACTTCTTAAAGAGATAATTCCAGAACCACCCATCTTAGCCTTTAAACAAGCACTGAACCTCATCCAGGGATCCTGGTTTTCTTTGCTGATAAAATCGCAAATTCTCTGATAAAAATCCTCCAACCCATGATTAAAATTAAAGGCCCCCCACAGCCCTGTTGATGCCTCTCACTCCCTCCTACACTGCTCGTGCCCCTCTTTCATGTGTGCATCTGTGTATGTGCACATGTGCACCTGTGCATGTATAAACATGTATGCATACCCATGTGCATACCTATGTGTGTACATGTGTATGCATCTGGACATGCATAAGTGTGTGTATGTGTGTGGACACTGGACACACACCCGTGGGGAGCTGGCTGAGGAGTGAG
>NW_017728992.1:5399240-5412184 GCF_001723915.1 Gavialis gangeticus
GCACCCTGTTCAAATTTGCTGATGACACTAAGATGTGAGGGAGCAGGGAGGTGTTGGGGGATGATGTAGAGTGGCCGCCTGGGCAGCTGCACATGGACAGTGAGTTGCGCTATCAACCCTTAAGGGAAGATGCATACGGAGGAGCTGAGCCTGGTCAGGCCGCTAGCACTGCTCAGGGTCCACACGCATCTGGTCTGGCACTCCGGCCAGGAGCAGGGGGATTTACAGCTGGCTGAGCACTCCAGCTGGGAGTTGGGGAGGAGGGGGCTGCAAAACCCCTGCTCCTCGCCGGCTCAACCCCCCCAGCTCCCAGCTGGCTGCAAAACCCTCCAGCTCCCAGCTGGCTGTAACCCCCCCAGATAGCTACAAACCACCCCCAGACAGCTGCAAATGCCTCCAGCTCCACACTGGCTGCAAACCTCTCCACTCCCTCAGCCCCCAGCCAACTTCCCCCCTGCCCTGGCCCACAACTCCTCAGCCCCCTGCAAGCCCCACTTTCAACTTTACAGGCTCCAGAAGGAAAGTGAGCCTGACCCAAGACTTGGGACTGACTAAAAGCCTCAGGTCTTGCCCTTCCCCCTGTGCCTCTCCTGGGCAGGGTTGGGGATTTCCAGAAGCAAATTTCCTATGGCCCAAAGCACACCAAATGGATCCAGACCATGCCAAAACAAGAAATGTAATACCTGGCAATGCATCTCCACCACTCTCGCAATAACTACTCCACACAACAGAACCATCACTATTGCTGTATCTTACACCTGTACCTCCGGAAATGTAGTATATCTCATCCAGGGCACTAAATGACCTGGTGGAAAATATGTAGGAGAAACCAAGCAAGAACTGCATACCAGAATGAATGCACACCAAAAATCTATCAAAGACAAAAATACCCAATTACCTGTGGCTGCACACGTCTCACAACCACTCTTTTCCCAATTTCCCAGTTGTAATCCTCAAAAGGAATTTACAAAACACCTTTCATAGACAATCCTACAAACATCCCTTTGTAAATCTACAGGATACAAAAAATCATGCATTAAATATAGACATTGGATTTATGGCATGTTATAACATGTCTGCCATCTGATAACCCCAGGTAACCTGTCACAGACAAGGTTTTACAGGTAAATCTGATATCTTTTATTAGACCAACTAAATAGTTGGGAAAAAAATTTTAGCAAGCTTTTGGGTTTAAAAACACTTTATCAGGCTGAGGAAGCATCTGAAGTTGGTATGTGCTCTTCCTGGATGGAAACTGTCTGCATTTTACCAACTACATTCTTCTATCACCAGCTACATTCTTCTAAACCAGTTCAACATTCCCCCTTTCCCCACACTACCTGTCTCACCTATTGTCTCCTATCCCTCCAATTCTCACAGCCATGCCTTGCATTTTCACAGACCTGCATTTTCCATATTCGCTTCTGTTCTACGCAAGACAGCACACAATTCACCAGCAGACTGTCTCTTTCCCTTAAGAAGGGTGTTTGTGCCCAAAAGTTTGCAAAGAACAATTTTTCCAACTATTTACTTGGTCTAATAAATATATCACATTTTCCCAAAGAACCTTGTCTGCCTAATTTTTAGACCCTAGTATAGATAAACTCTTGTTGTGGTCTAGTTGGATGAATGCTATTTTTGTAAGAACATTTGACTAAACTTCAGCTGTTCAGTTCAGACAAAAATTGTTTTTACATAAAAGTAACAAAATTATTTACTGTTTATAACAGTGTTGAAGAATCTCAGAATTGTAATCAAGACTAAAATAAATGATTATTGACTAAAATGCCATGCTAGATGAGCATTACTTGTTCTTCATTATTTGTTAATCTTTACTGTCTTGTTTCAGGAAGGGAGACAGTAGAAAAGAAGCAATATCACATGACTAATTATATACTATAAAAGACAATCAATAGTAAACTACCAAAGTCAACATATAACAAAAAACCCATGAGCAGAAATTTATTTGTATTAAACTGTTTAGCAAATACACCATATAAATGGGAATATATACACAGTCATGGGAATCTGAATTGGTTTAGTTACCATTTGCAACCCCAAAAATGGATAAATGTATACTGCAAAGTAATCAAAATGAATGATTCAAAAATCTCTGAAATAATCACCTATTCTAGAAGGTTTTGGAAGAGATTTCCAATATAATGTAAGAAGAAATCGCTCTTGGGCAAAACAAACAAAAAGATGTGCCCAATAGATGGAAGAAAATCTGACCTGAAATGTTTGACAAGAGAAGGTGCACTAGCTGCTTATTGAAATATATTTTAACACTGTGTCTCCTTTTAGCTTTTTTTTCTCTTTAGGAGAAATGCAGCATGTCCTTAAATACATATATTGATGCAAAGACATTTGCAGTCAATTTACAACCTTAAATTCACCTTTCCCTTCTTTCAGGTTTGGTACAAGTTGAGCTGTGAGATCAGAAAATCATCCAATGTGTAGTATTGGGTAAACCATTGAGTATTTAACTACTCATTTGCAGAAAAAAGTCTAGAAAAAAGGCACAAGGCAATACAGGTGAGCAGCAGCCTTAAATTAGATGAAGACTGCTGGAAGCAATATTGTAAAAGCAACACTGAGGATGCCATATCAAATTGACGATATTCTAGCCCAGAGCTGGGGCAGGCTGTTTTCCTAGCCATACAGTCAAGCTTCACTGCTGGCTTCATGACAGATCATTTTGCTGCTGAAATCTATGGACTTTTGTAAATTAGACTGGAAGGGGAATCTTGAGCATGAGAACTGTGAGGAATTCATACTCTTTAGGGGGGGGAAAATCAGTCATAGACTTTAAATCGTATAAATCATTTTCCAATTTCATGGCTACCTCTTAAAGTAAGAGAGGTAGAAACTTACTTAAGAATACCAAAACAACAGCTAAGATTGGTGGGCTGGTGGGGGCATGGCCCCTGGGTGCTGGCTGAGGGTGGGGGGGCACCAGCTGGAGAGGCCACAGTGCCTCCCGCATTTGGTGTGTGTGCTACCCGCCCATCTGGCAGGTTGTATGTTTCTTTATTTGTTCCGGTCAAAAATTCCAACTGCTGCCCCTCCCCCGGCATTCGGTGTGCTGCAATGTTAATTTCCCCTGTGGAAGTGCCGTGGGGTGGGAGAAGGGGTCCCACACCCTGCCTAGATCATCCCCGGGGGGCGTAAGTGCAGGCATTGACCCTAGGCACCGGAGACCCACGGTAACCATTGGGTTTGTGACATGTTAATAACGTTTTTTTTATTCGACTTTCTCCATAGCATTGGGTGTTGGATGCAGCTAAGGCTGGGGATTTTGATCAAGATGTGCTGGTGCTCCTGCTTGGACTTAAACCTAAAGGTTCCTAGGTAGAAGATCTCACTCGACCACTCAGTATCAGACCAACTCCTACATTTGGGATCAGAATGAAATTTTACTGCACACTCAGATGAACATGGACTGTGGGAAAGGAGATAGAGGGGAAGGGGACAGGTTTACTTTCCTCCAAATTGGGGCTATGGTCCTCTTCCTTGGTTCTCTTGAGTCTTTTCAATGAAAGGGCATTGGCAGTGCCCTTGTCCCTGTGCTTTACCATTAGCAAATTAGGGTGTTTTTGATGTTTTTTCCACTTGTATTTGGTAGTTATGAGAGAATATTGTTTGTCTAACCTATTCTTAACACTTCACAAACACTTGTCTAGGATGGTTTAGATAAGGATGAGACTACCTTGAGCAGGAGATTAGACTAGATAAGCTCCTGAGGTCCCTTCCAACCTTATGATTTTTATGCCCTAAAACCCAGTTTTGCTTCTGGCAAGTTATTATTATTGTTCAGCAAAGCTGGTTATAATATGGAATTATATTTTATAAAACTTTCCATAAAAAAATCCCTTTTCTGTTGAAAAATTATAATATTTATTTTCAATCAACTGCTTTGCTAATGCTGTAAAGAGTAATGATCTCTCATTCCAAAAATACTGAATTTTAAGACTGAAAATTACCCTTCCTTAGGTAGTTCAGGGAAATGTGTGGTTTTTCCTTATACTTCCACAGGATTGTACTGTTCTCTAGAAGAGGCACAGCAAGCTCCTTCAGTGCCTGGGATATGCTGGAGCAGGGTGAGACAGGGGAGAGTTAGAGGAAGAGAAGTTTTACCTACCCTCGCTATCTGCAGTCAATACAGATACTGTTGCTGTAACAGTGTTGGCAGACTCCAAGTTTTGTTTGATTCCTCTCCACCTCCAGTTATTGTGTAGGGTGTAGGACTGTGCCTACTGTGCAAAGACTCTCTGAGGAGTGAAAGTGGATAGCACCATTCTGCTTGCCCCACTTGGCTCCTGCTTTACAGACACACTTCTGAGAGACACCCAAAGCAGGGCAATTCTGATACTTCTTCGTAGTTAGAGTCCAGGGCTGGTGTCCTGCTTGCTCCCTGTCTAGTTATGATACTGCTCTAAAAGGATCATAAAAGGACCAGGAAGGCTTGTTAACTAGCCTAGAAAAACTGTGTTGATGAAGGGCAACAAGAAATATATAAAACAATTCAGGGATTTCTTTTCATCTTTATGAACCTAGTAAGGTCTATAAATCCATTAATGCATATATTTAACAGTCTCTCCTGGCTAGAACACATTGCATGGTAATTTGGCAAGACAAAATTCTTTCTTTAACAGGTATATAAAAGGTTTTCATTTTCTTTCCAATCCAAAGGACAGATGTTTTGAGACATGAACAGACCGCTGAGTTCATTAGAGACCTATACAATAACTAGACTGTTTCAGTAAAATAATTCTTACCCAAATTGACCATGCATCTCTTGTTCTGGCAATAAGGCATATGAGGATTATGGAAATGGAATGTTTCTTAAATAGAAGTAAAAGGACATTCTTTCCAGAGTACAAATCTTGTTCTCATTTTCTGTCATTTTTTTAGCTGTCTTTTCTGGCCAGAAGGAATTAGTTGGTAACTCTGACATAAATGTGTCCTAAAATAGGACTGAATAAAGGCTATGTGAAATTCCATGAAGTTTATAGGGAAATATGGACATTTCTGATAGGTTTCAATATGCACATTTTTTCAAGACCAGCCTTTAAAACTCTGGTTTTAAAGTTACATTATTGGTCTGACTGTCTAGATATAAAGTAACAACTTTGTGGCAGTTTGCCAGGCTTTAGAAAAAGGGTTAGAGTTTAGAACTTTAGCAGGCTTTTTTTTTTTTTTGAATGAACCTTGAAACTCAAAAATGTTTTGGATTTCATTTAATAACAAATCTCAGACTTATTCCAAACATGACCTGGGTTTCTTTGAATCTCAGTCTGTGTTCGAGAATATCAGCAAACCCCATAACCTGGTTTGAGCTTCAAAACTGTGTGCACAGAATTTTTTTGAGATAATATTTATGGAACAATTCTTGTAACTTCATTCATTTCTTAAAGGTATAGAAAAAGTTCTGAGGACATGCAGTGTGCATATTTTAAAGAAGTCTAAAGTGTCAAGAACAGTAAATTACCTAAATAGAAGTTATTGCCTTTCTTTATTCTTCCATTTCTAAATGAACACATATTATACGTGGTATTCTGAAAATTTTAGTTTTACACACTTACATGAGCCTAGGAGAAAACATCCAGAGCTAAATCCAGATTATACTTAAGGTGATACAAGATAATCAATAAAAGGGTAACCATGAACTATAGGACACTGACAGATGTGGGAAAACAAACAAACAAACAGTATTTTACCAGAAGAGGAATCGTGTCAGTTTGACCCAGCTCCCCAGCATCTGCAAAGCCTGCACACTTCGGAGGGGCTTTTTGGCACTTTTATCTAATAGCTGACTCAATCTATAACTTATTTACTGGGATACTAAAAGAAACTAAAATGTGGGCAGGGCATACTACAATTACAGCTTTTTATATCCTCCTTTTAGGTCCTTTTTCTTCTAAATTCATATTTTCTGCCTCTCTCAAACCAGCATACATTCCATTGCATTCAGGTTCATTGGGCCCAACTCATACCTGATGTGTAAGTTAATAGATAAACCTATAAAAGCTTAAGTAGGTCACCAAGTTTCAGGGAGTCTGGGCAAATATAGAGTCTAGAGGGAATTGGTAGTGGTGCAGTATATATATTAATGAGTCAAAAGAAGGCACAGATTAATACAAGTATAGACTTCTTCCAGACTTTTGGTTTTGGTTCCCACTAAGGAAACTTTAAAAAAGAGAAAAGCAAAG
The DNA here is from genome assembly GCF_001723915.1 of Gavialis gangeticus. Lineage (NCBI taxonomy): Eukaryota > Metazoa > Chordata > Crocodylia > Gavialidae > Gavialis > Gavialis gangeticus. The sequence continues at coordinate 5,405,453 of NW_017728992.1, forward strand.
TTCCTGAACACAATTTATATCTCTTACTAAAAGAGCCTGGTGCTTTAAAGAGGGCATAAAACATTACCATCAGGGGCCAGAGCCCAGGTGTCCCTCACTTCTAGTGGAGGGCTCTAGGCTGCAGAATCACACTTCTTTGTTGTTTGAATTACTTCTGACCCTGTAAACCTTTCACTTTGAGGTTTCCAGGTTTAACAGACAGTGTAGACCTTGTCTGGTTAGCCTATGACCTAGTGGTTAGGACAATTGTCTGGCAAGAAGAGGAGAAAGGTTGAAAACCTCTCAAATCAGCACACCTACATCCTGGGCTATTTGGCAAAAGATGGGCTCCACCACAACAAATAGTCAGGGTGTATGTGTTTTTTCCACACGAAGGTTTAAAAACTTTCACAGAGTTTGTGTTTTCACAGATAGAAACAACTCTCAACACAATTTTAACAGAATGCTTAAGTGACTATTGTGGATTGTTCTGAGAACATGCAGTACAGGCCAAGTCTAGAGGCCTGGGGATGATTTCAATCCAAAATCAGGACACAAAAAGAATATTGGCATCTTAGCAGTTTTGTCAATGTTGAGTAGGGTGGAATAGGATCTACCTAGGAGCCCCTTACACCTCTTTAGAAACTGAATAGGCTCCAACTTTTTAAAATATCTTTGAGATGAAGCATTTTGATTTTGTGTTTTGAAATGTTATTTCAAATGTTTAAAAAAAGTTAAAAAAAAGTAATGAAAGGAAGTTAACAACAAAAAGAAAAAAGAAAACATTTTGCTTCAGATCAAATTCAATGTTTTGTTAATTAGCATCAACCCAAAACTTTTCAATTTTATTTAGCAGGTGATCCAAGACCTTCCCAATTATTCATAGAGCTCTAGCCAAAAGAGCAAGCTAACAGAACTACGTTGGGTAGAACCCATTCCAAAATGTAGAGTTGTGAGCCAAAATTTGAAAGCTAAGTCCCTAAATTCAGCCACTGAAATCCAATATTTAACTGTCTAAATAGGTAATCTGATTTGCATAGTGTTAGTTAACTACAACTCCCATTTTACAAATGCAGCAGCAGGTTGGGCTCAGCAGGTTTCCCACCTCTCACTCCAAGTTTCAATGTGTATTCTCATAAAAGACTGAAACATTAGTAGGAGACTGCAAATTTAGACTGCTTGTTAGGGCTTGCTCTGTCACCACTGATTTGTAATACCACTACTATTAATTTATGAGTGACATCATTACATTATGCTACATGAGAAGCTCTTCCCATACAAGTTTGTTACACTGAAAAAATATTGTTTCTCCACCTGAGTTTTGCTTTTCTCAGGATTTATGTTTCTAATTGTATTTATGGAAAACAGATTGTAATAAATAAATATGTAACATGTAAGGATTGTTTATATATGGAAGAGAAGCTGGAAGGCTTTTCTTATGGACAGAGATTTAGGAAATCAGTGTTCAGTTCCTGTCTTGCCGATAGACCTCCTGCATGACTTTGGGCAAGTAATATTGTTTGCACTGTGCCTCAGTTCTCCATTTATAAAATGGACCTAATATTTCCTTCCTCTGTAGCAGTGCTGAGAAAATAAAATGCACTTGTGATTGCTGTATGCTCAGGTAGTCAGGTGATGGTAGGCTGAGGATCAGTAGGTAGATATTATCTTCCTGCAGCTAAAAATGTTTTTAAACTGGAGTTAACATTAGAAGTTTCCATGCCTTTTCTTTCTTCAATTTTTAGCAAAAAATAGCTGTTGTTTGTCTGAATTCAAATTAATATAATGATAAATTGTCAAAACATACCAAAGGCATTTAGAAATGGCCTCTTTCATTTTAAATCGTGCACACTCCCACTTCCATGCTGCTTGGAGAAGCTTCTGATTAGATGTTGCAGCAGAGCTTAGGTGAAAATATAATTTATTACATGACAGGTCAAAGAGGTTCCCTGTACTGAATGAAGTCACTATTTTGATGGCTAAACTTAAAAACCCTTTGGATAATAACAACTTTGCCAGTAACTCCTCATGAGACTACTCTGAATACTGCAATGGAGTGGGTGCTTATTATGGATACAAAACTGCAGGAGGACCAGGCCTATAATTATGAGAAAATGGTAAAGGTTTTTAATGCTTAGTTCAGTTTTGGTGAGCATCCAAGAGTGGGTATTTTTATTCAGTATACAGAAAAACTACAGCTGGTTGGTAAGTTTCTGATGAAACAGGTTTTCATGAAAAATGTTCATTTGTCAAAATCAAAATGTTCTGCAGATTTACAATGAATAGTGAACTTCTGGTGGGATGGAGGCTCATGGCAGAGATTTCAGAACTTCTAGGCCCCATAGGCTGGAGCCAGAAGCTTAGAAATCCTAGACAATCTTACCAATCCCAGATTTCCTGCTGTGGACTGAGAAGGCTATATGCCAAGTGCCAAGACTTCCAGACTAGGAACTTACATTACACATAAGCCAGTTTAAATGACCAGAAACTGTTTTAAACCTGTAGCAGAACAGACATTCAGTGTACATAAACCAATTTCAAAATGGATGAAACCGGTTTGAGATAAACCTGGATGAATGTAGTATCATACTTTACTGATTGAGCTCAAACTGGTTTATGCAATGTCTGTCCCAGAACCTTTCCTGGTTAAAGTTAAACCAGAATCTTCCAGCATCCTAGCATGGTCTCTGGGCTAGGCTGTGCTCTCTGTTCCAGAGCAGGGCTGGCCCTGCCCCTCTGCTCTCTAGCCTGAGCAGGGATGGGCCATGGCGAGACACCAGCTGGCACGGCCCCATTAAGGCAAAGTGGGCAGGGCGGGGGTTAATTCTTCCCTCCTTCCTCTCCTCCCCACCGCAACTGGAGTCTTCCCATTTGCCAGGGAGCAGAACAAAGGAGGCTACAGTGGTGGCCCCTGGGGCTGGCATACCCCGGCTGCAGGGCAGAAGAGATGGAGGGAGAAATTAACTCTTCTCCCTGTCCCTGTCACCTTAACAGGGCCATCCCAGGGTTCTGTTCCATGCTTGGGGGGGGACTCTTTCCCCTCATCCTCCCCCCCAAGGTTGGGGGGGGTGCAGCACTGGAGGTGGACTCCTCCTCCCCCTCCTTCCCACTGTAAGGTGGGAGGGGGTGCTCTGTGAGGCTGCCCAGCTCTGGAGGAGGCCTCTTGTCCCTGTTCCTCCCTACCCCCTATGGGGCAGGGAGAGGGGCTCTGTTTTGTACCAGGGGGTACTCTTCCCTGTCATTCTCCTCCCCCCATTCCCTGCTGCCATGGGGTAGGGGGGGGAGGGGGACTCTGTGCAGTGCTGCCTGGCCTGGCCCAGTCTGGGCATGGGAAGCAACTGAAACTGAGCAACAGCTGCCAGGGGGTGGCCCTGCCCCCATGGCCTGAACCAGCCTCGCTCAGCTTCAGCCAAAGAAGCTGCAGTGGGGCCAGGCTGGGCACAGGGGTGCAGCTACCCCCAGTGAGTGTAGCTCAGTAATGGAGATGCTGAGCCCTGTCAGCAGCCTGCCCTGGTGCAGCACACATGGCCTGCGGCTCACTGGGCAGAGAGCTACTGAGGCCCACAGCCTGGGAGCTGCCCACCACAGGGCCTGGCTGCAGATCCCTACAGCACCTCCAAACTGACCAGGGTATCCCACTGCCCGGCCAGCCACTGGTCGTGTTTGCCAGGTCTGGCCGGGCAGTTGAAGGGGCCCAGTGTCCCCATTACTGAACTGCACCTGCTAGGGGTCACCTCACCCCTGTGATCTGGCTCGGCCCTACTGTGCAGCTGCCTTGGCTGTGGCTAACTGAGGCCAACCCAGACCGTGGGGGTGGGGCCATCACAGGCAGCTGTGGCTTAGTTGAAGCTACTCCCCATACCCTGGCTGGGCTGGGCTGGGCAGTGCCACACACAGCCCCCCTCTCTGCACCATGGGGGGGGAGGGGAAAGAGGGGAAGAAGCCCCTCCCCACACAGAAAATCTCCCCTCCCTGCCCTGTGGTGGAGAAGGGCAGGGGAAAAAGCCCCCTCTGGAACTGGGCAGCCTTGCAGAGCCCCCCTTCTCACCCCATGGCAGCAGGGAGGGAGGAGGAGGAAGAGCTCCTCCCCAGCATGGAACAGAACCCCCCTCCCTACAGTGCAGCAGTTGGGGGGGGGAAGGGGGAATTCCCTTCTGGGGCTAGCAGCACTGCACTGGAATTGCTCTAGGCTCAGGGAGCCACTGGGGTAGGCAGAGCTTTCCCTTCTTCCTCCACCCTTGCCACAGTGGTCTGGCCATGCTCCCTCTTCCCCCACCCTCTGAACCCTGCAGACCAAGTTTGGGGTTTAAACCCCTCCTCAGTCTTATTCAGGCCTGCCCTGCCCTAAACTCTGCCTCATCTCAGCTTCCCTGTGGAAGGGAAGGGCTGCTCTAGCACCCCTGGGCTTCTGGCCTGAGCCACTTCAGGCATGTCCCTGTATTTCTGGAATGAAAAGAGAACATATATCTACCTGCAAATTGGTTCAATCTCTGCAGGTTAGATTAACCTGCAAAAATGGAATCAAGTCAGACTCAGGCTTTTTTAATGCCTGTCCCTAGCCCCAGCGTGTCTGTCCCTCTCCCCAGATCCCCATCATTTCATTAATGCAGATGGGTATCTGAGAAACCTGGAAGCCATGGGAAGCATTGCTGAGCTGGTAGCCTTGGAGCCTGGGCTTCCAAGGTCTGTTGTGCAGATGAGAAGAAGCTGAGCCAAAGGTTCAGAGGCAGTAAGACCTTTTATCTATAGCAACATTTCCCTTCCCAGCCTAAAAAATTGTGGCTCCTCTGCAGTTAATTATAAGTCTTGTCAACGTTAAATTGCTCAGTTCCACTCCACACTGTATGTGGAGACTGCTATGGCCTTTTACTATTTTTGTTGCCCATGTTTGGATTCTTTCCAGGCCACTGATGCTTGAAATTCAGAGTAATACAGAAAGCTTTCACTCAGCCTTGCATTTTATTCTCCTAATTGGTTCCAGCAAGTGATTGTTAGCTCTGATTTGAGGACAAAGATTGCAGTGATTGCATTCTCCATTGGTGGGTATGTGGAAAGCCTGAAAACATGCCTTGTATAAAGTTATTGCTCATGCAGACTATTAGATCTATATCCGTAAGTTACAAGGGATTCTATTTCTGTGGTGAAGGTACAGTACCAGATGCTTCAGTGTGAACTTCCTCAGAGTACCAGAGATGATAATGCATTTCTTTGCACTAGACTAATGTCACATTACCTTAACACAGGCCACTGAAAAGCCATTTGAATTTTAAGTGGCAACAAGCCTGGGCCTGCATTCATTCTTGTAAATCTAAAGTAACTCAGGGCAAAAAGATTCTGGAAGTAGAAAGTCTACTAGGAAGGTTTTTCCAAGACAGAATATGTTCATAGTTTCTGTTCTGCTTGGGGACAAGGACCAGAATGCCCAAGGGATTCACTAATTCAGTGCTCTCCTTGAGCATCTCTGGCAGCCAGACTTCGATAGAACTTTGGGAGTATAACACAAAGTTAGAAATATTGCCTGCCTTTACTTGAGGTACATCTCCTTTTCAGGGCAACCTCTTGCACTACTTGAGAATCTACAAGCTTCCATTTTATAGCCTTGTATATCTCGCTTTTTGGTCTGCATACTTTATATTAGAATTTGTTCAAAACTGGAATTCCTCTATGTGGGAATTTTGACATGGCAGGGGGCAGGGGGAAGGGGGAGGGAGTGAGAAGGCAAGCATTCCAAACTGGAATGAAACTGAAAATGAGCAATTTCCCATAAAATAGAAATTCTGAAAAATGTTGATGCAGGATCATTAAACTGTTCTGTTTGAAAATATCTTTATTGAATCAATTAATGTTGTTCTTATTTTCATACTGTGTTCAAGTACAAATTACACTAAATATGATGCGACATAGATTTAAAATCCAAATGATAGTTAAACATTTTGCCATGTTTAGACAAAAATAGGAAACAAATTAATTCATACAAAATATTTCAATTTTGATTAAACTGAATTTTTTTGACCAAAAATGTTCCATCATGTTTTTTACCCACTCTCTTTAGAGTGAGGTGAAGACTTTGTGTAAAATAAATTTATAAGAAACAATATTATTTACAGGTCAAGCTATATTATTACAGGTGAAGTCAGACTGACAATTCAATGAAAAGGCTCTTCATGCAGTAATGTATGCAATTCTTATGTCACTGTTTTAGAATATTGAAAACCTGAACATTAAAAAATGTGTTATTAGCCTAAAATTAAAGCTTCATTTGTGATGATCATAAATCTAATAAGCAGAATGAGAAATAATAAATTAATAGCAGAGTATTGCAAAATTCTCTTTATCAAAAAATGCACAGCAACCAAAAAGACTAAGGCTAAAATAGACAACTTCTGTGCTGTGCTGTACACAGTAATGAAAGGGAGTTGCACAGTGATAAAATGCATATCATCATTATAAACCGTATTTACCCAAATCCAAGACAAGATACTCCCCACCTCAAAAAAAAAACAAAAAACCCCCCAAAAACATGGTGGGGGGAAGAATGAAGCCTGGTCTTAGATTTGAAGCTAGAGCTGAGCTGCTGCCTTCCCCAGGCAAGGGTTGCTTGTGAGATGAGGGAGGGGATGTGGTGGGAGAAACACAAAGGAGATTCTGCAGTGAGGGGTGCCCAGGGAACACCATGCAGTGGGTGTGACTTGCCAGATGTGGCTCTAGGGGAGAGTAGGGAGAACACACAACCTGACCCCCTTCCCCCTGCCC
>NW_017728992.1:5412195-5412420 GCF_001723915.1 Gavialis gangeticus
TACAGTGTTTTTTAAGTTCGGTTCTATTCTGCCCACCCGTACAAGCATCTACGGCGCACCCACCAAGTCCCTTAGCGTCCCATCGACACACTAGGTCTAATACCCCCGTGTGGAGTTCTCTCACACAAGGAGAGAAAATCGCCCAAGGGCTCACTTGGAGCTTTGAGGGCCTCTTCTTGTGGGGCCTCGCTATTGGCAAGGCTCGAATAGCCTTAGCCAAATTAT
>NW_017728992.1:5413690-5418874 GCF_001723915.1 Gavialis gangeticus
GCCCCTAGCCCTCCGGGGTTAGAAAGCAAGGGCTCACCTAAGAACCCCGTGGGCCAATGGACCCCTTTGTTGTTTACACTGTAACTGAAGAAATTGCCTATGCCATCAAAGCGTAAGTTAAATAAACCACTTTGGTTAGAACCATAAGCTTGTGTGCCACTCAGACTCAACCGCCGCTAATCCCACCTGTACGTATACCCTCGGCCCACCGTGACCGGTCCGGTTCTCCACGACCACAGGTTCCAGATCCTAGCTGCCCTGACTGTCTCATTCATGACTCGACCTAAACTAACCCAACATTTAGGGATGTCTGGATATAAGGTTTTGTTCTGGACCTGCATCAAGGCAAAAGTGAAGCCATGTGACTGAAGGCAGTAATCACAATACCTTTCATCAGTACCAATACCTCAGATCGATATTGAATATACAATAAGTTTTGTTGAAATTGCCATTGAAGCAACCATCAGCAAAGTGAAAAATGCATCATTTAACACAGAATGATCTGAGACAAAGAAAAACAGAACATTTGTAAGGTCTTTTTTCTTAACCGTTCTTCTGCTCTTAAAATTACTGTTACCATAGATAAGAAAAATAGTTTGCAATCAGGTAAGTATTGCATAATAACAATTATTCTAAAAGCCTATTCACTACAAACTTCCTCCTGACCAATACCTATTACAGCTATTTTTTTCAGTTATCGGTTTTGTTTTGTGAAGGCCTAGCTGTTTGGTGTGAGTAAGAGTCATGGAATGTATTGTTTTTTAAATTGGTCAACATAATGTACTGTGCAATCAACAAAGCTCTCAAGTGACCAGTTTTGACATTACAATGCAATAAAATCTCACAGCCAGATGAGGCTTTAAACAGATAAGCTGAACCTGTGACACCCAGCATTGCTAATCACCAGAAAGCTCTCACAACATTCTCCCTCGATTTGTATAAAACTGCTGTTTATTATTTCACAATGCTTGTAAAAGGAAGGAGATATTAGGGAATGCATCTCATTCAGATTTATTGAAGTCTATTGAATAGAACGAAACACTAACATATCAGTGGTATCTAAAACTGACAGATGTCCCCATTCTCTAATTGCTTCTGTCATTGTTCGGATAATCTAGCTCATTTCTCATGACTTCCTGAATGAAGAGAGGAATGCACAAAATGTGCTGAAGATGGGACATAAAGTATGTGGTCACTTTAGCCCATCAAGTATCAAAAGTATTTGCCAGACTAACATTTAATTGTTTTATGGATTAAAGTAAATCTTGAGGCTCCCAGAATATCAAAATGCTGAGCTGAAAAAGATGACTTATAAAGTTAGCTTGATAATACATGTCCGAGTCAAATGATTCCCTTGATCTGTCTTTTACAAGTAAGGATGGAAGACAAGCAGTACATAAGGAATTCTAAATAATTAATGTCAGTATAACTGCTGCTGCTATGCAGATGGATTCCATGTCTTTAGCAAAAGAAACAAAATGATTTATTCTGAGGATGTAGTAGTCAACTTATAGAATGTTACTAACAATTTCTGGTGAGAGTTCTTGACTATATATGCAAAATAGACTTGTTTTAGTGAACCAATGACCAATTAGAGGCAGTACAATTTAATCATGAGTCTTCCAAAATATATGCTGCTAAAAGAAAATATCTCCAAGCTAAAGGAATAGATTTTCCAGTACAGCTTATCTATAAACTTAGTAAAAAACAAAAACAAACCATATGTGTTCCACTTTCAGTCCACAGCTAAAAAGGGAAACATTTAAAGCTGGAAGAAAAGTGTTTTACAGGTGTAGAAATTCATTTCTACAGCTGGATATCAAACTACAGAATTTTTGTGTCCATACTATGTTATAATATCAAGAGCAGTCCAGGAGCACACCCCCTGAGTTAATCATTAAAGAACTTGGATTAATAAATAATCATTGTGATACTGAACACATAACCTTCTACTTGCTGCTTATTAAATTTTTATCTAACTCCAATGCAAAAATTAATCTGGTTGATTGAATCCCTACTAACCTTCTATCTTGTGGGTGACATTATATTTAAAGGGATCAGAGTGGGGGAAGGAGGATTCCTACACAATCATATTGTGGTTTGAGATACCTAATTTAAACCAGCTCATAAATTAAAGCAGGGCAAGTGCTATGCCTTAGAGAACTGCCATAGCAAAATGATAATATCCAGCTGACCTAAATTGTATTGTGTGAAATACCTAAAGCATGGGTTGTGAGTACAGATATTTGTCAAGGCAGAGCTCAAAGATAAAGATTCAAATCTAGTCAATGTCTAGTCCATCCAGGGCCATAAAAATAAAGCCTAGAGAGACAGTATAAAGCACTTACTAATAATATGTTTCAGAGACTTTTGTCTCAGTTTGGTGCTTCATTCAATGAGCAGGTGTGGACTTGCTGCCTGAGCAAGCTGCAAGCAGCAGCTGAATCTTGCTGAGAGCCCTACAATTAAAATATTTCACCTTTGTGGTAATGAGGGCCTGTGTTGCTGTTTCAAGAACATCATGGGATAAATTAAAACACAAGCTAGACAAATTCCATAAGTGAAGAAAACCACTCCAACTATACAGAATGGCTTAGTAAGGAAATGGCATGATCAGAAGTAAGGGCAAATGTTTATAGAATAGGTGAAATGTGGTCGGATAGGGGGAATAAAAGAAGCTTCTTGTAATTAGCTCAGCCTAGCAGTAATATTTCTGTTCTCATGGTTCAAGATGAAGCACGTATAAATGTACTTTAGGTCAAGAAGCTATTTTCTTAAATGTCTAGCAAAAAAGGATCCTTTTTCTTAAAGGTTCAAAAATGTCTAAAATACTACTGTCATTTTGCATGAACCATACTTGCACAGCAGGGAAAAAAAGGGGTAAGCACTGAACTGAGACCAAACTAGTAGTATCCAATGGATGAAAAACTACATCTTATAAATATACTGTTCCTTCTAATTAGAGATAAACTTACCATATGACCTCATACATGTTTCCCTCTTAAAACACCCAATTCAGCAGACTACTTAAGCATATGTATAGCTTCCCAAATGTAAGAATTCAGACATGCAACACATTTACTATGGAATAAATTGACTTTACTCAGGAGTAAAAGGACAGCAGAGACATGATGCAATGCTTGTATTGGTGTAAATCACTCATGTCTCAGGCTCTTGTTTGCCACCCTCACTTTACCATTGCCTCACTTTACCACTGTGGCAACCACCACCTGCCTCTGCCAGCCCCCCTGTGCTGTATAGCCATGTGGCCAGGATCACTGTGGTGTCTGAGACCCCACGGCCCTGCACTAGTGCCACCCAGCCCCTGGGCTCCTGCCTGGGCCCCACCAGGGACACCAACAATGTGCAAAGGGATGCCACCACTAGTGCCATCAATGACCCCCTGGAGCTCCATCCCCACCAGCTGTGGGCCTGCTGGGCCAGCTAAGACTGGTGACTGCATGTCAGCAAGCACACCTGGGATGATAAGCAGTGGCTGGAGTCCTTTTAGATGACCCAGACCACCTTCCAGGAACTCCTCGATCAGTTCCACCTGCACCTGGAGTGGCAGGCCACCACCATGTGTCTGCTCCAACCCGCAGAAACACTGCTGCCCATCACCCTTTTCAAGCTGGCCATGCCTACCAGCCTGCGTTACGTCAGCCACCTCTTCGGTTTGGGCAAGTCTGCAGCACCATCCAGGATGTGACACAGGAGAGGCTGTCCTGGAGTTCTGTGGAACCATCCAAGATGGGCTGGGGCATACCATGTTCCAGGTCCATGACCCCTTGGAGGTTGTGACAGGGTTCTGTGTCCTGGGCTTCCCCCAGTGCAACAAGGCCCTGGACAGGACCCACATCCCCAACATTTGGAGGAGGCAGAGCAGGTGGAGGATGCCTGGCATTGGCAGTGCCAGCTGTGGCAGCAGTAACAGCTTTAGGCCCCCACCACTGAGGCCCTGGGAAAGCCGCACACCCAGCAGTAGGGGTCAGGACACTGGGTATGAGAGGCTCTGGCAGATCACCTCCTCCTACACTCCCTGCTGTAAGCCATCTGGCCAGTCATCAATAGACTCCCAGCCTTACTATGCAACCCCAGCACCATGCTCACTGTGGGCAGTTTTCTTGAAAGCACTTTATTCCCCCCCACAAACACAGACCCTGTCCCCTGTTCCCTCCCCAACAACAGAGACCCTCTCCCATCCCTCCCCAACAACAGACCCCATCCTCCTTCTCAAACCATAGAGGTGAAGACCCCCTGACTGACAAAGCCCCTCCACCAACCACCCCACCCACCACCAATAAAGCACCCTATTTTCCATGCAGGCTATGTACAATGTGCTTTGTGTGCCCTCCTGGGGAGACAGTGGGGTGGGACCTCTACAAGGTGGAGCCTAGGGACAGGTGCTCAGTACCCCAGCCACTGTGCCTGGGTGGCAGGTGACTGCCAGGGGGCCTGAGGAGCTAGGGCTGGGACAGGTTGGCGGGCAGCACAAAGGTGGCCACCAGGGCCAGGATGGTGTCCAGAACCCAGTGGTCCATGGCCTCCACTGCCTCAGCCACCACAGTGGCCTGCCACTCCTGGGCCTCCACCATCATCTCAAGGAAGGCAGTGTGCCTCTTCTCAAGGGCCAGAAGCTTGTCCTGAGCTGCCGAGTCCCTCGCCAACACAACCCTCTCCCACTCTCACATAAGCTCCTCCACATGCCATATGTATGAGTCTGCTAGCCATTTTTTCTGCCATGGTGACCATCCAGTTAAGCAGCGGGCTCTGATCCTGAGTCTGCTGCTGCCAGGGCAAAGCATATAGAGGGTCTTGGCCAAGGCTGGTGGTGACCCTGATGGTATATCCCTGTGCACATCTGATACCCCTCCTCAGTGTGCAGCTGCTGGACCTTGTTACCAGATTTGCCCATCATCTTGGGGTGTGCTCATTTATTAGGGATATGTTTCTAGGGTCTTTGTATTTCTATCAATGTGCTGCTTGTGTTACTTGTGTTTCTATATGGAGCTGTATATCTCCCTTCTGCAAGTCCTCACCCCCAATGGAGGTACCTTGCAGGACTCAGTTTCAATGGGGCTGGGTTCCTCCAGTCACCAATTCAGTCACACACACACAAACACACACAGATTAACGTGACACACCTGACCCGGCCGGGTTGATCAGCATGCACAGGCTGATACC
>NW_017728992.1:5423874-5434814 GCF_001723915.1 Gavialis gangeticus
TACCTCACCCGGCTGGGTTGATCAGCCTGGACAGGCCCTCATATGCCAGGAATCAGTTCATTAAGGTAACGATAAAATGCAGTCAGACACAAGTGAACAGAATACCTCTGAATCAGGCTGGGTGTCCAGCTGACACCCTCATGGGCCAGCATTCAGTTCATAAGGGCACATCTGAGCCAAACTGGGTTGATCAGCCTGTACAAGCTGATCCCCTTATGTGTTTCAAACTCAGCACATCCCAATCTTTTGCCCTAACTGTCCTAGTAGAGGTAGCCTCTTGATGGGCAGACCCCACGGTATTTCTGGGCTTCACAGGGATCTTAGCTTAGGTAAAAAAAGCATTGCTGCAGAGCAAGTGGGGAAGGGGAGCAGAGAAGGAAAAATATACCCAGTTACTACCAGTGTGACTATAAAATTTATTTATTGTTAAGTATATGAAATATATAAGGGTATTAGTAGTAATAGACATGCAAAGGAAAACAAACACAAACAATTACAATACTACCCTGGTTTCACTAAGTATTTGGGGAAACTTAGCTCAAGCTTTACTAATATAGTTCAGGTTCAGAAATCTATGCCTAGAGAGAAAAGAGAAAAGAGAAAGAGAGAGCGAGAGCTGGGATCTCACCAGTCCAAGGCACTTGGGTTCCAATGCTGACAGGTAAAGTTCTTAGCACCATCCTTGAAGGGAGACTATCTGTTTCTTCCAGCTTCTCGAGAACAACAGTGGATGGTGTCAGAGAGATTTCTTCTCTTGAAGCACACTGCTTGCTGATTTTACAGATTTTTATACCTTTAGCCCAGCTTCTTCAAAGCATTATTTTAATAGTGTAAATAAGTGTCTTTTCTATTGACAAGGGGTTATCTGGTTTGTAACATCTCAAGAAACTGATTAATAACCAGGAAAAACATAAAGTTAAGGAGTAACCAGACACTTAGGAGCCAGCTTGAAATTCTTATGGATAGCAGATATACTGGATGGAATACCTCATTGTTTCTTCAGAAACAATAGATAGCTTGCAGCATCAGGGATTTGCAGTTTTACCTGTTGTGAATAGGCCTCAGCTTAGCATGACTTTTCCAGATCTTACTGTAATCTTTTAACAGACTTAAGGGGATTACTTGGAGTGTTCATAAACTTTGTGGGGAGGACTTCCACCAGTCATCCCGGGAAAAATACGACATTTGTGGTCAGGGCTCCAATGGGCTGGATGCTGTGATGACCCCTTTACCATTGTTCAGATGTTGCTCATACCCCCTCTGACTCAGTTTCTCAGTATTCCTTAACCTGACAACCGAGTTTCAGTCAATCAAGTTTAAATAGGCCTCCCATAGTGGTACTGGAGAATGTACGCCTAAGATGCCTATTAAACTTTACTTCTGCTTAGTTCTGGTTAGATGGGGGGGGGTGTCGGAGGGGAAATCCTTTGTAAATCCAGATTAGAGTTGGTCTGATAAATGCTGAGCTGGGTGTGTGTAAATGTGGGTTGATTAACATTTGGAGCACAGATTCCCCATCATGCAGCGCTTCCCTGCTTCTCTGTTCCCAGAATTCACTGTGGTCTTTTCTTCATGCTCTCTGTTCTCCATCTCCCATGTAAATGAATTGTCATCTGGTTCCATCTCAGATGCAAATGAGACCTAGGGGAGTTCTTCATTCTTGTCACCCTTATCTGGAGGGCTTTAGGTGTGTCTCCCACTGCATCTTCATTATCTTTCATAATCAGTTCTTGTTCTGGTAGAGGTGTGTGTGTGTGGGGGGGTTAATTCTTTGTGAGTCAGACAGACTGCATCCTGTGTCAGGGTTCCCCAAGAACATGGAGCTGAGCGGTAACAACCTTCAGAGCCAGGAGAAAAGGATGTTTGTGGGAGTTTGCAACATTTCTGATATTACAAGCACTATACCAGGGGGCTGTGCACTGCCTAGCCTCAGATTGGGGGTTGTGAGTGTAAAGGTGCCCAGGGGTGATAGTAAGTTGGCTAGGCAGACCCTTGCACAGGTCAGTGATGGCTGAGCACCCCCAGCCTCACTCACTGTGCAGGGGAAGATGGGCTTCTAGGTGCTTCCCACAGGCAGCCTGCTCTTCTCACCCCTTTTCCAGGCCAGGGCAGGCCTGGATCCTGGAAGCAACTGCTGGGGCTACTCCAGCTCACTCCCCACTTTTTCTCCTGCAGGCCAAGCCATCTCCTTCCTTGCTGCCAGGACCATGGCACCTGGGCGTGTGGTGAGGAGGGGGGCAAAAGGCTCCTGGCTGACTGGGATTTGAGGCTGGTGGTGCCCCTGCCCTCCCCACAGGGATCCTCTCTGAAGAGATGACTGAGGGCCAGCCCACCCCCCAGTGTGTGCTCTGCACCTGAGCACGCCCTTGGTGAGACTCTCCTGGGCACACTTCAAAGAGCTGTTTGCACGGACTGAGGGGTGCCTGATCCACTACACCCTGCTGCTGATGATCATCATGGTGCCCCAGGTGCACCTGAGAACGAAGATTTTGAACAGTGCAGTAGGCAAGCCTGTGCTTCCCTGAAACATTAGCTACTGCCCGAAGGGGTTTCTGTGCCTATGATATGCATCCCTGGCCCCAGGAGCCAAAGACATCACCACTCGCATCATTTCTTTCTGGGTGAGAGGCCTGTGTTTGCCTAGCTGAGGGGACACAGGCTTCTCAATAAAGTTTTTCACTGCCTCCTGCCTCCCTGTGTGCTGTGCAGAGGAACTCTGGGCACTAGGTGGAGCTCATCCAGACCAGGTGGGGAGGGGAAAAGGGGCAGAGGCAGGGGCAGGGGTAGAGAGGGGAGGGGAGGGGAGTGGAGGGTTCCCCTCCCATTCCAGTGCAGGGCTTAGCAGGTGGATGTGGTAGGCATGCCTGGTGGCCTGAGTTTGTCTCTGTCGGCAATGATGACATGCAACTTCTAGCATCATCTTGGGGTGCAAGGGTGCAGTGCCTGACTGACCAGTCAGGGGCCCCCTCTGGGGAGAAGCTGGAGCTCATGGGAGTACTTGGTGCCATCCCCAGGCTGCTGGAGCTCCTGGACAATGCTGGGGAAAGAGCCATGGTGGGATAGGCTCCTGAGGGACCCTCTCCTACTGATGGCTCACCACTGCTGCCAAGCCATGGCAGAGGCTCTGGCAGGCTGCCTATGCTGGAATACACAGTGTGGTTCCAGCCAGGGTTCCAGGGCATAAGGATATGATCCAACTGTGGCATAAATGCCGTGGTCTTGTGGGCTTCCCCTGACTGACATTTGTGGTCAGTAATGCTGACCCACTTGGCCCACAGGGCCTTGACATTTATGCAACACTGGCACACCTACTCATTCCCATGCTCCTGCATGTGGCCTGTCAGGCCTTCATAGATGTGGGTGTTGGAGTGCCCGCTCTGGGCAAAATGGCTCTGGACCACAGCCTCACCTCACAGTGCTATGAGGTCCATGGTCTCCTTCCGGGACCACTTCTGCACACAGGGAGGTGTGGTATCAGGGAGGATGCCAGCATGGCTCTCTCCATGGCCCTCAAGGAATCCAAGCCTACCAGGCCTGGGCAAGTGCCTGCAACACACAGTGCAGGGACATGGCACAGTCCCCTGGTGGCAGGGCTGACCAGGAGCAAATTTGCTCCTGGCTGCTCTCTAAACATGCACTATTGCACAGTAACTACAGCACAATTCATTTGCTACCTGCATTTGAAGGTAGCAAATTAACCACAGTTGACTATTTTACTGTGCAGTAAACACCTGCACATTTAGACAGTGACACTTTACTGTGCAGTAAATTAGTCTAGTGCTCAGTACAGCATCTCTTGCAGACATACCCCATGTAATTCCACTAATCAGTGTCATCCAAGGGTAGATATTTGCTTAATGAAAATCAATACCTGGTATCTACTGGCTAGATACTGCAAGAGCATTTACTGCAAGCAGCTTGTTTTGGAGAGTTGCTCATAGATTTATTCCTTAGCACAGAGTAAAGGGAGTATAACTGGAGTAAAATACTTCATGGCAAGCATGTTGTGTAACCAAATTAATCCCATTGATTTAAATAGCTGGATTGTAGTTACAGTATTCAAATACAGTGAAATCCAGTCAACATAGATTTCATAAACATAAGAGATCTATGTATGAAAGCAGTGTGAACATTTTTTATTGCAGGCCAATTTAATCCTTTAATCTCAGATTGTTCTTCTCTTATTTTGTGAACAGTTCACTTGCATGTTAAAAAAACATTTACAGGTAGGCATACAGAAGTTATGTTAATTAGGTGCAGAGATGGAAATATTCTGCTGTGTGTTACATGAATGATATTCTTTGGTATCTATAATATGGGTGTAGTACATTTAAAACAGAACACATTTTGATATAAAGGTGTTCTGCTTGGGTCAAGAGAAGAAGCAGAAGTCAGCTGAACCCTATTAAATTGGGGAAGACTTATAAATGGATAGGGACTCATACAGTCACACAACCATAGGCATAGACAATGCTTGCTTGCAACACTTAAAAAAAAACAGCCATGTATTTACCTGCATATGTCTCTGTTCTAGCTTCTTATGCACCTTATGGAACTTCTATATCATTTTGATCTATTTCGATCTACTTTAAGTTAGATACATTATAGGTAAACAAGTACAAATCCACATAACTTTTGATGTATTTTATTTTTAAATAGCACATCTGATGTGGACTAATCAGCTTTTACATGTTAGTGAAAGCACAGAATACAATGACAGATGGTAAGTCAGAATGATTCTTGAAGCTAAATAAATACCCACTGTCATTGTTAATTTAAGAGTGACAAGTTTGGTGTCATTTTGTACAGGAGGTGAGAGTTTTCTTTTAAATATAACTTCAAAATAGCATGACTGACTGTAGTGTAGTACATTTGAAAATGAAAATATCTAACTGCCATATCAGTGTGATATTTCTCATAAATTCTTTAGCTTCAGAAAGGTATGGCATAAGGTTTGTGGCAATGTCACAATCCAATGCCTAACTTTCCAATCAGCAAAGCCAGCACATATGTGTGTTCTTACCTTTTTATCATATCACAAATAATCTTTTGGCAGTCTGCTTATCAAATATAAGTCAGGGCTAGAAGGCTCAGCTGCTCAATTATGAAACAGAAGAAAACAATTATTCATGATAACTGCTCAAAATGCTAATAAAATGTAGTTTTAGAAGAAGAATCTCACTTTCATTTTTTACATAGTTCTTTCTTTGACAGATTGTTTTCACTCAATAAATGTGTCTCTGTTAGAACTCTTTTAATCAGTTAAGAGTATTGTTTCAGGAAGTTTGGGGGAAACTTGAAACTCAGGAGCCTTATTATAGACATAGTGCATTCTTTATTTAAAAACATATCTGCAATCAATATATCAATTATAATTTCAAATGCATTCACTTGTGTTTTTATTCTGGAGGACTACAGGGTTTTGGTGACAAATAGTCTATCTACATGAGCACTTGAAAACAGAGTAGACTGAGATTCCCAGGAAAGCATCACCATCTACCTGTATGCCATTATTAGGGTGCGGTAAACTAATTAACTCCACTATCTTACACTGGAGCACTTTAGTATGCTGAAATGCACATGTAGACAATGACCAGGGGTATAAATTGCACCCAGTCAGCCCAGGAAGCCGGGGGCCTGCTCAGCCCTGGCTCAAATTGTTGCTGTCCCAGGCACATATGTAGATGAACCCAGGAGCAGTTGACTCCGGCACTAATGGCTGTGGAGTTTATTGTGCCACATTAATTGCACATGTAGATTAATTTCCCATGTAAATTAATTGCCACATTTATTGCACACCCATATAGTAGAATATGAATTGTATTACATAGAATTATAGAAAATTATGGTTCAAAGGGACTTCAGGAGGTCATCTAGATCAAACCCCTGCTTAAAGCAGGACCAGCCCAAACTATATCATCCCAGCCAAGGCTTTGTCTAGCTGGATCTTAAAACCTCCAAGGATAGAGATTCCACAATCTCTTTGGGTACTTTATTGCCCTCCTTCTGAAAGATATTTTTCCTAATATCTAACTTAAGCTTCTCTTGCTGCAACTTTAGGCAATTATTTCTTGTTCTATCATCTGCCACCACTGAGAACTGTCTAGCTCCATCCTCTCTGGAACCACTCTTCAAGTAGTCAAAGGCTGGTGTTAAATCCACCCTCAGTCTTCTCTGCTCTAGACTAAAGAAGACTGGGTCCCTCAACTTCTTCTCATAAGCCATGTGCCCCAGCCCCCTAACTATTTTTCTTGCCCTCTGTTGGACTCTGTCCAATTGGTGTACATCCTTTCTGTAGTGGGGGCTCCAAACTGGACAAAGTACGCCAGATGTGGTCTCACCAGTGGTGAATAGAGGGAAATAATCACTTCCCTCTATCTGCTGGCAATGTTTCTACTAATGCGGCCCAATGTGCCATTAGCTTTCTTGGCAACAAGGGCACACTTTTGGCTTATATTCAGCTTGCTGTACACTGTCACCTCCAGCTCCTTTTCTCCAGAGCTTCTGCTTAACCAGTCAGTCCCCAGCTTGTGTGTATGCGATTGTTCTTTCCTAAATCCAGGACTTAGCAATTCTGTTTATTGAACCTCATGAGATTTCTTTTGGTCTAATCCTCCAATTTGTCAAGGTCTCTCTGAATCCGGGCCCTACCCTCCACTGTATCTACTACTTCCCCTAGCTTGATATCATCTGCAGACTTGCTGAAGGTGCACTCCATCCCATCTTTCAGATCATTGATGAAGATATTGAATAAAAACTTCCCCAGAACAGGTCCCTGGGGCACTCTGGTTGACACCAGCTGCCAACTTGACATTAAACCCACTACTCTGTATGCCCAACAATCCGGCCAGGTTTCTATCCACCTTAGAGTTCATTCATCCAACCCCTTACTTCCTTAGCTTGCTTGTGAGAACATTGTGGGAGATCATATCAACAGCATTGCTAAAGTCAAAGTATACCACATCCATTGCTCTTCCTCCATCCACAGAGTTAATCGTCTCATCACACAAGGCTATTGCATTGGTTAGGCATGACTTGCTCTTGGTGAATCCGTATTGACTGTTTATAATCACTTTCTACTCCTCCAAGTACGTGAATTTCTTGAAGACCTGCTTCATGATTTTTCCTGAGGTGAGGCTGACTAGTCTGTAGTTCCCCACATCCTCCTTCTTCCTTTTCTTAAAAGTGAGCCCTTTTTCAATCATCTGGGACCTCTCCCAGTCACCATGAGTTTTTTTAAAGATAATGGCCAATGGTTCTTCAATCACATTGGCCAAGTCCCTCAGCACCCCCGGGTGCATCACACTTGGCCTCATGGCTTTGTACACATTCAGGTTTTATAAATAGATGCTAATCTGTTCTTTTGCCACTATTAGCTGCTCACCACCTCCCCAAACCATGTTTCCAGGTACAGTAAACTGGGAGATAACCTTGCCTGTGAAGACTGAAGTGAAAAAGACATTGAGTAGTTCAGCCTCTTCTACATCATCTGTCACTGGGAGCACAGATAGAAGTTACATTTTTCACTTGATCAGTCCCCTGAAAGCACTCTACAGCCATGCCATAACACATATGCATGGTTGCAGCATGCTTTAAAAGTGGCTGTCATGTGATAAATTGACCCTCATCAAATGAAGTATCTGATAGAAGTGCTCCACTTTAGAGCACCTTAAGGAACTTATGTTCCCTAGGGTTAATTTGTCATGTGATTGGAGCTGTGCTGATGCAGCCCAGCCCTACACCCCAAGGCTGTCAGCAGGAAGGGAAGGGAGAGGGGAAAGGAGGGAGGGGGGGAACAAGCTGCCAGCTGAGGTTTTCCCATCTCAGTTGGAACTCCCTTGCCTCATAGCTACTCCCCAGCCCCTACCCCCAGCTCAGGTCAAGCAGACCCCAGCCAGGAGACTGCTTCCCCTCCCTTCCTGCTGTCAGTTCCAGAGCTGGGGTGGGAGGGGAGGGTGGAGGGAGAGAGGCAACATTTCAGGTGCAGGCAGGCTCCTCAGACTCTTGCAGGCAGGCTTGATTCCCCCCACCTTCCTATCCAACAGATGAATGTCTGTTGTGTTTGGGGATGCTCTGACTCTTGGTGCTTTATGTACAGCGCCATGAGTTAGAGAGTGGGCCTGCATGTCTGTCAGCATGCTAGGTTGCCTCCTCCATTTAGTAAGGTACTCACACTTCCCTTTATCTTCTTGTTGCTAACATACCTGCAGAAACTCTTCTTGTTATCCATCGTGTCCCTTGCTGCTGCAACTCCAATTGTGCTTTGGCTTTCCTGATTTCATCCTTGTATGTCTGAGCAATGCACTTATACTCCTTCCTAGTTATTTGACTCAGTTTCTCCTTCTTGTAATCTCCTTTTGTTGTGTTTTTTAGCTTACTGAAGTATTACCTGCTAGCAAAGTTGGTCTTCTCCCATACTTGCTAGTCTTCCTGCACATCAGGATGGTTCATTTTTACACCATCAGCAAGGTTTCTTTCAAATACAACCATCTGTTCTGGACTCTTTCCCCTCTCAGACTGGCCTCCCAGGGGATCCTGCCCTTGAGTTCCCTGAGTTAGTTGAAGTTTGCTTTTCTGGAGTCCAGGGTCCATACTCTGCTGCTCTCCTTCTTCCTTTCCTCAGAATCCTAAACATGAACTTGTAGTCACTGCAGCCCAAGTTGCCATCCACTGTTACATTTCCATCAATTCTTCCCTATTTGTTTGTTACAAACATTTTGCCAATTGCTGAAATAATGAGTGAGGCCTTATAAAGGGGGATAAGGCAAAATGTCATGTTTATTGATTACATGAATTAGACATAGAGGTTCAGACACACCACCCATATAGACACACGCAGATCATCATGCACTTCATTACACACAGGCACACACAAACACAAAACAATGATTTCCATTTAGACATTATAGTTACCAGCAGCAATTGCTCAATAATGGCACTGGGTGGCCAACCCAGGCATTACTGAGAGAAAGAAAAATTGCAGCTTGGAGCAGGATTGACAGACGCGTCTTCACTCCAAATAAAAACAGTAGTTGATAGGGATTGACATCCTTTGTTTCAATGCTTCAGGGTTTTTCCATACCCAGCTTCTGTTTTAGCTGTGGTTTCTTAGCTGTACTCTGCTTATCTCAGCCCAAGGTCAGTTTGGTCATAGAAGTTGGTATGTCAGCCTTGGAGTGTTTTTGCTGCCCATCTGGCAGGATGTGTGTCTCCCTCGTTATCTCTCTTTGTACCTTTGGCCTCAAAGGGAATCTTCAGCCACCCATCAATTAGTTTACTAACTGGTAACTTACATTTGGTGCCTGTTGTTTACATAAACAGTTAAATCTTCTTCTCCCATCTCAATGCTATTCTCTCACAATTCACCCTTTCACATACACTCATTCAAAAAGGACATACAGAGTTTATTCACTTATGTCAAGAAGAAGGATACAAAATGGAGTTTTCAAGTTGCTTACAGGACAAAACTAACATGGTTATAGTTCACTATTATTACACTCTATGTTAACATTAGCTACATTCATTCAGTTCCTGCTACATGTGAGCTGCAGGTCAGGAACAGTATGGCCCCCTAGTTGGCCTCTACAACACTTGTACCAGAAAGTTGTCTGAAACACTATCCAAAAACTTCCTGGATTGCCTATGCATTACTGTATTGCCCTTCCAGAAGATGTCAGGGTGACTTGAGTTCCCCATGAGAACCAGGGCCTGTAATCAGGAAACTTCCACTAGCTTTTTGAAAAAAGCATCATCCAGCTCATCCTGTTCATCTGGTGGCCTACAGCAGATACCCACCATGTCATCACCCTTGTTGCTCTCCCCTCTGATCTTAACCCAGAGACTTTCAATAGGCCTATCTCTAGTTTTATATTAAGCTCTGAGCAATTATACAGCTCTTTTACATAAAGCATATGTTCTCCTTCTCTTCTGCCCTGCCTGTTTTTCCTGAACAGTTTATACCCATCCAAGATAGTGATCCACTCATGTAAGCTATCCTACCTGTTATTCCACTCACATCATAGCTCCATGAATGTGTGAAGAATTCCAGTTTTTTTCTGCTTCCTTCCCAGGCTCTGTGCATTTGTGTACAGATACCTGAGGTAACTAGCTGCCTGTCATGAAAGCCAAAGGCCAAAGTGGACGATCTAATACATGACTTAAGAACTGATGCAAAGCTGGGTGACAGTTACCATGAGTTGATCACTTTCACTATCCATCACAAAGATGGCAAGTCAGTCAGCAATGCAGTGGTCCTAGATTTTAGGAAAGCTGACTTTCATAAGCTCAGGAGGCTTTTCCTTGAGGCCCTGAGGCTTTTCCTTGAGGCCCTGAGAGGCCACGATTTAACAGGGAGGGGAGATCGTGATGAGTGGTTGCTCCTTAAGGAAGAAATCCTAGAAGTACAAGAGAAGTCTATGCCAACCCATAGTCTAGCAAAACCCACAGTTTTTATTTTTTTTATTTATCTTAAAATGCATTCCCTCCCCTTCCCCAAACATTTCTGACTTTTCTCTCCCTCTCTATTCCCTATAGATAAGTATAAGTGAGCTCAAACTTAGGATAAGCTTTAAACATTTTTATTTTGGTAGCAAGTTTTTGGTTTGGGATATCCATTGTTTTATAATTATTAGGTTTGTATTAATTTTTACTGTTGTATATTGTATTATTATCATTTTAATTGATTTTTATTATTTCATATGGATACTTTATCGTTTAGTCCTATGTTTGTAAGTGAACCAAAGGCATGTCAAGTTTCCATTTTATATGTCAAGCCTCCAGCTTCTGTCCTCTGCCTGGGCATCCTATGTTGCAACAATATGATTCATTGTACCCCTCCCATGTAAATTGGTTCCCCGATGAATGAGAATGATTGGAAATGATTGAAATACGAAGGTAGCAGGCCTCTGCTGAATGGTCTGTAATGACTGGGCCATCACCTC
>NW_017728992.1:5446841-5454892 GCF_001723915.1 Gavialis gangeticus
GGAGTATTCTGCACTGGTCTGCACCTGTAGGGAGTGAACTAGAAAAGCCAAGGCTGCAACCAAACTCCAACTGGCTACACAAATCAAAGACAATAAAAAGTGCTTCTTCAGACATGTGGGTAGTTGAAATAAAAAACAAGGCCAACATTGGACCCCTGCTAAACCAGTTGGGGCAGCTAACTACCAATACTCAGGGAAAAGCCAATCTGATTAATGATTACTTTGCGTCAGTTTTTCACCAGTCCAAAGGAACTGCGTTTTAATACGGACAAGTGCAGGGTGCTGCACTTGGGCAGTAGGAACCAGCAGCACACTTACACAATGGGGAACTCCCTACTCGAGAGCACGGAGGCAGAAAGAGATCTTGGAGTCATTATTGACTCCAAGATGAACATGGGCCGACAATGCGAGGTCATGGTTGGCAGGGCTAACCGGACCTTGTCGTGCATCCACAGGTGCATCTCGAGTAGAGCCAAGGAGGTGATCCTCCCCCTCTACGCGACGCTGGTCAGGCCACAGCTGGAGTATTGTGTCCAGTTCTGTGCGCCCCATTTCAAGAGGGATGTGGACAACATGGAGAGGGTCCAGAGGAGGGCCACCCGCATGATCCGGGGACAACAGGGCAGACCCTACAGTGAGAGACTGCGGGACCTGAACCTATTCAGCCTCCACAAGAGAAGGCTGAGGGGGGACCTGGTGACCGTCTATAAACTCACTAGGGGGGACCAGAAGGGTTTGGGGGAGACGCTGTTTCCCCTAGCGCCCGCTGGCATAACAAGGAGTAATGGGCACAAGTTGATGGAGAGGAGGTATAGATTGGACATCCGCAAAAACTACTTCACAGTTAGGGCGGCTAGGAGCTGGAACCAACTTCCAAGGGAAGTGGTGCTGGCCCCTACCCTGGGGGTCTTTAAGAAGAGGCTGGATGCCTACCTGGCTGGACTCATTTGAGTCCCGTTTCTCTTTTTGGGGTTTTTTGTTGTTCTCGCGCCCTGGCGGGGGGTCGGGCTAGAAGATCTACTAGGTCCCTTCCGACCCTTAATCTATGAATCTATGAAACCCCTGCCAGTGGCTGCACTATGACAGTTCCTTTAGTACTCTTGGGTGCAATCTATCCAGACCAGCTGATTTGTGTAGGTCCAGCCTCTTAAGATGCTCTCTCACAAGATCCATGCCAATGGTAGACATATATTCACCCTCATGAAGTCAGATGACCAGGGTGAGGGTGAAGTACATTATGTCCATTTCAAAAGTTAACAAAAGCAGAGCAGGAGCAAAGCAGCATTCCTGGCCATGGCAGGAAGGAAGTATAGATATGCTTTAAAAGGCTGAGAAGATCTGTATAACATGTGACAACCAAGGCCTGAATGCAGATGACTTCCTTTTTGGAGACCAGTAAAACATCTGTGTCACTTAGCACTGAGTGTCATAGAAAATAGAAAAGACAGGACAAAGAGAGTGAAGGGGCTTTCTTTGCTATAGAATTCAGCCCCTGGTATCACAAACAACCCCATAATGATCCCCTTAAGCTCTGTCCATAAGCTCATCAAATTTCATCTTAAACCTAATTACAATTTTGCTCTCACTACTCCTACTGGATCCCTGTTCCAGAACTTCAGTGGTGTGAAGGTTAGAAAACTTCTAATTTCCGTAGTAAATTTATTCATAGACAATTCATATCCATTTGTTCTTGTGCCAACATCATCATTTAGTTTAAATAGCTCTTTTCCCTGCCTGGTGTTACCCCTGGTGTATTTATGGAGAGCAATCATATTCACTGTCAGCCTTTGTTTTGCTTGGCTAAACAAGCAGTACCAGCTGTTTTAGTCTCCTGTTGTAAGATAGTTTCACCATTTGTTAGAACATCATAGTTGCCTTTCCCTGTACCTGTTCAAGTTTGATTCCTTTTCCTTGCAGACAGGTGACTGGAATAACACACAGGATTCAATGTTTTACTGGCATCCTGTATACTGTCACTAATATTTGCTTACATCACTGA
Organism: Gavialis gangeticus; assembly: GCF_001723915.1. NCBI lineage: Eukaryota > Metazoa > Chordata > Crocodylia > Gavialidae > Gavialis > Gavialis gangeticus. The sequence continues at coordinate 5,448,841 of NW_017728992.1, forward strand.
ATGCATCCTAGAACCATAAATGCCTTTTTCGTGGTCATATCACATTGGTATCTCGTAAGCATTTTGGGATTGGCTAAAACACATAGCTTCTTCTGCTCCCATCTTATCTTATGTCCAGCTTATGCATCCTTATCCGGCTGTTGAAATTCTTCTTTAGTGGGTGCATCTACACAAGTAGTGCATCATGGTACTAACAGTGGTAATATGCGACTGAACAGTATTATTAGGCTACTGTGCAGTCGTGTCACTTAAAAGATGCTCGCTGGCACTGAAGTAACTCCAGTTACTGTGCATTTATGTAGTATTTGATAATACAAGTACTAAATAAATGTGGAATAACAGTAACTTGATAACACAAGTAACTGGGCACAGTAAGGTTTCATGTACACATGTCCAGTTTTTAAATGCTTAACCTTTGTATTATTTCATCACTTTGCTATTACTACAGAAGATATCAATTCCTACATTTTGATCCTCATCAGTGTTCATGAGGCTACTCAAAGTTTGTGGCATTAGCAAAATTCATTTTTCTACTTCTACTTTTGTACTGAGTTCACCAACTAAAAGCATTAAAAAGATTGTTCCTAAGAACAGTCCTTGAGGAACTGCAACAGTAATTTCTCTCCAACTCTGGAATTTCCCTATCAACAATATGCATTGTTTCACTTTCAGTCTCTTCCTTTCTGAACCGATTCTTACATGGTCCAGCGGCTGGCAAATTGCCTTGGGGGGTCACACTGAGAGAATGATAGTAGACAGGTCGGTATTGACCTGGAAGGATGTGGGTAGTGGGGTCCCACAGGACTCAGTCCTTGGACGTGTACTCTTCACTGTCTTCATCAGTGACTTGGATGAGACTGTAAAGTATACTCTGTCCAACTCTGCAGATGATACTGAATTGGTGGGGGGAGGAGTGAACACTTTAGAGGTTAGGAAATGACTGCAGGCAGATCTGGAAGGGTTGGATAAACAGGCTGAACACAATAGGATGCAGTACAACAAGGACAAATGCAGAGTGCTGCACTTAAGGTGTAAAAATATCCAGCACACCTACTGGCTGCGGAATGACCCTCTCAGCAGCAAAGAAGCAGAAAGGGATCTTGAAGTCATAGTGGACTCCAGGAGGAACAAGAGTCATCAGTGTGATGAAATCATCCACAAAGCTAACCACACTTTGTCATGAATCAGCAGGTGTATGAGAAATGGAACCAAAGAGGTGATACTTCCCGTCTGTGTGGCATTGGTAAGACTGCAGTTGGAGTACTGCATCCAGTTCTGGGCGCTGTACTTTAAGAAGGGTGTGGATAATCTCTAGATGGTCCAGAGGAAGGCCACTCAAATGGTTAAGGGTTTACAGGCCAAGTCCTATGAGGAGAGACTAAAGGAACTGGGCCTCTTCATCCTCCACAAGAGAAGGCTGAGAGGTGATTTTGTGGCCACCTACAAATTCATTAGGGGGTGCAGCAAGGAACAGGAGATGTTCTGTTCACCAGGGCACCTCTTGAGGTAACGAGAAGCAATGGTCACAAACTGACAAAGAGTTGATTTAGGTTAGACATCAGGAAAAAACTTCTTCAAGGTAAGGGTGGTGAAATCTTGGAATGGGCTTTCAAGGGAGGTGATTTTCTCCCCTACCTTGGGGGTCTTTAAGAGAAGACTGGATAGGCATCTGACTGGGGTCATCTGACCCCACCGCTCTTTCTTGCCCAGGGCAGGGGGTTGGACTCAATGATCTGTTGAAGTCCCTTCTGACCCTAGCATCTATGAATCTATGAGCCTATGAATTATAATTCTTGTGCTAATCTACATCTTCTCCCATTTAATTAATCACTATTCCCAGACAACAGTATATAACGTGTTTTACTAAATTTTAGATAGATTACATCTACTTCCTTGTCTGGAGAACCAGCAAAGAAAGATATTGGTGTAGGCTGGCACAATCTAGCTTGGGTATACCCTAGTTTTATTTGATTCCCATTTTCCATTCCCATTATATATTTCTTTCAATATTTGTTCTGAAGTCTTGCACAATACTGTTGTTAAATTAACAGGTCTGTAAATTACCTAGTTCAGTTCTTCCCTTCACCCCCTTTTAAAATGTAGGTACTTTGTTTACTGTTGCCTAGATTTAGTGTGTTATTCCTCATCCAATAAATTCATAAAAATCCTTGCAATTATACTGGCAATTTCATGCACCAGTTATTTTGATATGCACATTATCTGGTTTCCTTTCCCCCAGTTTGAATGTGGTAATTTCCTTATCTAGGAACTCTCTGGTATTATTCATCTTATCTTTGCCAAGATGTTCAGTGTCTTCATCAGAGATTTTTTCAACATTCTTATTGATGCCTTGTTTAGGTCATGCCCACATTATGTTTAGTCTTATCTCCAGTATCACTACACTTTGAACACCTTTTCCTTTTCCACAATAGATGTTGTATTTATTTAATTTTATTTTGCAAGGTCTAAATTAACCTGACATTTGGCATGTCTCACCTTTCCATGTACTTTTGGATATCTTAGACTTTCTTTGCTAAGCAAAACTTTTTCCATAATTAATAGGTTCTTTGTGTACTCCTAATATTTTTGGAGGGCAGTAAGTCACTGCACTGCAACCCTTACCTATAAAATTTTCCTCTTCTCTATAATTTTATGTATTTTAGCTTAATTACATTCTAAGCTTTTCCCACATTCATGTCCTGGAGCTCTTCAATGCAGTTAATTTAATTCTCTAGTTCCCTTCATTTCTCAAACTTTGCTGTTGTGAAAATGGAAGCTCTGACTACAGACCTGCTTTTTTTTGGTTATCCTTCCATTTGAATTAAACTGAATCTACTCATAATCACTCAATCCAATGTTATTCTTTCAGACCAGTACATCTACAATGTATACTATTTACTCAACCAAACTTAAAATAAGCATTTGTTTCTGGTTGGTTCTTGAAGTTTGATATTGCACTCTGGTGTATCTGGCCCCTATTGGTAGATATTTATTCTCAACATTTTTATTTGGGAAATTAAAATCTCCCATAATTTGATTGCTAATAGTATGTCTGTCTGTAATAATATTAAATAGATTTAGTTTGCTATCCATGTCTAATCCCCGCCCCCCAATATTGTCCTTCTTTTACAATCTGTGCTGAAAATAAATTTGGTTCAAATGCTGTTTGGGCTTAGACCAGTAAAATAGGATTAAGATGAAAATAGGCATTTATAGTCCAAAAGGTGATCCATAAACCAAAAAAATGGGTAAGCATCTAAATTTGAGTGGCACCTCTACTTTTAGACTTTGTAGCTGTTTGCCTCTTTTATAGTTGAACATATTGATGGTGTGATAATTACTTTGCACATATGACCATTTTAAATTTATTACCTGATTTCCCAGTTAATTGCATAATATATTTAACATGCATTAGGAGTCCTAGGTTCTCTTTGTCTGGAAAGATTTTAAATCCACATCTCTTTAACACCCAGCTTCTTGTTGAAGTTGGGCATCTGGTCAGCCCAAGGTGCAAAAGTCACTAGTCCTTGAGTCTTGAGATAACAAGTATGTTTTATCCATGCTATCTTTTCTTATTGTATTACAGCCCACCAGATAATCAATGTGCAATGTTACCCAATCACATCATTTTTATTTGTGTAGTGTACGTCATCCAGTACCTGTATTCCAGTCATACTTAACATTCTGTCATGTTTCTATTATCTCTGTAATATCTGGTTTCATAACCTATGCTGGTAATTACAATTACAGAGACAAACACTTTGTCTTTGGCATTTTCCATAGTTCAGCAAATGTCAGATACATTTAAAAATATTTCTCTGTTATCTACAAACTATTTACAGCTTTTAACTTCACTCTTTAAAAAAGTTTTAAATGGTGCCATACTAGAAAAATTCACATTTTTTTATATTTCACTTTTTTTCCCCAAAAGGAACATACAAGTATGCCTGCTTTAGTGTATGCTGTTAAATTGGGCAATAGCTATTTTTCACTTCTCAAATGTGAATAAGAATGACAATATTTTTATGTATGTATGTGTGCATATTGCCATGAATGGCTCTTTAAAAATATGAAAATTGAACAGCTTTCCACTCTGCACAGTTTACAAATTAAATTAGGGCAATGCTTTACATTAAACAAAATATTAGTAGTTAGTATTAATAATTTCTGCAGGAACATGTATTCCTGAAGTTAATTCCAGCAAGGGAAGTATATTTGTGAAAGCTATTAAATACTGGCAGCAGAAAGTGTTACAGTGTGGGTGCATCTACACAAGATATTTATTGTGGAGTAGACTGATTAGCTTCATAGTAAAAGTCTTGCATCAATGCATGTGGCCCTATTAAGCTGCAGGATACTAATTAACTCCACAGCAAGGTAGTATTTGTAAATAGATGTGCTATCCTGTAGTAAGGTTTTTTACTCTGCACAACTGCATGTGTAGATGATGACATGGCTGGCTGGGGCATGAGGGTACTTCAGTAGGAGAATTGCCTGCTAGCAAACTCCCTCACTTAAGCACCCTCATGCCACGCCCAACCCCTCCACAGCACACAGAGCTGGGGGCAGCAGCCTCAGGCTAGCAGGCTGAGCTCTCAGCGCCCCTTGCCAGACAACACTGCTCTGACCCAGCTCAATGTGCTGTGCTTCTGGGTTCATATGTAAGTGCAGGAAAAATAAATGCTGGCACAATAAACGGTGGAATGTATTGCTTTGCCTTAATAGCATGTGTAGATGTGCCCAGTTTTGCTTAAATGAGAAATAATCAAGAATCCACATTTTTAGGCTAATATAAAAATGTTCCTACCATTGACAATACAATGGCAATCACTTTTTATGATGATCTGAATATATAGTCTTTGCTATGCATCAGAAGGCAGCAATCAGTTGCTTACCATTTTATTAAAGAAGGGAACTCCATTCAGTAGATCTTTTTCTTTGCCTCTTATATAAGCTCAAGAAAATGTGCTTTATCAATTGCTGGCATTCTAGCTTCAAAAAGCAGATAATAAATATAATATCTTCTGAAGGAATATGGTATTTCCCTCTAAATCTTCTAAAAATAACAACTAAGTTTGAAGACATGAATGCACTTGACCCACAGACCTTTTTGTCTTGTTGGTAACTTTCAGTTTTCCACAGGTTACTTAATCTCCTACAACCTAAAAAAAAATCAATATCTTCATATTTTACCTCAGCCACACAGTTCTTCTATATATCTTCCTGTCAGAAAGAAGGCTGAGGAAGTGAAAAATAGTGTTGAACTTGTATTAGGATATTTCCACAATGTACATGTGTGATAGGATAATGGTATGTAGGACAGAACATTCTCTTGCAAGGCTACATTTAATTTTGATTTTAGCGAGAGCTTTCAGTTGAGCAGTGTGGTAAGAGATTATTGTCTATTTTCACTGGAATAAAATAAATGTCATTGAGAAAGTATTGGAAGCCTCAGAATTTCTGGACTTTCTTTTAACTAGAATTTTGGTTTTATAGATAGTTGAATAAACAAATAAAAAAAAGCAACAATAAAATTAAAGCTCCAACTCATGAACCAACCTACGTGAATTTGTATGAATTTTCTGGATTCCCCCTCCCCTGCACTCCGCTGCCCATCCTGCCATATAACAAAATCAGACAAATACTTTTGGGAAGTAACACAGATTGAATAAGTATTTAAGATGTTTCAGGATTGTTTCCAGCAGCATTTTTCTGCTTGATCTGTCTCTGATGACCCTTGCATTTTGAAACTGTTTTTGTAAGGTTGGAGTATTGTTGTAGCAGTGATGGTCTATAATGTATTGAGAAGCAAAGCCTTTTTTATATATAGCTTTTATTGGACTAACTGTATAGTTGCTGCTATACAGTTGGTCCAATAAAAGATATCCCAAAAAAGCCTTGTCAGTGTCCCGTGTAGATGTGGTCAAAGAGTAAAAAATAGATGAAGATGGTGGTGACAGAGCTATGATATTCAGTAATACACATGGGACATTAAAGGACTAACCAAATGTTTGAGATAAATACTTGCATTCAGCAACTACACCTCAGCTTT
>NW_017728992.1:5459892-5461645 GCF_001723915.1 Gavialis gangeticus
ACCCCCATAATGAGAGAGTCCTGCCAGGGCCTGGCTATCCCCCTCCCCACCTCAGCTTTGTGATATTTGAGGGTTTGGGAATATCCATACACATTTTTTGTTAATAATTTTATTAACCTGAATAGAATTTACCAGTGATACAGCTAGGCTTACTGAAACTAAAATACTCAAATTCCAGTAAATTATACTTTTGCTTCCCAAACTATAATTTATCATCCTTTATCTAGTGATAGGGATTACACAGATATTCTTACTGGAACCAATTTTTATGACATTGCATTTGTTGTACTTTGATGATCATCAGCTATCCTGTATTCAATGACTTTGTCAAGCACAAATCATCTTTTGGGAAAATAGAAAATGTGATATTCATCAAATATTAATTGTATTAATTTTATATTAAGAAAATAATTCAGCAGTCTAATTTTACACATTTACATTTAGAAAAGTTCGGCTAAGGTGCTCAAATACATATTTGGATAACTGAAGGTATGTACAGGTGTTAGATTCAGATCAACTTTGTTAGGGTAATGGTATGGATTTTGGGGAGCACTGAGTGTGCAACTGAATAAAAGTTTTTTTCCTGCGTTTCAGCAAAAGCCTCTAGAGTAACAAGGCTGGATGATATATTAGAAGTGACTAACTTTGCTAATACTTAAGTAAGCGGATTCTCAATAAAAGGATAGGGTGAAAAGTGCATGATGTGTTGTGTAAAAATAGGATACAGACCAATGGCTATCGTTAGAGGACAAAGTAGAAGCATGGCCTTGGAGATGGTGCTGAAGTCAACAAGAAAACCAGAAAGAGCCAGTGAGAAACCGCAAGTGACTGAAAGAAGATGGGGGTCAAAGTCTTACGCATGCGTTCTTAGCATAGGCATGTAAATGAATGAAATGCATAAGATGGGAAGAGAAATGAGTGGAACTGAAGGAGGAACATAGACGGGTAAATGTTAGTAAGTATGAACCAACGTGTATAAAATGTGGAAAGAACCATTGTTCAGGGCTGCTCTCCTGGTTTCATGGACTGTGTACCTGTGAGGGAGCTTGCCTGAAGCTATCTCCATTCTGAATAAAGCTGTTGTGAGCAGTGTGTGCTGTTGTTTGCTCCCTGCTTGCTCTGGCTAATGAGTACCAGGATCCATGAGCAATTGGACCGTGGTCTCCCCAGTTGTTGAGTGCCACATGGAGTTGGGTTCTAACAGACTTAACTAACATACCAGAATAAATCTAGTGTCTGCACATCTTCTCAGACTTAAATAATGCCTTCACTTGCTTTGAAGGGACCCTGTTTGCAAACTGAAAGTCCTAAAGATAGGTTAAAACTAGTGAAATAAAAATCTACCAGTGTTAAATGCATTGGATTGTCAAATATTCATTTTCTTTCCTTTCTGTGAAGCACTTGTAAATCAGCTCCATTTTTTGATAAATATCCATCATTTAAGAATTATTCCATGACCAATGCAAGTAAATAATTGGATACCTGTAGGTTTTTTCAACTATTACTTGTTTTGATATTTAATATTCTGTTTCAAACCTCACCACTCCCCCAGTCACGTGGCTTTCTCTTATTCGGTAGTTGGATGACTAAGTTTTTAAACTTTATCAGAAGGAAATATGTATATATAGCATCATATGTGTACCTAGCTTAATTATCCAGACCACATGTGCAGTTTCATATATCCACAAAATAACTATGAGTTGAAATGTAGGTGAGTCACAATCTCCAGTAATTCAACAGGTACTTATCAAAA
>NW_017728992.1:5461656-5495976 GCF_001723915.1 Gavialis gangeticus
TTTCAAAATGTAACGTGTTGCCAATTCTGCTAAAGATGTATTTTCCCCCCTTCTAGTTCGAACACCTGTAATTCAACACTGGATATTAAGTGACAAAATCTAATGCAACTAATTTTAAAAAATGACCAAGCAAGGTGCTTTATTACTTGGTGGCAAAATAGAAATGCTTGGTTCTCCAGATGGTTTATGTTCACAGGTGTGGCAACTTTAAAAGGAGTGTGGCTAAAGATTTTGTTAGCTGCCCACTGTACTATTATTAAGAAGTTACAGAGAAAAATAAAATACTAAGGAATTTTGAATTCTAAGAATTACAAAAATATTTGACAATCACTGAGATCTTCCTGCTCTGAAAATCTACATATTTCATTGCACATTTTAACAATCTCTTTAGAATTAAATTTCAATTTGAAGTCATATGAATTTAGCGCTTGCCATGTACTTTAGTGAATATAAATATAATGAACTAGTTCTTTCTCTACCACTCAGATGCAAACTATAAATATCATGTTGCTCTTCTGTCTGCATGGCCAAGAGAATTTTAGCATCATACACTTCCTGCAAAACTCAAAACATATCTTACAAACCATTCAGCCTATATAACAAACCTGCTTTAACAGCATATTTCTTTGTTAATACTGTGGCAAGAGATTGTTTTTCTTATCTAAATTTAGACACAGCTCCACATTTCACAGATGCTGTACTTTTGTCTCCCTTAGAAATACAAGGTTTTGTTTTCTTTGTTTGTTTTTTAAAGGAAAATAGCACCACTTTCCATCCAAGCCACCAACATGTGCTTTTATGGAAATGCAGCCAAAGGGGGATTCTGTTGTTTTAAAGATAATTTTATGAGCATATTGTGGTTCTCACTATCTGATCTGTTTTTTTTTTCTATTTGGCACTGCTCTAGCTGTATATTTGCTTGCGCATTTATACTTGCAGGCATCTACATGTTGTTCACTTTCTGCTTAACACTCAAATAAATTTGAGTTTTCCATTTTCATGAAAATATGGAAATGATAATAATACTACCAATAATTCACATTTATTTAGCATCTCTCATCTAATCATATTAAATTGCTTTGTAAATATTAATGAAAGCTATTTCACATATTTATTATCTAGGTAAGTGTTGTAATTAAGAAACACTTTGATCTGGTAGTGGAGAGAGAATAGAACTGTGATTTGCTCAAGGTTGCATAGGCTACTTATAGATGTGAAACACCAAAATATCAGTTTACTTTAAGCTTGGTATGGCCCCCCACCAAGTGCAGCACATGCCCAAAAGAGCCAGTGCATTAGTTTGACCCGGCGTGCCCACTGCCCAATGTCTGTATAGATTCCATGTTTCAGTAGGGCTTTTTGGTTGTTATCTAATTGTTGATTTAATCATAAATACATAGATAAAAGCACCAATAAGCCCTGCTATATCTGATGCTATGGCATAGGTGCTGACTCTGTGGGTGCTCTTTGGCTCAAGCACCCACTGAAAAAAATTAGCAGGTGCTTAAGCACCCATGAGCCATGTTGGGTGAACTAAGTTAAGGTAACATGTCTCTTCTGGGCATGAGTGGGGCTTAGTGCAAAAATGCAAAAAATAAAAATAACACCTAAACAGCAAAAAATAAAGTCTACGCACTGGGGAGTTGGGTCAAACTAATGTGCTTTGTCTTCTCGTACAGAGTTTTGTTTTCTGTTTTTTTCATGTCTGTCAGCAGCCTTAGTGCATAAAAAAGGAGCTTTGGGGTATACCAACACTGTAGTTAGGAGTCTCACTAAAGGCTATGTTTGCTAAACTAGCTTTAAATTGTCCAGATTTTGCAACTTGCACTGAGCTCCATGATGCTTCAGCTATGCTGCTAGCATGTACTCAAGTTTGCCAGCTTTTAGCCAGCTTAGATACAGCTACTTGAACTGCATTTAAAACTAGGTCCATAAAGAAGGTATGCTTTATGACCCTTGTAGTCTGTCCATTAGTCCATGCCCTCCCAGATTCTATTTGGCTTTTGTCTTGGTGTCTGTTTGGACCTTAATATAAAACCAGAACAACGATGGTCACCTCCATAATTCCTAGAAGACTGTGCTTTAAAATGTAACTATGAGCAGATGCACATACAAATTTCTTAAATTTTTCTTAGCATTGCCATGTTGTAAAACAGGAGTGGCCAATCTGGAGCATGTGCCAAAATTGGCACAGGCAGCCTCTTTGTTTGGCAAGCAATAGATTGAGGTGGCAACAGGCATCATGCATTCATGGACCAGAAAAGAAAGCAGAAGACTGGGAAGGGAGCACAGGGCAGCAAACAGGGCAGCTGATTGAGCAGAGCTCAAGGGAAGTGAAAGGGATTAAAGTGCCATTCAGGGACAGCATGGGCTTAATTTGGGCATGCTTGCCAAAAGCTGGACCCCACTGTTGTAAAAGATTAGTAAGACTAACCTCCAGTTATGAGGTAGATGCAAATTAGTTTATGATTATTGACTGGGTGAACTAGTTCCATGACTTTTCATGCATTACCCAGAATTCTTGAAAACTCATGCCCCTATTTCCTCTCACAGACAGTGGTTAGTATTCTACTGTAAGGACAGCACCCCCTTTGAAATCCCAAGACCAGCTCCTACATTTTTCATGTTTTCTATCACATTGCACTTCTATTATGCAGCCATCCAGCAATAGCATACACTTTACAAACATTATCTTATTTTTACACAGCAAATAAATTAAATCACTTTCCCAAGGATGCATGACAAATTTTTGGTAAAACCGTATTCAGAATTTAAGAGTACTAACTCCCAATCATCTGCTGTATCCATCAACTTTTCTCCTCTAACCCTTCATATCAGGTATTAAATAAAAACATATTCTCTTAAATCACACAAAACATCTTTCTTTGTAGCAGTAGTAAGATACTGATTCTGAACTGTGCTTCTTATTTTCATGCAAACAGCAGCAAATGATAGAGCCAGAATGTCTCTCAAGGCTGAATCAACAGCAGCTGGAGTTGCCATCAATACAAAGGGTCATGTTGCATAGGATACCTAGTACATGTTAAATGCACTTAAAATTCTAGTGTCTGCATATTCAGGCACTAAATTTTTCACACAAAGAATATCTCTAGATTGTAATAGGTAACACACATTCAGCAACTTACTCCATGGAGATAATACAAGCAATTTGCCATTTTTCAGCATCCCACCATGCACCTCTCCCAGCAACTGCACTCCCACTCTGAGAGCCAGTCATGCCCCACAATGATTATGAAAATGATGATGTAGTCCCCTCTATGCTTACTACCAAAGCAGCCATGGAAGAGCATGAGGGTGCCTGCTCAATGGACTTGTACCTCACCCAGACCCAGGCCCAAGACATGCAAGACAGGGACTTCTCAGATTAGACCCTCATCAACATGCAGACATAGACAACCCAGCATCAGCTGTTGATAAGTTTCAAGAACACCAGGGAAGTGGTGACATGGGGTGACTGAAGGCTCTGGGGGTGTCTTATGGCTTATGGATGATTTACTCTTGTGATACACAGCTTGGGATAACTCATGGGTCACAAGTGACATGGGCCTTGCTCTGGATGTGTCTTATGGCTCAGGGATGATTTAGGGCTCTAAATCACCCCTGGGGGTAGCTCATGGTTTGGGGTTGACTCTCTCTGTTGATGGCTCATGGCTCAAGGGGTGTCTGTACACATGCTTTGGGGTAGGGGATGTTTTAATTACAGTGGCTCTGGGAGAGCTGTTCTAATTAAAATGCCACAGCATCACATGTATTCAGTCTCCCATGTTTCAAAATGGCTGTGGGGGCACTTTAACTAAAGCTTATTCAATGAGTTTTAGTTAAACCACCTCCACCACCATTTTGAAATGTGGGATGCTGAAGATGTGTTATGGGTGACTGGTGCCACCTTAGCCAGGGGGGCACATGTCCCACCAGTGACCAGTCAGTGAAAGTGGGGAGTCCCCCTGTGGCCAATCTTGCCAACAGGGGAGGGTCCTCCTCACAGCAAAACTTACCAACCAGTGCTCCTAAAAGCAGCTGTGGCACTCCTGGAAGCAGCCGTGGCCTACATCTGGTGTTTCCACTCCCCAGCTGGTGCTCGCAAGTGGGCACTGGCACTCCTGCCTGCCCCTCCTACCCATTGACTAAGCAGAGACCACAGCTGGTCATGTCAACTCCTCCGAGCAGTTGGTCTTGGTTTTGCCACTCTTCATCTCCACAGACTTAACATATACTACGTTTTCCCTGAGACAAGGTCCAGAGATTGGAAACAAGTGTGATGCTTCTGGTAGATTTAAGTATTCCCTCTGTCTCAATTTTCATGATTCTACAGAATCATTAGCATATTTATCTGAAAGATGCAACTAAAAATCAGGAAAGAGGTGGTACTAGGCAGTGCCAATTCACTGTTTTCCTTGAGCGAAAAGATGAATGTCCAGCATGATAGTATGATTGTCTGAAATAGAAAAGGGGAATGAAGCATGAATTAATATTGTAATAGGTAGATTCTACTATGCTCAACCAGAAGAATGTTTTCTGGAAGAGGGAAGAATTCATTGCATATTGCTGGTAACCCTTAAGCACCACAGTCTTGTACTTTACTGATAATATACCTTATAAGGTAAGTAGTATAGTAGTGTTGGAATTTTGTAGCCATGCTGGTCCAGGAAATGTAAAGAAGCAAAGCCTGAGGATGAGCACCTGGTACCTGAAAGCTTATCCAACAGCTCTTCCAACAATAAGGTTGATCCACTAAAAGATTTCAGAAAAAAAACCTTGCTTCTTAGAAGTTTAGTTCATAGATTATATTTATGGAATCATCCAGACATTACAATGCATGTCCAAAGTTCCATTTTAATATTGCTTAGTCTTTGAACATGCAATGTCTGTTGTCTAAACCATTCAATAGTAAGCCTCAGGTCATTTAGGGCATGAAGACAAATTCTGTGGAAAACTTTAGAGCAAAATAAATGTGTGTTTGCCTTGAGTGCCATGAAAATGATTCCTGTATCTGATGCTTTCTTTTCTCAAGGAGAGAAGAAAGCAACCTTCACATACTATGAAAGACTACCTATTAAAATAAATGTGCCTAAAGGATATCACATGTTTTCATAGCATGTCAAGCAATACTGTTCTGACTCATGTAAGAAGATGCCTTGTCTCACAGCCCACAGATCCTGTCTGCTTCATTATGTGAGGCTCTTCTCTGGAACAACTGAGCAACTCCTGCCTCCTCTTGTGTCTTCAGAAGGTCAGATAATAGCTCGCCTAATTCCACTTCTGCTTTTCATCTGCATATACCTGTGTTTATTGAACCCAGTGATCACTACAGAAGAGACCCCACAAGTTTATCTAGTCCACCCCCCTGCTCAAGACAAGAACATCCCTGATTAAACCTTCCCCATTAAGTATCTGCAAATCTGTTCTTGAAAATTTCCAGAGATAGAGTTTCTACAGCTTATTTAGGTATTTTATTTCAGTGATCATCCTCAAAGTCAGAAAGTTCCTTCTAATCTACAACCTAAATTTCTTTGGCCATAACTCCTAGTCCTGTCCCCTATGGTCAGAGAAACTCCATCTCCATCTTCTCTATAATCACCCTTCATGTATTTGAAGACTGCTATCAAGTCCCCCTTCAGTCTTCTCTTTTCCAGATCCTATTTGTTTAAGCTATTGCTCTTAATTCATGCTTCAGTCAGGACCATGCTTTGATGGCCCTGCTTTGATCAAGGTGTTGGATTAAATGACTTCCTGAGGTCTCTGGCAACTCTACTTTTCTATGATTCTATGATTCTCAGGCCTCTACTAACTTTTGCTGTTCCAAGCTGGACTCTCTCCAATCTGTCCACTTTCTTCTTGAAGTGTGTGGCCCAAAACTATACACAGTACACCAGGTAAGGGCTCATTAGTGCTGAATAGAGTAGAAGAAACACTTCCTTAGATTTGCTAGCGGCAATCCTATTAATACAGGCCAGCTTACTATGGGTGTTTTTGGCAACAAAAGCATACTTTTGGCATTTATCATATTCAGCTTATGGTCTACTGTAACCTCCAGGTCCTTCTCTGCAGTACTGCAGCATAGCCTATCATTCCTCAATTCATATTTATGCATAACATTATTTCATTCCAAGGGCAGGACTTTGCACTTGTCCTTATTTAATTTCATCTGGTTGATTTTGGACAATTTCTCCATTCTATCCAGTTCATTTTGGGTCCTATCACTATCCTCCAGGAGTATCTGCAACTCCACCCAGTTTGGTGCCATCCAGAAATTTGCTAAGCAAGTACTTGATCCTACCATGTGGAATTAGTGTTGACTTAATGTTGCTGCTTGTGGAGAGAGCTGGAAAGGGCATCTCCTGACAACTTAAACTTCAGAGCTCCAGGAAATGAGCAGATATTTCATGCAACACCATATCCACATTTCACTCAATTCCCCATAGTAGCTTTGACTCTCACCTTTTGTTCCCCTGTGGGTTCAGGCTGACTCTCAGGATCTCAATATTATGCTGTTAGACAGGAGAGTGTGACACAATTGCCCATATACAAACATATAAATCAATTAGGTGCATATACACACACACACTACCAACTCAGGCACATACACATCCAAACCAGCCAGGGCACACGCATACCTATCATCAATTCAAGCACATACACACTACATAGACCAAAATAAATTAGACCAGAATCAATTATCAATACCTGCTCACCCAATACACATACAAAGATCACTAATTCATTTATCATGCAAACAGTGACATACATGTATATCAGTTCACAAACATACCACTCAGCTACACAGACAGATGAGTTCCTAACTGGGATAGTACAGTATGTATGCGCATGCTTGGGGTACCTGGGATACTTGGGGGAAAGTTAAGGAGAGAGAGAGTTAAAGTGTAGGGAGTAAAAGTTGCCGGAAGCAGGATTAGAACCAGTAGGCTAGAGAGAAGCTGCCTGAGGAACTGCAGCTTGAGGTTACTTAAAGTCAATGGCCCCAGGGTTACTCGAGGTCACTGGTGCAAGTGAAAAAGCCCAGTGGCAAGGAGGAGACATCCAGGAAAGAAACTGAGGCAGAAACCTGTCAGCTCAGGGGGAAAGGCAGTGGGGACAAGGCAATAAGAGTGGCAGAGATAAGGAGAAAAGGCTGTGGAGACAAAGCAATAGCAGTATTAGAGATCTGGGGAAAAGGCAATAACAGTGGCAGAGGTCAGGGGAAAAGGTAGTGGTGATAAGACAGTGGCAAATAAACGGGGGTTGCAGGCACAGCTGAGCTCAGGACAGGTGTTGGAGGTGGTGGTAAGTCGGAGAGGGAGAAATGAGATAGGAGCAGAGATTGGAGCAGGGCCAGAACCGTAGTAAAGCAAAACCCAAGTCAGGGGTCCAAATAACAGTTTTATTAAACAGACAGCACACTACACAGCCCCAAGAAATTATTGGTTCTCACATACATGCACACACACATACAAGCACTCACAATGGAAGCAGGAGAAAGAGACTCAGTGGAAGGTTTGGAGTCCAGGTAGGGAAGAGAAACAGAGTCCAAGCTCTTGATTGAAGAGAGGGTGAGGGTGATAGCTACCTATCCAGGCTGTAAAGGGGTCCTTGTCCAGAAAGTGTTGTCCAGAAGGGGGTTGCTGGCAGGGCCTCTGGGTGGATAGGTAGTATGGCATGATGCTGGTTCAGGTGGAGAGGGCATCACAAAGAGTCAGTCTTCACCACCCCTTTTTATGGGGCAGACTACCTCTGATCTCTTATGGGGGGGGCCTGTCCAGGCAAGGTCAGTCCTGTTCCAGAGGGTTCCAGGTGTTCTTACTGAGCATGTGCAGCCTTGGCACAATGGTGGGTTGCCTCATTTTTTGTTTCTTGAATGTTGAGGGTGGTTCCAAGGGCTGGGTCCTTGGTCCAGGTATTGATTTTGATGGTTCAGTCATTCAGAGGGAGCTATTTTAGGATCTACTGCCATTGTCTCTCAAGCACCCACATTCATTCCCATTCATCCAGGAACCTGTTTACATAGGAGGGGTAGGTATGAGTCATAGGTTACAACATCAGGGGACACAAGATGGAAGCCTGGATGTACACATGATAGAAGCAAACTGTAAATGGTGATTGAAAGCAGAATTAATTAAGTTTTAACACAATACAGCTCACATTTCTAGACTTCAACTCATTTTGGAAGTTATTTTAATTTTGTTACGGGGTCTGAAATAAAATAAAAAAATATGCTTACACTAACCTAAAAAACTTAATGAATTATGCTTTCAATTGCCTTTCACAATTTTTTCTATCATGTGTATATCCAAAGTTATTAAAGTTTAAAGTTGCACAAAGACTTTAAAAACACCCTATATCTCTACTTTTACCTGCAACAATCACTTCTCATCTCTCCATAATCCACCATCATCAGAAGTCACATAACTATGAGGGCCTGTAACTAGATAAGGCCTGTCACTAAGCTCTTTCCAAATCTTAAAGGAGGATCAATCTATTATGAAATGTAGGCACGTTTGGAGATTGGCTTTCCTAAAAACGGATTCTTTTATCTTTGGTTAAAACTTCAAAAATCATTTCCACTAGCTAGTTGGGATAATGTGAGAAAGGAAGCAATATTCAAACATTTATTTTATCCTAAAAATGTCTGGCTTGCAATTAAAGTAAAAAACAGAGTATGTGACATCCTATGTATTTTTAAGAGATTATTTTAAGAGCTAAGCAGTTTAAATAAAACACATACCTTTAAGAACCCCTAAAATGGACACTACATAGTATGGTACAGTATATCAAAATATACTGGCAAAATTACTCTGACAGTTGCATTTTGAGAACAGAAGTGTAGCCAGGGTTCTGTTTACCCTTCATTCTATTCTTCCATTTTCTGTCCAGCTGAGCAGATGGGGAGTGGAAGAACCCTGGAAGTTGCAGCACCAGTGCAGGAAGGAGGTGTCTATGTCTATTACCCCTGTGTGAGCAGGTTGGGCTATAATCTGATCCCAAAAAACCACCAGATTCATAGATTGTAAGGCCAAAAGGGACCTCAGAAAATCAACAGGTCCAGCCCCCTGCACCAAGCAGGAAAGATAACTGGAGGTGAGGTGACCCCAGCAAGGTGACTGTCCAGTCTCCTCTTGAAGATTTCCAGGGTAGGAGATTGCACCACTTCTGGAGAGAGCTTATTCCACAGTCTGGACATCCTGACTGTGAAAATTTTTTTCCTAGGGTTCAGCCTGAATCGGTCTTCCAGGATTTTGTGGCCCTTGAAACCATCCTGTTTTCCCCATCGGGTGCCCTGGTGAACAGTTGTTCACCAAGCCCTTGATGTACTCCTATAGTGTAGCAGTAAATTGCTATCAGGTTCCCTCTCATCCTTCTTTTCCTCACGCTGAAGAGTCCCAGATCCCTCAGCCTTTTATCGTATGGCTTGCCTTTTAAGACTCTGATTATACAGGTGGCTCTTCTTTGGACTCTGTCAAACTTGTCCATGTCCTTGTTTAAGTGTGGTGCCCAGAACTGGATGCAGTACTCCAGCTGTGGTCTCACCAGTGCTGAACAGAAGAATCACCTCCTTGGTTTTGCTGGAGATGCATCGATCGATGCATGCCAGAGTATTATTTGCCCTAGTGGCTAAAGCATCACACTACTGGCTCATATTCATACTGTGGTCTGTTATTACCCCCAGGTCTCTTTCTTTCATGGTGCTAGTCAGTTTAGTGCCACCAAGCCTGGAGGTATGTTGGGGGTTGCTCATCCTAAGGTGGAGCAATTTACATTTCTCATCGTTGAACATCATCAGATTCTGATCTGCCCAACTTGCTAGCCTGTCTAGGTCTGCCTGTATCTGTAGCCTATCTTCAAGCATGACCACACTTACACATAACATGGTGTTGTCTGTGAACTTGGCCAGTGAGGTCTTCATCCCCACATCCAAATTGTTAATAAAGATGTTGAAAAGTACTGGATGAGCAACAACCCCTGTGAGACACCACTGCCCACTTCTTGCCAGGATGACACAGATCCATTCACTATGACTCTCTGGGTTATATCCTGCAGTGAGTTTCCTACCCACTTTACTGTCTTGGAGTTAAGCCCCAAATCCGACAATTTTCTCATGAGTACATTGTGGGATAACAGGCCTTTTGGATGTCAAGGTATACAATGTCAACCTGCTCTCTCATGTCCAGGTCACAAGTTACATGGTCATACATGGAGATGAGGTTGATAAGACAAGACCTGCCCTGGCTGTCTTTCAGAATTTTACCTTATGCAAGATCATCACAGATAGAATCCTTGATGAACTTTTATATGACTTTCTGTAGGATGGAAGTTAGGCTGATTGGCCTATAGTTATCCAGGTCCTCCCTTCTGCTCTTCTTATGGATGGGCACAACATTGGCCCTCTTCCAGACCTCAGGGACTTCTCCAGAGTGCCATGAGTTGTGGGAGAGTTTTGCCAGGGGTTCCACAATGACTTTGGCCAGCTTCTTCAGCACTCTCAGATGAAGATCACTCGGTCCCGCTGAGTTGTATATGTCTATTTAAAAAAAAAATTGGTTATACACTAATTCAACAGCAGTAGTAGGAAGGTTATTATTCGTACCATGGTCATCCTGTATTCTACCTGGCATGGTTTTCCCCTTGGTCTGGTGAAAGACTGAGGCAAAGTAGTCATACAGAAGTTCAGCTATCTCCTGTACCTGTACCTTACCTATACCAGTAACCAGATCTCCTGAATTGTTGATTGATGGCCCCACACTCCCACTTGTTTTCCTTCTGTTCCCTATGTACCTAAAGAAGGACTTCTTGATGTCCTTGTTTCCTGTTTCTAATCTAAGTTCAGTTGCCACTTTAGCCTGTCTTATGTGTTCCCTTCAAATGTAGGCCATTGCAGAATAGTCCTCCTTGGGGCCCACCTTGAGCTTCCATTGTTTTTAATCCTCTTTCTTCTTTCTTATGAGGACAGTGATTTCCGTGTTTATCCAAGAGGGCTTCCCAGCCCTTCTATTACCTTTTCTCTGCATGGGACTGGATTTCCTTTGTGCTTCAAGGATCATGTCCTTAAGAAACAACCACTCTTCATGCACATCTTTTGGCTTTGGTCCCTAGTGCCATAGCACTTCACCTACTAGTGACCCAAGCTTGTTGAAATTTGCATTTTTGAATCTTCAATCTTGCTATCTAATTTGTTTGCCTTATGTTGGACAGTGAACATGATGGTTTCATGGTCAATGTTGCCCACAGTTCCCTCTATATTTAAGTTGGTCATAAGCTTGTCTCTTTTGGCCAGGACCAAGTCTAGCAGTGTCACCTCTGGTTGGCCCACGCATCTCCTGAGTCAGATAGAACTCCTTGACATGGTTCAGAAAGGATCGCAACCAATCCAACGTGGCCAAGAAGATGTCTGGATAAATAAAATCACCCATGATGACCATGCATTGTGCACTCTCGAGTGAACTCCATATTGAGTTCCTCTCTCTGGTTTGGTGGTCTATTGTATACACCTACAGTTAGGTCTCTCTCACTGCGCCCTACCCCCCCCCCTGCAACTTGACCCAGAGGGCTTCAAGCTATCCATTTTTGGAGCCAATATTGGCCTCCAGGGAGGTGTACTGCTGTTTCACAACAGCAACACCTCTACCTTTCTTCCCCATGTGGTCCCTGAGTCTGTACCAGGTCTCTGTAATCCCTAGTAGATCATAACGTACACTGGAGAGTAGGAGGGCTAGCTCCTTCTACTTGTTTCCCATGCTTCTAGCATTAATATATAGTCACCTGAGTCCTCCTACTTAGGCCCTCATCTTCCTGTTCCACTGATGGAGAACTAAACTCCTGCAAAAGTGGGTCTGCCAGTATCCCTATCTACAGGGCTTACTTGTATGTTGGTCCCAGGACATGTTTGAATTTATGCATGCCTGTCCCCCAGCAATCTATTTTTAGTTTTAATAAAGTAATTCCACATAAAGACAGTATGTTGCCAACAAAGAGTGTCATACTTTCTCTTTTACTGTAAATTCTAGTTTGAGTGAGGAATCATTTTAGAGATGAAACCCAAGCATTCAGATTTTCATACATATCCCTAACATAGCACCCAATAATCTTATTTGCACAGGAAAATGACAGACTCTGAAAACCACCCCACTGAAGAGAATGCAATTTTTAATGGTGTAAAGTGTACTCAACATGACTAATGCTGCTGGCATGTAGCCATTAAAATTTCATACTGCTCCCACCTATACATTCATAGACACATCCTTTTTACTAGCCTACAAATTTTAGCTGTTAATTCATAGAAATCTATATACAACACAACATGGGTTTTTATATACTGAAAAGATAAATTAAACTCTTGTTCATTGTTAAAATTATCTGGTGGTCTGTACCTTTTTGCAGAGCTGGCTTGTACCTTTTTGCTGCCCTTGCCCCAGACAGGGATCGGTGCCTAACTCAGCCCACCCCCTGCCTCTAGCTGCTGCTCAGGAGGAGCCAGGCTGAAGCTGATGCTCAGGAGGAGCCAAGCTGGTCAGTGCAGGTGGTAGCAGTTTTGCCTACCTACTCACCCGCCTATGTGGTGCACCATGCCACTCTGCCTCCCCTCTGGACTGCACCCCTCACCTCTGCCTGCAATAGCATTGCTCCCTAAGCTGGAGAGGGGCGAGAAGGGGTGAAGGACAGGAGTCAGGGCGCCAAAATTCTGGTTCACCTAGGGCACCATTTTCTCTAAGGCTGGTTATGACCTTTTTGTTTCTTAAGCAAAGTATGTATCAAATTATTGCTGACAAAATTAACAGTACTAGTTATGATGGCAGCTGATTAAAAAAAAATACTGGCAATTTAGAGCAAATCTTATCCATTATTGAAATGCATTTTAGATATTATTTTGCAGTTTATTTACACACTTTCACCCTGCTTTATTCTCTTAATATAATTCAATAGAAAATTATGTACATTTCATAAACTTAATATAGATGACAAAACTAGTTCCTAATACTAAACTTAACTGAAGACATATTACAAGCTACTGGATCAAGGCTTCATTTGGATAAAATCCAAACTCCATAGAGTCTGTATTAGGAGTTCTTAAAGTTGTGTGTTTTATTTAAACTGTTTACCTCCTAAAATACTCTCTTAAAAGTATATAGGATGTCACATATGCTTCTTTTTGCTCTAATTGCAAAACCAGACACTTTTAGGAAAAAAATAAATGTTTGAATATTGCTTCCTTTTTAGCTAGTGGAAGTGATTTTTTTTAAGTTTTAACCAAAGATAAAAGAAACAATCTTTAGGAAAACAGAGCCAGTCTCCAAACTTGCCCACATTTCATAATATGTGTGGTCCCTCACATAACGCTGTCCCAATCTGTTTCCTATCAAGCAGAGAAACTATAACTCTTCAACTCTCATTTGCTTACTAAGATGCTCTAAGGGCAACCTAGCAACATGTTTTCCTTTACTGTATATCAGCATACAAACTGAGCCTCAGCTTTACTCGTGTTTATACCGTGTCATAGTTGTGCATGGCACTTTCCAAACAAAAACATTAAGAGATCTTTACAGCTTCCTATCTAAATTGGAGCTTTATATCTATTTACATCTTATGTAGGGAAAGGAATGGAGAATGACATATAAATGAGGCATGTGAAGCCATAGGATGATTTTCAAATTCTCCTAAGGGATTTAGGCACCCAAGTTCTAGTATACAATAAAAATACTGTTCCCTAAGGAGCTTTTGAAAATATTTCTCAGATTGTTTGCTGCATAATAAGAAGGTACTCAGATACCACAGATAATGGATAGAGTGTTAAAATCTCACTAGAGCAGAATAAGACTTATAAATCTATGTACATTTTAAAATTATAAGTAAATTGATACAGTAGATAACATATTAGACATTTAATTCATGTTTAATTAAATGTATTAAAATTCTCCATTAAACAAACAAACAATGAATAGATTGCCAAGAAAATGCATAAGCTCATAGGCTCTATGTTTAATCACTGCACTCGAGTCTTTACATTTGGTTAAAATGGTACTATGTACCAGCAGTAGCTATGATGAAGAATTGAATGTCTCTTCGTCTGTTGTATCATTCATGTATTACAGTTAAAAACTCATAGGAGATAGGAAAACAGCTCATCTGTGAGAACAGCTTGACAGTTTCCTAAGAATGCTTAGATAAGGGAAATTAAATGTCATGTTTTAGGGCATATACCGATCACTACAGAAGAAAGAAATTCCTTGTTTACCTCTTTTCACAAAAGCCTTGAAGAATTGACTAGGCTTGACCTTGCAAGGAGCTGAGCATTCTTTCTTCCATATAGTATATCCCTTATGTCCTGATACAGATCTCTTGAAGCCAAACAGTATTTAATTAATATAATTCCCATATAAATACATTAATCATGTTTTACACATAATAAAAGCAGGGTATAACCAATGATTGTTTTATCCATTTACTCTAAGTCTAGACATACCATAAAGAAATATGAACATTTTGCACTAGCTGTTATAATGCTGAACAGATTTCCAAGAGAAAATGATCATTCCAAATGCTTTTGTTTAACAGGAGACTACAAAAGCTCTTAAAAGCAGTATAAACTGGTTATGAAGGCCAGACATCGGGTAGCAGATTTCCTCCTGCTGTAATGGAACTATTCATGAAAATTATGCTTACTGTATGCACAGCTTGGGGTCTATTTATCCCTCATGAATGCAGTTCTCTTACTACCTTTAATGGTAGTTTTGATGCACACCAACAGGAGGCTATATCTTTATTTAAAAGTAAGATGGAGGGTCTTCCAATGAGAAAAGTATCTTCCTCTTTCGGCAGCTGAATGATGCATACCTCCTAGGTGTCTCCAAGGCAGCTAATTAACTGCTCAAGTTCTTAGTTCACACAGAGCCAAGCAGATTTTCAGGGTATTCACAGTTCGCTTTCACAAGTGAAACTAAACATCTTTGCATTTATAGATATAGATATGGATAGATATCTATATTTATATAGATGCAGATATAGATAGATATAGATATTAGGGCTGTGCAAAATTTCACCAGCAGTTTTGTTTTGACGCGTTTCAAGCTCAAACCAGTGAAATCAAAATGAAACAGAGAGCTTCAAAACAGGCTCAAAACAAAATGAGGCAAGTTGAAACATTTCAAAAATTTGGAAACATTTTGAAGCTCAAGCTGGGCTTGCCTGTAGGAAAACAGAAACTAAAGTAAGAAGAGGGAGGGGGAAAAGGGGGAAGGGGTGGGGAAGGACTGCTCTCATTATTGACTGTGTAGCTGGCCAGTGACTCTCATCCTCCCCTGAGGTCCCCGGTGCTCTGGGGGAGGGATGGAAAAACTGCAAATAAGGCAGCATCGTTTGAACTGTCCTGCTTCCTGTTTTGGTGTCAGATGAGTGAGGGCGGACCTTAATGCACACGTAGTGTCACCCACCCATATCACAAGTTTTGCCTGTCAGCAGCTAGAGGTACAGGACCCTAGAACCCAGAAACCCTTGCATCTATATCCTTGAAAGTTGGCAGGTTTTGTGGCCTCAGCAGGGGCTATCATCCCTGCAGCTTTCACCCTGCTGCATCTTAACATACACACTGTGTCATCCATGTCATGAGTTTTGCTTGTCTGCAGCTTGAGGTGCAGTTTCCCCTGAACCCCTGCATCTATCTCCTTGAAACTTGGCAGGCTTTGTGGCTTCAGCAGAGTACTGTTTCACACAGCCCTAATAGATATTGATATAGATATCTATCTATCTATCTGTAGAGAGAGATACCTATTGATCGATCAATCGATAGATAGATAGATATATCTTAAAATTATATATATATAATATATATATATAGTTATCTCTGTAATTCATCTGGAAACTATAACTGTCTGTGACATCTGGACAATTCCCCTTTACCTCAGAGTATTAGAAGAGTCAGAAGACTGTCTTTTTGTTATATTCTGATTTTATAATAGAAAAAGAATTAAAGAAGGCTAAACTACTGATGTCTTTGATAGCACTTATCAGCTAAAGGCCTCCTAGCACTTTACAAAGGAAGCTATGTATTAGAGATGGGCCACAATTTTTAGACTTTTTTTTTCATCCAAAACTAAATCTTCAAGTCAAAACAATTCACTAGTGTCTATCAAATTTTTCAAATTGTTTTGGCCAAAATATTTGAAAAAAAATTAAAACATTTCATGTTAACACTTCTACAATGACATTTTGATTGTTCATTGTGAAACAATATTTTGGCTTTTTAACTTACTTAAAAAATTAAAAAAATAAAATGTAACCCCAAAAAACTAAATGAAACATTTCATTGCAGGTTAAATCAACTAGGTTTTTTTGGCTTCAAATGGATATCTTTCCATTTTCTTTTAATTTCATTACAGAAAAATTAAAAAAAAAAAAATTAGGTTTGACCTGAAAAGAAAAACTCCCAGTAAGTATCATCAGTATCATTTTAAAGATAAAGAAACTGAGATACAATGGGGCCAGTATCACAGCCAAAAATAAAATTAAAAAACAAAAACCAAAAAATGGAGACCTAACCATTTCCAACTCAATGTCTTATCCACTTGATTCTGCTTACCCCTGTTGTCACAGTTCCAAAAGAAATAATTAGGATAAATAGTGGATGTGGTGGGGGAAAAAAGGGAAACAAAATGAAGCAATAAATCCTGGAATATTACAGTGTAACTGTCCTTTTTTTCCCTGTAAAGTACTTATATTAGGCAAGTTTTAAAGGTAAACAGTCATGTGACAACAGCACAACAGGCTGCAATCCTTGGTGTATGCCATGGTGAGTCTGCTTGTAAAAGCCCTGGTAAGAGAAGAGAGCACTGTTTGCAGTACTGACTTACAGATGGATACCACCAGAAACTTATTTTGTAAGATGTATATTTGTTCTCCACAGCTACAAAGTAGGAATTCCTTCATTTAATTTGGACATATATTGTTTACCACCTGTGTAACTAAGGCAGCTAACAGGTGTTTAAAAAAAAAAAGAGACTCTTTAATGGAAGAAGCAGCACATCACTTAGACCTGGCTCCACAGTGTCTATATAATGCTTTGGCTGGGATTTTTTTTTTGGGTGCTTTTAGTTAAAGGTGATTCAATTAGCTATTAGATAAAAGCACCAAAAAAGCCCCACTATAGCACTTAATCTATCCAGATATTGAGGAGCTGGGTCCAACTAATGCACTGCCTCTTCCAGGCATGTGATGGACTCAGTGGGGGAGTGTGCAGCATTTAGAGCACTATTTTTTTTTCTTTTAATGTCAGCAAGCATTATATATCAACTAGTTTTATTAAATTTTAATTTTCCTAATATAGACAAGGCTTTACAATTTTTTGTTTTTGATGTTGAGGACAGTTGGGCTAGAAATAGACATTGCCAAATGAAGTGGTCCAGTTGTGAGTGATCCACTTCACTGGGCAAAATGCATCACCCCTTCTCCCACTCTTGTAGAATAAGGGCAATGTGATCTTCCCCCTTTCCTTTCAATTGGCAGCACAAATGAGTCATCAGGTGACATCTATTTCTACCCTTGCTTAGATAATGTTTGGATACCTTTCCAAATAAAGTTTCAAACAGATTGGGAAAACAAAACTGAAACTATTTCATCACAATGAATAATCTCCTAAAAACAGCATGAAACACCCTGGGGAACACCTCTGCTTCTTCTATACATATGTAATATAAGAATCAGCCATCAGACTGAAGAGGCCTTAAAAGGATAAAGGATCTGAGAGTCAGGCAATGTTGGAAAACTAGATGACATACAGCACCTGAAACTAAAAGTAGCACCTATGACAGCTTGGACTGCTGAAAAGGTCAGAAGAGAGAAAGAAAATATTTTCTAAAAATATATGATTTTATATTACAATATGATGGGATCTTCATGGGTTATCTGTCAGAATGAGCCTTCTTTATAGAGCAGCTTTGGTAGTTTCAATTTGTAGGCTGGGTTCTAACAGGATTCTTTACATTAGTGTTCATGTAAAAAGAAGTCTTAAAATGGGCAGATGTTATATTTACACTCAATCTAAAGCATGCTAGTATGGTCTAAAGGGACTATAGTACAAATAAATTTGCCTTTTATGTATAGTAGTTCTTTTGTTTTAATCAAATATGGCCAAAAATTGCATTTCTATCCCATGACCATTTAAAATATAGTTTCGTCCTAAATAATATACTATAGATTTATATAGAAGTGGCCATCTTTATGTATGTAAGGGGTGCATATTGGAAGCTGAGAGAAAAACTGGTCACTAGGGTATCCCAGGGGAGGACAAGGAACAATGGTCATAAACTGTTAGAGAATGGTTTCAGGTTGGATATAAAGAAGAACTTCTTCACAGTAAGGGTGACCAGAATCTGGAATAGATTTCCCCAGGAGGTGGTGCAGTCCCCAACCTTGGAAGTCTTGAAGGGAAAACTGGTCTCCTTGTGGGAGTCATTCGATCTCAGCAGTATTCCTGCCCAGAGCAGTGGGGTTGTACTTGATGATTTTTTGAGGTCCCTTCCAGCCCTTAATTTCTAGGATTCTATGATTTCTATGATACTGAGCAGTAACACTTTGTGTGTGGACTGACTTGGGACTAACTTTAATGCCAAGACAGTCCACACAGAGCATTAACACACCTTAATGCCTGCATGTGTAGACATTGGCTTCTTTCCACTTACTGTGCAGTAATTTACTGCACAGTAAGTTTAAGCCAGCTTAAATGCATGTGTAGACACGCCCATTAGTTCATTAGCACTGTCTGCTGTGCATTAGTCTATTATGTGTTTAGTGTACAGCGTAGGCATGCCCAGGGATTTGGAATGTAGTTTATTGTAGAGTTAAGCTACAATAGTTCAAATATTTCCTGTTACAGGACACTTCTCCTATCTATGATAGAGAATACCAGTAAGCTCACAGTTAGCA
Organism: Gavialis gangeticus; assembly: GCF_001723915.1. Taxonomy (NCBI): domain Eukaryota; kingdom Metazoa; phylum Chordata; order Crocodylia; family Gavialidae; genus Gavialis; species Gavialis gangeticus. The sequence continues at coordinate 5,480,581 of NW_017728992.1, forward strand.
TTCAAACCAGTAGAAATTTTTATTTGCATGCCATAATCTAACTATGCCTTAACCATAGCTTCAATAATGTCCTGGGTAGAACACTGTAGAAGCAGCTGAGTGGCTGAATTACTGCTAGTTTAAAATAGTGGATAAACATATTTATCTGGCAAATACTTCTGTAAAAAATGGATAGCATATTATTTTTATAGCTCACATCAAAGTCTACAGAGAAATCTAGAAATATTCTTTGAAAATGACAATGATTTAGATGCCACATTTTCCAGCTTAAAAGCAATTTAAGTCAAATCAGATAAAGGTTTTTTTCATTGAAAATAGCCAACATTATGAGCCTTATTTATACACCTCAAAATATATTGCATACTTGACACAAAAGCACAGTACTAATTCCACTGGTACTGTCTTGCATCAAAAGATTGTCAGACTTTTCCGTAAATTACAAGTGTTTTTAAAAGGGGGACTTTTGTTTCAAATGACAATATAATTGAGATTTTCATTTCTTAAATATTCCCTGGTTTACAGCCTCTATTACATTTTGACATCGTGCAGGAAAAGAAATGTCACTTAAAGGATGTATTTGTGTTAGATTTCAATCAGCAATATATAACAAAGGACATAAACCCAGAGTTGAAGGCACAAAGTGCATTGTTTTGAGTTTGCTCAGGACTTCAGGGACAGAGATCTGTTGCACAGGCTTTATGGTGGTTATCAATATCACACCAGTATGTCGGAATATAGTTTTGGAATTCAGTTTTGTTTTCTGAAAAACTGAAAGGGTTTAGCAGATACAGAATTTCACTGATTAGAGCTTTTGGTTTAAATTTCCAGCATGTTGACATTCTGATTGATAACTATACAGGAGTTCACACTTTATTTTTTAACATTTAAAATTTTGCATAACCCCTGTATAAATAATCTGAATTTGTGGCATTTGGGAAAAGATGCATACAAATATTTTGATAATTAACTCTTTCAAATTGGTATTGCCAGAAATGACGTTGGAATAGAAGGATTGTCTGAAGAATCAGCATGTTAAAACAAATGTCTGCATCTCAGAAATGGAAGAAGGCATTCAAATAATCTGTCTACATAGGTGAATTCCCTTGCTTCCAGGAAATCCAGTGCACAAGAGTCATGCCTTAGTTTTAGTTTTGTGGTCATACAGCATATAGTGCAAATTCTCCAATAATTCTAGTGCCTGTAAGAGTTCTTATAGATCCTGATCCACAGGAGTAGTGGCCCTTGGTAAATTCTTCCCTGATCTGCGTTTCCTAAAGAGTATTTTGAGTGATCTGTGCAAATAATCCAAATAAACCCTAACGGTGTGTTCAGATGAGAATGCACATGCAAAAGAAGTGTGAGATGCTGCAAGATGCACACCAGGAACAAAAGAAATGTTTTCTGCACTGCATATTTGCAGTGAAGGCTCAAAATTTGGTACCTAGAAATTCAGGTGTGCTAGTGGGATGGGCCTGTTCATTATGTACAAAGTTTGGGTCACAGAGTGCAGTGGCACTGCTGGCTGTGCCTACAGCTAAGTCACAGCTGCACCAGCTGCTGCTGCCAGCCCCATGGAGGATGGGTGGGAGGCAGGCACGTGGTGGCCCCCACTCGAGCCCCTCCACAAAGTGCACAGTGAGACCTGACGTGGCCCAGCCTGACACAGGGTGCTAGCATGGCTTTGCATCAGAATGGAAGGGGCCACTCCAGGACATGTGGCTCCCATGCAAAGGCATGGTAGCTGCACAGCCTGGGTCAGGCCAGTGGAGTGCATTTTCCATGAGGCTCAGGCAGTGGTACACTGTGGTGCTGTCTACAACGTGCCATGGTGTGGCACATCACCACCTGAGCCTCATGGATAACACATCCCACCAGACCAACCTGGCTTAACCTGGCCTGTTCCATGTAGCTAATGTGCCTCTGCATAGAAGCCATGTGTCCTGGAGCCATGCCACCTGGTCCTGTGCAAAGGCATACTAGCGAACCACATTAGGCCAGGTCCCACAGCACACCACCTCCCCATACACACCATGGGTCCAGAAGTGTTGCCACTGAAGGCAGGACCGAGCCCAACATGACACCTGGTCTCTGTGAGTGGCACACAGCCTGGGTGACAGCATGAGCAGTGTGGGGCTGCCTGAAGGTACATGTCCCTGTGCCGCATCACGCCATGCTTAGCCCAGACCCACACTGAGTGGCCCAAAAGGTGCCAGCTCAGAGGCCGCACCACTGGGGACTCTGGCTGCAGTGGGCCCTGAGTGCTGGATGGCTGCTGCTACGGTGGGGGTGAGTTGTGGGCCCTGTAGGGAGGGCCTGGGAACCTCTGGTGGGGGGACCTGGTAAGGGGGGAAGCTGTGAGCCTTGTGGGGGGAAGTCTATGTGCTGAGGGGCTGCATCCTGTGGGGGGCAGAGGACTGACCCCTCCTAAGCAGCCCCCCCATACAGCCACCACACACCGAGTCCCCCCACAATCCAGCCACAACACCTACATCCCTAAGCCACCCCCAGAAACCCATCACCAACATAGAAGGAAGGCCCCAGGTAACTATAGGCCAATCAACCTAACTTTCATCCTAGGGAAAATCCTAGAAAAGTTCATCAAGGTGTCTATCTGTGATAAGCTTGCAGAAAGTAAGATACTGAATGACAGCCAGTATGGCTTCAACACAGGCAGGTCTTGTCTTACCAATCTCATCTCCATCTATGACCATGTAACTTGCCACCTGGACATGAGAGAGCAGGTTGGCATTGTATACCTTGACTTCCAAAAGGATCTAGTATCCCATAATGTTCACATGAGAAAATTGGAGGATTGTGCCTTAACTCTGAGAAAGTAAGGTGAGTGAGAAACTGGCTGCAGGATAGGAGCCAGACAGTTGTAGTAAACAGATCTGTGTCATCCTGGTGAGAAGTGGGCAGTGGTATCCCTCAGAGGTCAATGCTCATTCACTATTTTTCAGCACTTTTATTAATGATTTGGACGTGGGGGTGAAGAGCTCATTGGCCAAGTTCATGGACAATACCAAGTTATGGGGAAGCGTGGTCATGCTTGAAGATAGGCTACAGTGGCAATGCAGAGGGGATGCACAGGGGTGCATGTGGACTCCCTGAAAGTCCTGGTGAACCCTCTCACTACCAGCACTCTGTGCTTAGGCAATGGACAGGGGGGCAGGCGGGAGTCCTGGTTTCCCTGCCTTGTGAATGCCAGCTGGGGAGTGTAGGTGCCAGGAGAAGCACTGTTTGCACTTCTGGGAGCCCCGCTATCACTTCTGATTGCCCGGCTCATGCTTTCTGGTCAGCGTGATTGGTTTCAGGGGACATCCCCCCACTCAGTCTCTGCCTCCCTGACACAGGAAGCACCAGTCAACCACGATAGGCTACAGACACAGATGGACCTAGACAGACTAGCAAATTGGGTGGATCAGAATCTGATGAAGTTCAACATCGAGAAATGTAAAGTGCTCCACCTCAGGATGAACAATCCACAGAACACCTACAGGCTTAGCATCCCCAAACTAACTTGCAACATGAATTAAAAGGACCTGGAGGGTAATAATAGACTGCAGTATGAATATGATACAGCAGTGCAAATCTATAGCCAGTAGGGTAAATAATGCTCTGGTATGCATAAATCGATGCATCTCCAGCAAAACTAAGTGGGTGATTCTTTTGCTCTAGTCATCTCTGGCACAGCTGGAGTACTGCATCCAGTTCCTGGCACCACACTTTAACAAGGACATGAACAAGCTTGAGAGACTGCAAAGAAGAGCCAACCATATGATCAGAGTCTTATATGGCAAGTTATACAAGGAAAGGCTGAGGGATCTGGGACTTTTCACCCTGAGGAAAATGATGAGAGGGGCCCTCGTAGCAGCTTACCACTACACTAGGGAAGTATATCAGGAGCTTGGTGAGCAACTGTTCATCAGGGCACCCAAGAAGAAAACTAGGAGTAATGGCCACAAAAGTCTGGAAGATTAATGCAGGCTCAACATTAGGAAAAACTTCTTCACAGTCAGCGTGTCCAGAGTGAAATAAGCTTTCTCCAGAGGTGGTGCAATCACCTACCCTGGAAATCTTCCAGAGGAAACTAGGCAGTCACCTTGCTGGGGTCATCTGACCCCCAGTTATCTTTTCTGCTTGTTGAAGGACCTAATTATCTTCCAAGGTCCTTTCTGGCCTTTCAATCTGTGAATATATAACTCTATAGCCAGCCTCAAACCACAAATGCGTGCACAAGTGCCATATGCCTCCAAAATTCACCCCCACAAACCCTACAGCCACCCATAACGCCCCCATTTCCCCCCCCTCCAAATTGCTTTACACTTGTAGATATATCAGTAAAACATCACCCCCTCTGATGATCTTCTGAGGTTCCTTCCAGCCCTAATGTCTATGAAATCTATATGGTGGTTTTTCATTTTAATAGTAGATCACTATTTTAGGTATTTTACTGGATGTAGACAAAATGACAGGCATGTGTGCATGACAATTTAAAGGGGGCTAAATGCTTTTGTACCACTTTAATTGTTTATGTGTTTGCACATGTCAGTGGCTTATTGTGCATAAATTACAGGAGTTGTAGTTTGCTGCTGTACCAGCTGTGGAGCGAAGCACAGGGCTCCATGCAACTCAGGGGCTCTGCAGAAAGCCCTGCAGGCAGGCCAGCAGCCCGGGAAGGCAAGCTCCACCCAAGAGAGGAAAAAAAACCCCTGTCATGTGACCTTGGATTTTTTTTTTCCCCTGGAGCCTGCCTGCCTGAGCTGTGTGGGGGCCCAGTGCCTGTGGGTGGGTGCTGCCTGGGGGGGACCCACCACTGCCACACAAGGAAGCACCAGCCCCCACCATTTCCCAGGGACCACTCCACCCACCGCAGCTCACCCTCCCATCCCCACCACCAGAGAGGCAGGTAAGTCGGGTTTGTGCATGACAGAGGGAGCTTAATTGACCCTAAACTGAAGTGGTATTTTTAAAACACACCACTTCAATTTAGGGCCCCAGTTTCATCTACACACACCCCCAATGAGATAATTTGGGCTACCCAGATGGCAGAGTGGGTGTACCCCATCTGGGTCTGGCAGGGGCACAGCTTTGGGGCTGCAGGCCCAAGGGGTCAGATGCTGTTGCAGATGGCAGCAGGTCACAGCCAGGCAGAAGCCTTCACTGTAAAACTCCTGCAGTGGGTAGAGGAGGCAGGGGCCACTCCAGGTTAGGGCCACTTCAGCAATCAAGCTGGCTCAAGTGGTAGTGTTCCCAGATACCACTGACTGAACCTCATAAACTCCTGTCTATTTCTAACACTCATACCATGGGCCCTAAGGCCCACCTGGCTAGCTAGTAAGCCTGTCTGGGGCTAATGAATGAGTGGAACAACTAAATTCTTGGGATAACTAATGAAAAATATAGGATATGAGTGTTGTGTGGGTCAAAACATGAAAATAAGTGTGCCTGAGCAGGACATCCAATCCTCAAAGGCATCCAAGGAGCTGGTGGATGCCACCCACTGGTGCTCTGCTCAGAAATGTGGGCCCAGACAAGGTGGTGATAACTGAAAGGGGTCATCTAGATGCCAGAGGAGCGGGCTCAGCCAAAGTGCAGCAGAGAGATATAAACCCGGTCTAACCGGGAGTGGCATGCATGCTTCTCCCCCACCCTCATGTAGGTGAACGCAGGGGGGCCATTAGGATGAAAGGCATGCCAGATACCCACCAGGGAGTAGTCCATCATGATCTCCCTGAGGATGCCCATGGCAGCCTGGTTCTGCTCCCTGCCTGAACAGTCCCATGCATCTAGGGTGAGGTTAAAGTCCCCACCAAGGACCAGGCACTTGTGAGGGTTGAGGATGCCAATGTAGGTGGCCGCCTGGTGGAAAAATTGGCCAAGTCCAGGTCCTTCACAGGCCACCCCACAAGAAGTGGCTGAGGTGACTAAAAGAGACCCTGCCTCCCCACTCCAGACTCCAATTCAGCTTGTTGGATAGAGTCATCAGGGTCCCCTGCAAGAATACCACAGGGTTTCCACCCTCCTGAAGGAAGGAGAGTACCCAGCATCTCTGGAGACCCTTCCTGCAGCTGTGGACATTGATGTTCATGATCTTAAATGACCTCATGGGTAAGGGAGTGAAGTAAACAGTTCATCAGAGGCCGCACCTGGTGTGGGGCTTGCCAGCTCACACAGTGCCTTCCCATAGGTGTAGAGGATATCTATGAAACTGTGGTCCTGCCTATAGACCTAGGAATTACAGCTTTTGGGCACCTTGCCTTCCCCTGCCAATGGTCAAAATCTCCCCAGCAGTCCAAGGCAAGCTGTACCTTGCTAGCAAACCACCATGTGTAGTCACAGCCAAGAAATGCAAGTAGCTCACCCCTGGTGACTGCCAGGACTGAGAGTTCCACAGGCTTCATGGAGCCTGCTGGTTCTTGGGCATCTTCCTCCTGGTTCTGAGGCTCAACGGGCTCCTTAGGAACCATCTGAACCCCACCCAGTCCACTAAGACCCAGGACTCCAGTTCAGATTGGGAGAGCTCTGCAGCCCCTTGGGACAAGATTGGGGGTAGGTCTTCTTCACAAGATGGTATGGTACAGCTGGAGCCCCAAGGGGTCTGTGCAGGATCCCTGACAAAATCAGCCTGTTGATTAGGGGATGCCACCCCAATCCCCTCTGGTGCAGGACCATGGGGCAGGCTGGAAGTGAGGTTTTTTCTGGGAGGGGGAGGGAAGAGAACAATCAGGCACTGGGGTGGCTTTGGTGTCTGCCACAGTACTGGGAAAGGGGACCTCCCTCCTCAGGGCTCATTGGGGTGAGCCCCAGGGCCCCCCTCTCCCCCAGATCAGTGGAGGGAGGCTGTACTGCCAGACCTTCTTTTGGGTAGGCTGAGGCCTGAGCCTAAGTGCCCATGGTCTTAGGGGGTAGGCTTGGCCAGTGGAGCAAGGGGCTTCCTCCATGGCCTCCTGTTTGGGACTGTCCAGCAGCCTCAAAACCTTCTCCACGGGTATCACCCTTTTGATCTTTCCAGGGCTAGGGTCTGTCAAGCACAGTCAGGGAGTCTCCCAGGAGTTGGGCCACTCCTTCCCCCCATGTGGTGGTCTTGGCAGGGGGAAGAGGAGTCTTTCATATCAGAGAGCTCCAACTGAGCCCGGGTTTTTCTTTTGGCTTTGCACCCAGAGTGGACCTGCACCCACTCAGCCATGGGATGGTCCTCTGGTGGACAGGCTCCAGTAGAAGAAGGTGAGGATTCAGGGGGTGGGGCAGATACAGCAGGGGCATGACTAGGGGTAGGGACCCCCACTCCCTCTCTCCCCTTGGCTGCTGCTGCCCTCCCCAGGACCCCGTTAAATTTGGTTTGGGGACAGGGTCCCCTGAGCTCACAGGGGGATGGATGATGTAGCTGTAGTGCCATGGGGATCTGAGGGGGAAGGGGTACTGGTGGAAGGGTACCCCCTCTCACCAGTGGGACCTGTGGATGCCCTCTCCACCTGGCCCACGGGGCACTTGTGATGCAAGTGCCCCAGGGCGTGGCACTGGAAGCATCTCAGGTCCCCTAATGTGTAGAAAACCCTCACCAGGGCTCCCTGAACAGGAATTGTAAGGCACCCCTCAGCTGTGTTCCTGCTGACAACTGGATCATAACCTGGTGATGGAAAGAGCGCACATGGTGGAGGCCGGGTTCTTGGTACCCCAGTGAGAGGGCCACCCCTGGGAAATAACTCTCCCCGGGGTTTGGAGCTGGGGAAGCAAGGCCCAATTAGAGATATAGGAAGGGATGGAGCTGAGGACCGCCCTGTTCCCCAGCTCTTCTAGGGCTCGAGGGGGACATACTCACCCTCCACCATGAGCCCCCTCTCCACTACCTTTTTGTGTGATGACCTCTGAAGCAAGGAAAAAGACCCCCTTGCCATGAAAGCAGGAGGCTGTTGCAATCTTGGAGGTCTCCACTATCCAAGCTAGGGCCTGCACCCAGGTTTCAAAGTGAAGGTTCTCCCACTTGGGTACTTGGCACTTTAGTCTGTGCCTGCAGGTGAGTGCTGGAAAGGGGACCTGCCACCTGAGCTGGAAGGGCCAGTGGTAGAGGGTCCAAGCCCTGCAGCTTCTAGTTGTCCCACAGCCACCAGTGCATAGCTGTGGTTCCCCTGCTGGGGGGCCACATTGTTAGGGCCAGGGATAGGACCAGGGACAGGCTGAGTGGGTGTGCTGGCTGATGTAGTGCACCTGGTCAGGTGCCAGGCTTGGGAGTGGGACCTTTGCTCCTCATGTGGTCTAGGTTTGCAGATGGGACCCTTGCTCTTCCCACCTCCAGCTGTGGAGGAGGCTGAAGAGCCCTTCCCACTGTCCTTTCCCTTGGTACCTGATGGTGGGGAAGGGAGCTTGGGAACCCCTATGTGCAGGGGATGGCCAGGGAAGACTCCCCGTTGGTTCCCTGCTGAAGTCCCACCTACCCCTGTGGAGGTTGCAGGCTTCTCTACCCCCGGAAGAGGTTGGTTGGACTCTGCCTCTGGGATGGAGGCTGCAGGAGCATGCATCCCTTTTGGAGCTTGGCTGGGATCTGCCCCCATAGTGGGAGCTGCAGGAAGCTCTGTGGGAGCATCTACCTCCCCAGAAGTTTCCTGTGCCATTGCTTCAAATGAGGGAGGGGAAAATAATTAAGAAAAACAAAATATACAGTGGGGCTGGTGAATCTAATAGGGGCAGGTTGAGGTTGTGAGAGAAGTGGGGGTGGGGAAGGGGTCTGAAGCTCACTGAGATGCAGCCCCACAGGAAAGAGACCCGGGAGGATTATGCTTGGGGAATGTGGGGGAGAGGGAACACACACATACAAGACCTGGAGACTAAAGCTGACTTACTCAGCCACTCAACCAACTCCAGGGCAGGGGGAGTGGACAACAGGACTTACCACACAAGGGCAAAAAAACACATGGAAGGCTGCTGAGGCAGATGTAAAAAATGGCTGGAGTGGTGGAGGGACTTTGTTGAAGATCAGTCCAGGAGCTCCTCAGGCCTCTAGCCAGGCACTCAGCAGCAGAGCAATAGGCAGGGAAACAAAGTAGGATCAGATGTAGTGAGGCAGCTGTGGGGGAGGGCAAGAGCAATTAGTTAATTAGGGAGTAATCCAGTGCAGGTGTGGTGTTGAGTAGTGCAAGGTTGTGCAGCAGGGAATCTCCCTCTCTGCTAAGAGGGGACAGCAGCAGAACAATGGCAGCAGCAGTGGTGGTAGCAATCATCTAGTTCAGCCACTTGGGGTGTGCTTCAGGTGAAAGTGGAGGTCGGGGATGGACTGCCAAGGCAGTTGGGGCAGGCAAGGCACCTTTAGGCTCCAGCAGTGAAGGTGGGAGAAGGCCCTACAGGCAGCGCCTTCCCAGGCTGTCCCCTGAATGCAGATTGGGGGTGGGCTCTGCATCAGGCAGGGATGGGGCTGCAGAAGTTGGGGTGCAGTGCTGGGGTGTGGTGCTGGGTTGCGGTGCAGTGCAGTGGGCCCCTCCCCAAAGGGGGGGGGCAGCAGCATGCAGCAGAGGACCACCCCTGGGGATGGGGCAGCAGCAAACCAAGGCAGGGAGGGGTCCAGTCAACTTACCCCCCAAGGCTCTGAGAATAAGCCAGCAGCTAGCAATAGCCAGAGGCAAGAAAGGGCCTGGCCATCTTCTCCCCAGAAGCTCCTGAGACCAAACTTGCAGCTAGCAGAAAGCAGCAGCAGCCTGAGACAGGAAGGGACATGGTCAACATCCTCCCAGAGGCTCCTCTCCCAGAAGCTCCTGTCTATTTGTATCTTCCATATTAACTTGGGCCCTAAGTCTCACCCAACTAACTAATATCCCCCTTGTGGGGGTGAGGGGTGAAAGATACAACTAATTTCTTGGGACAACAAAAACAAAAACAGGAGAGGAGTGATGCGGGGGGGTCAAAGAATCAAAATGTGAAAATAAGTTCTTTGCATGGGGATATCAAACCCCAGGAACTCCTGAGGGCAAGTAGCCCTAAGCTGCTGGCCAGGGCAGGATTTTATACAGCTGGGACAAGCACATATGCTGGTCCCAGCCTCTAGCTCCCCTTGGCTGCAGATCCAGGAGGAGTTGGGCAGGGTTATTTTGCCCCATATTTGCCCCAAATGGCACAATTTGCCCCACACCAAAGTGCTTGTCTGGGAATGTGCTCTGAGGCAAAAATCCCTGGCTCAAATCTGTGCTGCTGCAAGCACATGTGCCTGCATATGTGGACACATCCTAAGTATCTGCATTGCATCATAAAATCATTGTCAACATCCTGAGATTTAGAACAGAGCATATTGCCATGTTGGAACAGTACATAGTTTTGTCATTGAAAGTATTCATCACTGATTTATTGGTGAGGCTTTTGATCATTCTCTATGTGAGTGAAAGCAATGACTGTGAACTATGACACTTTCAAAATAAAAATGCAAAACTCATTTATATTATTCTGCCATCTTCCATATTTTTTTATTACATGCAGACAGTGGAGTCACATACATTTTAAAACCCCCCCACACACATTGGTTTTGTTCTTTTCTCTTTAGGGTTTGGCAATGTTTTGCTGCCATTGTCCACAATTCTCCACACCTGCCCCTCTCCCTGTCCTAAGAGTTCAAAGCACCTGTGCTTACCCTCCCTGCAGACACCTGGCAGGGAGGGTAAGCCTAGATATGAGAGTACAGCCAGTGGATGCTGCAGAAGGCTTGGTACAGCTGTGTCACTCAATCCCCATGCCACTGTGAGCCAGGTCAGATGACTTCTTTGTGGGCTGGATTTGGCACTTGATCTATAGGTTGCCAGCTCCTGTTCTATGTGGTATAATAACTTAGGCAACAACAAGATGCTCTTCTCTCTTCAGTAATACAAGTGATGGGAAGCAGTGCAAAGTAAGCAAACTCAGTGGAAGCCCTAGCCATTAAGACAGTGACATATGGGTGTGTCTAGGGTGAGCCGAATCCTGTCTCTCTTTCCAAATTCCTAACTGTGCCATGCTTGGATAGAAGCTGCAAGAAAACAACAGCCTGATTTCTAATACCAGAAAAGGTGGGAAAGAAGGGCATAAGGTTTAGAAGAAGGTAGAAGCCCTATCTGAAAATGGCTGCAAGGAAGCTGAATGTTCTCACTGGGAAGGCAAACAGTCTGTGAGGGCAGCTGTTCTCCTTTATCACTTCATATTTGCACTCTGACTTTTTCTGGTAAGCATATATTATATCATGTAAATCAAATGACGTAGCTGACAAACTGATCCTGTGAAGCAGTATATATAGAATCCAGTTATTTTAGGTATAGTGGTTTCATAACTTGTGAAGCTAATATTAATAGCCTATTGCAATCTAATATTTAACAGTGTGCCATGCAATGAGATAATAACTTTGTCAGTCATAAGGCCAGTCAAATTTTAGGCCCAAAAGCTATGTCAGTAGGAACTTTGTCAGAATAGAAACAGGAGAGGAGTCTGCTTGGCCCATAAGCATGTGTTCAGGGCAATTTCAAGTATTATGTCAGGGCCCAGAAAATATGGTATTTATGGGCTCTGTTAGTTCCCTCCAGCTTTGGAGGCAGCCTGTGCCTCATATGGTGCAGATGATTTGATAAGAAGCATTGACACAGCACTCCTGTGGCACCTACTAACAGAGAGAGCTGTGTGGGCAACTTCCTGGGAGGAAGCTGACCCTCATAAAAGTAATTATAGCCTCTGTACACCTGGACATTCCAGGTGATATTTAGGGCTAAATCCTATTTCCTTTGTGCACCGGAATGCCTCATACACAGCCACATAACAACTGTTTGTAGCATTTATGTTATATATGTGCAATCCTCCTGAAGCTGGACCCAATGCACCTTACATTTTCCATTCATTAGATAAATAGCACCAAGGGATGGAAGATTCTGTCCCATTGGGAGTAGAAAACAAGGCTGGAATTCAGGGCTTCTATCCACCAAGAGCAGCATCCATGCTACAGAACCATAAACCTTTTTGCTTGGTCTTTACCTCCTGTCCTAAGTTATGTTCCTGTCTCCATGAGCCTGATTGTTAGAACACTTTCCTAAGCAGCAAGAGATACAAGTTCAAACTCCCTTTAGGTAAAGGGGACCTAGAACCAGGATTTTCTTCTTGCTTGCCAAGGGCCCTGATGACTGGGATCAGGGGTAGACAACTTACAGATGTGACCAATGCAGCCACTGCATCCAGCCCACAGGAGGGCTTTGCCTGTGCCTACACCCATGCCCATGTCAGGGCTGGGCAGATTCCAGCTTAGACTGTGATGCCGCTATTTCTCTATGCCCTCCTAGTTCTGATCCAACACAGACTGAGTAGTTCAGGAATGCATCACGGGGGGGAGTAGGAGGGGGCAGGCCACTGTAAGTTGCACCCATTTTGCCACTGTTTTTTTCCAGATCTCCATTCCACAGCTGCTGCATGGTTGCAGCTTCCAGCCAGTGGAAAGCTGTGTTGGGGCCAGGAAGTTTTTGGCTGTCTCCTTGCCACAGCTGAGAGAGGAAGAGAGGAAGTATGGAGAAGAACTGGCAGTATAGATGCAGTTTGCAGATATCTGGTCACAGCACAGGTCCCTACAGAGTGGAAGCTTCACTTACACCACTATTGGGGAGCTGGGGGAAATGGCAGTAATGCAGGCAAAATCCAGAACTGCCTGGTCCCAGGTTTAATACATTTCTGCTGATGACAACCAGATAAAATGCAAAAAGCCAGAAGGGGAAAAAATGAAAAGAGACTACATTAGCAATAGTACACAGAATGGATGAGTAAAGGTCTACAAAATATTTTAATTCCCAAGATTACAAAAACAGAGCTCAGTAACCTTAACACAAACTGCTGTAGTGAACTTACACTGATATGGTTCTATATAAATATGTCTAGGCATTGGAGACCTTGATTATGATTAGCATGCTAGCAATATCATAGAATCATAAAATCATAAAAAATTAGTATTGGAAGGGACCTCAGGAGGTCTTCTAGTCCAACTCCCTGCTCAGGACCATGCCTAACTATATCATTCTAATACATCACAATGGACATATCTAGTATCAACTATTAGGAACATGGACTTTCTCTGTAACATTTGCTCCAAAGCAAAAAATAAGTCATGGTTCTATAAGGAGATAAATAATTATTTGTGTGCAACAGAAAATGGTTGACCAAAAGACATTCAGTGTATACAGTTCCATGTTATCCATTTACCAATCCAAAGTTTGTTTAACCTTGAGTAAAATAAGGTGATCAACTCTTTTTTTTTTTTACAGTGTACACCTTGCACAGGAAATATTACATCTATTAATAGAGCAGTTAATGAGGCAATTTTTATGAAATCCATGCACGGGCTGATTAATATATTTAACATGTTTACCAAGAGCTGACGAAAGGAAGGGGAGATAAGAAATGCTTGATGAAAATTCTCAGCTGCAACAATCAGTGTGATTATTTCAACTTCATTAGATTATTGTTTTTCTTCATATGCTTAGTACCCAAATACCCCAATAATTTAAGTGCAAATTCTATTTCTGATTAATAAAGGAAGGTTTTTAAATGGTTGAAATGATATTCTTCACTTGCTTTCTATAAAAGAAAGGAGGAGGTCATCTAAAAAAGCAAAACATTTTCTTTAATCATGAGAATCTATTACAACATGTTGAAAATATTTGAACTTGTAGAGAGAGGAGGAAAATGAAAATGAACAGGACAAAGAAAAGATCGTAATTATGCAGAAAATGACTATCGGTGTTCAATGTCTTTGTCACCAGTAATGAGGCTCTCGAGGTATACAAAATTTTGTGTTTTGCTTCTGGCTTACAAAAAACATTATGGTAAAAAAGAAATGTTGATGAGATATGCAAGTTTGACCTATAGAGAAACCTTTTTTCCCCCATAAGCAAAACAAACTACAGGTCCCCAGTCTTGCAAACATTTTGACATCTGTATAATTGTTTTTCCTCATGCACATGGTTCTATAGAAGTCAGTATGTCTGTTGTCTATGGCAGCCCACAGTACTTCATTGGTCATACACATCAGAATGTTGTGATAGGTCCACTCAGATAGGTAGTATTATTCTTGTTAGGCATATATGTGCTATGATTTTGTAGACTTGAAGATTAAATCATGTTTTCCCTCTAAGGAGAATATATGTAGAAAGTAGAAACCATGGGTCATGTTAACTACAAAAAACAAAACCTTGGAAAGGACTTGTAGTGTTCCATATATACCCCCCAGAGCCTCAAGCTAATTGAAGTTATGCCACTGACTAGTAGGCACAACACTAGTGGTAAAGATACATGTTACAATTAGACCATACTAAATCTGTGGAATGTTAAGCAACGTTGAAATTAGAACATGCTGTGAGCAGTCACACATTAAGGATTAATACTGTTTTTTTTGCCTGCATAGCTCTGACTTGTTATTAGAGGGCAGGCAAACAGAGGAGTGACTAGGAGCTCACCTGGGCTCCGCTCTCTACTCTACTTTGGAAAAGAGCTAGGATTTACAGGACTGTAAATTGTTCATTTTATCTCCATGGAGCAGACTGGAGTTACCCTAACCCAAACTAGATAGCATGGCCCAGAGTTAACCCTCAGCTAAAGTGGTGAAACAATTAAACACTCAGAGGGCACTTACACAAGTTAACAAATTTAAAGGGTGGATGCCTGGGCATTTAAGTGCCCTTAGTATGATCTAAGTGTAACATGTAACTTCACCCTCCGTGCTAAGTTTCTCAGTGCTCTTTTGGTGCTATTAGACATCTTGGTGGCCTAAATCCTAAATATACTAGGTGGTGAATAGTTCTTGGGAAATATTGAACCCCTTTGATTCCAATTTCCCATTACTTTTTCTCTAATTAGATACCCCTCAAAATTTAATCAAGCTAATCATTCAACAGTGAGGATTATACACATAGCTTGATAATCGAAAGACAACTGACAAATGTGACGTTGATTATTATGCCAGTGAACATAATTATATATTCTTAAAGTACAGAAGCAATTCCAGAATTATTACAGCACAATTAGAAAAGCTGTTTTCCCCACCATTTTCTTAATGAAAGTCACCTTGCGCTAGATAAGTATAGGAATAAACTGCTTCTTCATATTTGAGTTATTTCCACTAAAAAGAGGTTCATTAACAAGAGGGAAATAATCTACTGGGTTCACTTAAAATGTTGTCCCCCTTCTGAACATTTTTACCAGTTTGAGAAATGTATCTTGTGTTGCCCTGTGAGGTCAGGCCAAGTCTCAGGATCTCAATAGCGTGCTGTTAGACAGGAGCGTGTAACACAATTGCACATATACAAACACACAAATCAATCAGGTGCATACACACGCACACTACCAGCTCAGGCACATACACATCCAAACCAGCCTAAGCACATGCATACCTATTATCAAATCAAGCACATACACTAT
>NW_017728992.1:5496479-5496706 GCF_001723915.1 Gavialis gangeticus
GGTAGACTACAGGGGCCTGGGCTGAAGAACTGAAGCTAGGGGGTAACTTTAGTTTAACTGATCTTAATTGCTTAAAAGACAATGCCCAAAGCCTGCAGAACAGAGAAACATGCTGGCACAGAGTCTGGGACTGGAGCCAGAGCTACAGGGGAGCTGAAAAGGTAGGTGGGGAGAGGAGGGGAAATGGGACTAAGGGAAAGTGTGGGTGTTAAAGAGGGATTCTGGGT
>NW_017728992.1:5496744-5499368 GCF_001723915.1 Gavialis gangeticus
ACAGAGAGAGAGAGAGTCCAAATTGTAGGAGGAGGTGTGAAGGTAATATATACCTATCCAGGCTGGAAAGGGGTCGTTGTCCAGTAGGTGTTGTCCAGAGGGGAGTCTCTGGCAGGGCCTCTGGGTGGATAGGTGGTGTGGCATGGTGCTGGTCCAGATGTAGAGGGCGTTCCACTGGGTCTATCTGTCTTCATTACCCCTTTTTATGGGTGCAGACCTTGTGTGACCCTAGTGACAGGAGGCATGCCCAGGCAAGGGTCAGCCCCTGGCATACTGAGCATCTGTGCTTCATGCAGGGATGTGCAGTTTCGGGTCTGTAATAGTGAGAGTTGCTGGTTCTGCAGGGTCATTTGTCTTTCAAATGCTGGTCTTGTATCTGTTCCTGGGTGAGGTCCTGGCTCCTGGATGAATCACTGTGAGGTGATGGCCCAGTCATTACAGGCCAGTCAGTAGAAGCCTGCTACCATTGTATTTCAATCATTGCCAATCATTCTCTTTCATCAACCAATTTACATGGGAGGGGTACAATGAATCATATTGTTGTGATATGGGATGCCCAGGCAGAGAACAGAAGATGAAGGCTTGACATATAAAAAGGAAACTTGACATGACTTTGGTTCACTTACAAACACAGGCCTAAACCATACAATAGCCATATGAAACAATAAAAATCAATACAAAAATTATAATAATATGATATACAACAGCAAAAATTAATACAAACTTAATAATAATACTGTATAAAACAGTGGATATGCAAAACCAAAAACTTACTACCAAAATAAAAATGTTCAAAGCTTATCCTACATCTTAGCTTACTTATACTTTTCTATGGGGAATAGAGAGGGAGAGAAAAAGTCAGGAATGGTTGGGGAAGGGGAATGAATGCAATAAAAAAAAAAGGAAGAAAAACTGGGGGTTTTGCTACACTTGCATCTTCTTAAATTATCAAAGCCCAAATGTGGAGCAGAATGTCTGATAAAGGTCCAAAACAAGAAAGAAAGCAATTATACACACCACAATTTAAAACAATGAGACAAAAATTAGTTCAGGGTAAATAGCTTCATTTTTTTTCTCACTTCAATTTCAGGAGTCTATTTCTGATGCAAATAATACTGAACAATAGATGTGTAGGAACAACAATTTGTATGTACCTTTGAATATAATATGAGTGATATGCCTTGAAAAGCAGTACCCTTAAGAGATATGAATTTCTCTACATTAAATGAAGTTTAGTGGTAAAACTTTGAAAATCTCAAGGATATTTATTGGGGATATTGGTAGCAGCCTTGTTTGTGGAAAGGCATTGGCAGACAAAACTCTTGGGGCACATCCAGACCTGCATGGATATTAGGTTCCCTGGGGACAAGTAGCAGCGGTGCAACTTGTTTCGCTGCTACTTGTTCCCGGGGAATGCCCATGCCATGTGCACTTCGGCGCACAGGAAGTTACCCCAGGTGGGGTAGAGGATTGCTGGCCCCAGCAGCCTTACCTGGGGCCCTGGGGTCTTCCTGGGGCTGCATCAGCAGTGACTCTGCCATGCAGAACATGGCCAGCAGCTGCAGCATGACTCCAGGACGCCCAGCTCCACTTTTGTGCAGCACATGTGGACTGTGCATGTGCTCCTCCACATTTTTTCCTGTGGATTTTTTGACCTCTGGATATCCACCACCCCCCCCCAAAAAAAGGGAAAAAATGGAGCAGCATACATATGACCAGCACTCCATTGCAGCATGGAGAACACCGAAATGTGCAATATGTGGCACTGCAGATGTGTTTGCGGCACCATATACTGCATAGGCACACTTGTCTGGATGTGGCCTTGGGGTAGAAGTCATATATTTTATTAGACCAACTAAATGGTTGCTATTTTTGTTTTTCTTTGGAAGCTTTTGGGCGCACACACCCTTCATCAGGCAAAGGAGAATTCAAAGATGTCAACATTTCTCCCAGGTGAAAAAGAAACTTCATTTTGCAAATGGGAAACCAGAGCTGGCAGGGTTTCTCCTAGGTGGAAAAGCCAGTTTGTAAAAAGCTGCTCTGTAAGAATGCAAATGAGGAGCAGACAAAGGCGCAAGTAGTCAGGTTACCTGGAGGATGTTTATGACCTTTATGTTGCCCTTCCCCAATATTTTCTACTTCTATGTCATGAATGAATACATAAAACATACATCAGTTTACATGCTGCTACTCTGAATTTCCTATATTCATCAGACTTACTTTACTTAAACTAGCATCGCTGGGGAAGGGGGCTGCAGGAAGATGAGGAGACATCACCCGAGCAAGACAGGTTACAAATGCAAGGAGTGCCCAGGTAAGAAACAGGGGTCCAAACAGTCTCCCAAATTGGGGGGTGGCACATGCAGGTAGGCTGGGCCTTAAATGCCTATATATTAATGCTCGTAGTATGGGGAATAAGCAGGAGGAACTCGCCCTCAGAATAGCCAGTTCAGACCCAGACGTAATAGAGCTTACAGAAACTTGGAGGGATTCATCCCATGACTGGGCAGTTAGCATTAGGGGCTATAGGCTTTACAGGTGGGATAGAGAACGAAGGAAAGGCAGGGGTGTGGTGCTGTATGTCAAGGAGCAATACACATCCTCTGCCAGCAGAATGGGGTCAG
>NW_017728992.1:5504368-5504648 GCF_001723915.1 Gavialis gangeticus
AGCTGCTCTGTAAGAATGCAAATGAGGAGCAGACAAAGGCGCAAGTAGTCAGGTTACCTGGAGGATGTTTATGACCTTTATGTTGCCCTTCCCCAATATTTTCTACTTCTATGTCATGAATGAATACATAAAACATACATCAGTTTACATGCTGCTACTCTGAATTTCCTATATTCATCAGACTTACTTTACTTAAACTAGCATCGCTGGGGAAGGGGGCTGCAGGAAGATGAGGAGACATCACCCGAGCAAGACAGGTTACAAATGCAAGGAGTGCCCA
>NW_017728992.1:5504659-5511811 GCF_001723915.1 Gavialis gangeticus
TCTCCTGCCCAGGTGGGGGGTCGGACTTGAAGATCTACAAGACCTCTTCTGACCCTTCTTCTATGATTCTATACATTGCACACACAAGTATATGTGTATATCTTTAGAAAGGTACAGAATCTCCCTCTGCCTTAATGGAGCTCAGTAACAGTTAATTCATTTCAGTTACTAAAAATGAAATATGAAATAAAATTCATCTTCACAGCAATTAGTGGGGTATTCTCATTGACTTGACGGGGAGCTGAGGGTATACAATACCTCACGGCAAGTGTTCAACAACTTCCAACACAGAATCACTGATTAGTACTTCTGCTTTGTCTCTATGACCAGCTAACATTTAATTTGAGATGGTGTTCTAGTCCAAACATTTATTTTTTCCGCTAATGGTACTTTGAGCTTCAGTGCATTTTTTGAAGACATGGCAAATAAATAGGGTTACTATACTTCCCAGATTGGCCAAAACAGTTCCATATTTCAGAGGGTGGACCTGGCCAGCATTGGCTCTGACTCTGTTGGTACTCTGGGACAGAGGGACCCACGGAATAAAAATAGTGGGTATTCAGCACCCATGAGTCAGGGCTATTTTCTGCTTGCAAACCTTCAAAAAAATACAAAAAATGAAAACACACTTTATTAGAAGAAGCAGCACAGTACTGCTACCCATCTCTACATCATCTGTAAAGATTGGGTTCTTCAGCGGGGGGGTTGGCACTTATTCAATCAGCTATTAGATAAAAATGCCAAAAAAGCCCCACTGAAACACCCTATCTTTACAGATGCTGTAGAGCCAGGTTGAAGGAACATATTTCCTCTTATGGGCATGTGTGGACCTTGGAATGGGAACATGCCAAGTTTAAAATAAAGCACCATTTTCATTTTTTTGTTATGTTTGCAAGCATCTACCAGTGAAAACCAAAGTTAGTACCTATGTTGGCTGGTCATTGAAAATTAAAATGTGCATCCTGGACATGGGGTGCAGGGCAGGGAGGCAAAGGGGTAGGAGCTGTGAAACAGGAAGACCTACCAAACAGCAAAATTGCCATAATAAGTTAGCTTCATTAGTGGAATGACCATTAAAAACGGGATTGTTAACACGTGTGGAGAAAACAGTGGACCATTAATGGGCCATTGACTTCTTTGCTGCCTGAATATTAATACCAGTGGTGCTCTGCCCCACCTCTGCCTGCAGCAGAGGATGGGAGGTGGGGGGGGGTCAGTCTCCAGGATTTTACTTTGTCTTATATGGTCACCGTACAAATAAATTATTCAAATTCCAGAGACTGTAAATTTTATACACGTGCACCCTTCTTCCTCATCACCCATGCACACTCTTATACTAAGGAGATTATGAACCATTTAGGGGTGAATGAAAAGTTTCACAGTTAAGTATTTGGTAGTCTTTAATCTGTCCCTGCTATAGCTCTCAGCCTTCATGCTACACCTCAACTGAAGGAGCATTTAAAGGAGTTTAGACTGTAAATTTTAGGATTTGTTTAAAAAAGAAAAATAATACATAACCTGAGATTACTATGAATGGAAACATTTCCAATTCTGAAAATTCCAAAGTTTACAGTCCCTCTGTTTGGTGCTAATGCATAACAAAGCAAATCCTAGCTTGTGCTAGTAGAACCTTTATAGGCTTCAGATTTGGAAATGGTCACTTGAGTAAATAATGTCCTGGTTTTCAGAGCACAGGAAAGATATGGCTGGATCTACCACTTCACATCTGTTCTTGCCACTTCAGTTATCCAGCTACTGTGCCTCCAGGTGACTACATGATCAGCCCATCATTCTATGGCCAGTCATTGTAAAAGATAATAGATTACTACTTCTATTCCTTTACCTCAAGTGTCAGCATTCTGCTCTTTTAGCAGCAAAGTTAAATCTCCTTACTAGATGTTCCTCACTGGGGACTAGATACTTTCATCAAAAACTCACTAAAATGAATATAGTGAGCATAGGTAAGAGATAGATTATTCCAAGGCAAAGGATTATTTAGAGGTGCATGTATGTGTTAGACCTGGGTAGTTCTACTGGGATTTGGTCCAAGCAGTTCCTTCTTAAAGATCTTAAAATATCTTTTTAAAGATTAAGATTTCTGTCTTCTACATTTCAAAATTCTTGAAGGCTATGAACGATATTATGAGTTCAATACGTAAACCATAAATTAAATAATCTGAAGTAACACAATGCCAGAAAACAAAAATGTATTCACAGAGCCTACTGTAGAAGAACATAAGAGAGCCAGTGCAATATGGCAATATTTAGTACCAAACTGAGGGGGAATTAACTGCCCTCAAAATGTCTTCAGAACACCAGTGTTCTTTTCAGCATAAGAAATCCATTATTGGAAGAAATGTATCTGATTTATATAAATTTTTCTTTGACTTTGAATTGTATTGAGAGAACTGGGAAATGAATTCTCTTTGTAAATAACTTCATGCTTCATTTCCTATAATTGATATCTCCATTAAAGGAAAAGAAAATAATTTTGTTCGAGAAACTAACGTATTGCTGTCATGAAAACTTGTATTTTCCATAATAGCAGTGCATGTCTAAAATTAGGGCACTAGACTATGTCCCTTGAGTTACTTTTCCCATTGTACAAAGTAAGTGCATCCTGTATTAATGTAAATGTATGAAAGTGAACAGAAACAGAAAGAAAATTTCTTCAGCATTACAAGCATGAAAAATCTTACTTTGGATATTAAAGATAAGGTTTATGAAGCCTAAGAGGCTTAAGAGAGCAAGGAAATAATGTGGCATGGCAGCCTGAACACCTCAAATAACTTCAAGAAAATGTCCTTAATTACTGGTGCTAAAGAGACATAGTTATAACCCAGAACTTTGGAAAATATTTCATATGGATGTCAAAATATTTTGGTTGTAGGCATTTTTCCTCACTTGTAATTGCATTACTGCTTTGTGGTTGGTCACAGGGTCTCAAATACATTTTTAATAAATGCTGGATCCCCTGGGTTTTGATGGTCTTATTTCCAGTACTCTGAAGTAAAACATGGCATGTTGGATTGTCCAAAGTGCAACAGAGCTGCTGAACTTTGTTTTCTTTCCTCCTTTATAAAGGTACCATTATATGTTCTTTTAGTTCTACATATACATCCATGAGAAGTGATGTGCAGTGTTTGCACTCTTGCACTGTCACAAAAGAGAGATGTTCCTAATCTGATTATGCTGACAGGACTGAAAAAGAAAGATGAACTTCATGAGTAGGCACAATATTATCTCAAAAAACAAATGTTTACCAGGGCTGTGCAAAGCTTCGGTAGCTCATTTGATTCAGAGGAGATTTGGTCCAATTCAGCAGCCAAATCTCTGAATCTGAATGAAACTGGGAGACACATTAAAAGGTTTGAATCAAATTGGAAGCCTCTGAATCAATTTGAAGAGATTTGCAGAGATTTGGAGATTCAGAAAGCTTGCTGGAAACAGAAACTGAGAAGAGGGAGAGAGATGGGATGATCTTCCATGTATGGAAAAGACTGAGAGGAGGGAAAGACTGCTCTGGTATAGACATCTGTAGCTGGCCAGTGACTGTGATCTTTCTTTGAATTTCCTTCCAAACACAGTGCTCTGGGGGAAGGACTTAAAAACAATATATAGAGCTGTGTCAGAAATGATCTGTGCCTTTTCTGAGCCGTGTGTCTCTTGGAGCAGCAACGTCTGAAAGGCTTAGTCTTTTGCTAGCTAGTCTCTCTTCTTGTAAATTTTATCCAATCCTTTCCTACTACATCACAACAAATATTATGAAGCATGCTGGAAAGGCAGGGGCCAGGTCTTCTGGCAGAGGAGGGAGAGGAGGCAGAGGGAGAGCTGCAAGTTTCCCTTACCTCATACATAGATGCACCCTCTTTCCTGGCAACATGAGTCTTCTGCTGCTAGTGGAAGCAAGGAGGTAGTAGCAGTGCCTGCACCTGCACCACCACCATTAACACCACTAACCAGAAGCAGCATGACATTCTCCACCTCCATTTCAGTTCCTAGCATGAGTCTTCCACTGCCAGAGAAAAAGCTGGATCTAGAAGCAGAGGAGCTGAGGGCCATGGCTAAGGAAATTCTGCAGCAGGAGAGTTTGCTCCACACCCCTCAAAGTTCCCCTACAGGAAGGTGTCCTTCTCTGGAAGGCACTTCAGAGGAGGTTGGGGGTGGGGGGCAGGTGGCTCAGCTCCTCTTGTTGTTATGCCTCTGCTTGGTGAGGAGGGGGATAAGGCAGGATCCCCACCCTCCACCCAGAAGTGCATGTGTGTGTGTGGGGGTTGTGTAGTATGGGATCATTTTGGGGTGACAGATGATCCCAAGTATGCTATCTGCCAGCACTAGTGAAGGCAGATCTGCTGGGGCAAGGAGGTGAAACACTTCAACACCACAGTGATGCTGCTGCATTTTAGGAGGCAGCACCCCTTTGCCCTTGTTCCTCCTTAGCCTGGCACCAGTGGGACCATGCCCAAAGGGAAGTCCCCCTCTCACTCTGAAGACCCCCTCTCCATGAAGCAGAGCAGCCAGGGTTCAGGCAGCTCATGGCATTTGTGGCCCTATCCTACCAAGTGCCCCCACGCACCACCTTTAGCAGGACAGTGGTGCCCTCCCTGTATGAGGCATGCAGGGAGTACTTGAGGGAGGAGCTATGTAAGGCAGGGCCACAGGTAGCCTTGCACTTCACCTCAGACATCTGGAGCAGCCGGTGAGGAGATCATGTCTATCTTTCCCTCACAGGGAACTGGTATGATCAGTCAGGCCATCTGTGGGCTCTCCTTAAAGCAGAGGTGATGAATAGGTCCCACATGTCAAGGGAGATCAGAGTGGCCATGAACCCAGCTCATTGGGCTGGGTAAGCTTACCTGTGGGTTCGTGGTCACCAACAATGAGGCCAATATGGTCAAGGCGGTGCGTGATGCCAACTTTGTTGGCATCTACTATGTGGCACACAAGTTCCACCTCATAGTCAGGGATGCCTTGGAGGGGGACAGGGTTCCTGGTGATGGGGCCATCATTACCAGCCAGCTCACTTAAAAATGTAGGATGGTGGTGGGCTACTTCCACTGCAGCATCAAGGAAGGCAAGATGCTCTGGAACAGGCAGGCAGAGCTGAGCTACCCAGATCACAAAAACTTGTAGGATGTGGAGACTCGGTGAAACTCCATGTACCTGATGCTTGAAAGGCTGGTCAAGCAACAGAAGGCCATTCATGATATGGCCTCGGTCAGGGAGATTGGGATCTGTCACCCCCTTAACAAAGCAAAGTGGGATACCATCTCCTAGACTTTGGTGGTCCTCAAGCCATTTCTCAAGGCCACCAAGAACCTTCATGATGGTGATGCCCTCCTCAGCCAGGTGATCCTTGTAGTGATAGAGCTTGAGAATGAAATGGAGAAATTCCAGGGTATCAGTGTTCCTTGCTGGGGCAAGCCGCTTTCACCAGAAGTGCAGGCATTGGTGAAGCAGCTGAAGGAGGGCATCAAAAAACATCTTCAGTCCAGTACGGACTATTTGCTGGTGGGCATCTGTGACCTGAGGGTGAAGGGGAGCATCTGCAGCAGCAAAACTCTAGATCACAGGGTGGAGATTCTGGTGAACAGTCAGGGAAGCAGCAGGGTAGAGGCACGGGGAAGTGGAAGAGGGGGATCCAATTTTCCATGCCAGCACTCCAACCACAAGCCAATTTCCTCCACCCTAGCCACTGCCAATGTGGGCCAAGGGCATGGCTTCAACATTGAGGTCCAGAGGAACTAGTCCCCACTTACAGGCAGGTAGCATGGAGGCCTCGGTGGCTACCTATCTCACCAAGGATGTGGAACAGCTGCACTGCAACCTGTTGTCCTACTGTGCAACCCACAACCAGGTGTGGCAGGATCTGGCTACATTTGCCTGGGAACACCTGTCCTGTTCACCTGACCAGTGTTCCAAGTGAGAGGGTGCTCAGCATTGCTGGTGATTTGACACCACACTACATCTCCTTGGATCCTGGTTTGGTGGATTCTGAATGTGAACCTCCCACTGCTGAGGTTCCTCAAGCTCCATGTGCAAATGCAGTGAGTGTCACCCTCATCACTCTGAACCTATCTGCTTTTTTTCATTTGCTTTCAGAAACTTGAGGTGCACTTTGACAGAAACCCATGCACCACTCTTCCTGAAACCTGGAAGGCCTCATGCCTGCACGAGGGGCTACCATCCCTGCTGCATTCATCCTGCTGAGCCTTAACACACACAATGCAAGTTTTGCTTTCAACAGTTTGATGTGCACTTTCACAGAAAACCCTGCACCTATCTTCTTGAAGCGTGGCAGGCTTCATGCCCTCAGAAGGGGCTACCATCCCTGATATTTTTATCTGAAGCTGGAAAAAAAAGGCAAAGTTATAGGTATTTCAGTGATTCCCATTATAAACTGTGGTGGAATATCCAAATCTGAATTGGCCAAATCAAGTTAGGACAGTGAACCACCAAATCAAATCATTGTCCCTCTAAATTGGCCAAATCTGAATCTGAAGCAAATACCTGTTTCTTCATACAGGCCTAATGCTTTCCTAGGGAATCACTTTTAGGGTTGGCAATAATAGTAAGAAAGACTCCTTTTTTTTTCAAATTCTAAACTTATTATTACAACAGTGGGACTAAGAAGAGTTCCTTCTTACGTCAAACCCCTTATTCTGGGATTTGTATACAGTCTGTGACAACTTTGCCTTCCAGTGAAATATTTAGCATTTCCATTTCTAGTGGTAGAATACTAGATTTGAAGGCACAATGGCCTGGCTGCAATTTTGCCAGTTCTCATTATTTTATCCCAAATTTTTTGGCATCCTATGCTTTACTAAGAGTCTCAGTATCTTCAGGTAAGAAATCAAGAGTGACTGTAACCTTAAAAAAATCTGGCTCACAGAGTTTCATAGAAAATCTAGAAAGTGTGAGCTGAGCATGACAAAGACATAAAAAAAAAGCAGTGGCAAATTAAAAAAAAAATCTTATTACAGTTTAAAAAAAATCTTGTTTGCTCTCTCTTTTTTTAAACCAACCTCATAGTCTTTTAATGTTGGGTCTTAGGTCCTAGGACCTACTTTTTGGACTGACTGTTTAACAAAAATTTTTTAAAAACCACCAACAACATCCCCTTCCCCTTCTCTCCCCCCCCCCCCCCCCCCC
>NW_017728992.1:5516811-5519875 GCF_001723915.1 Gavialis gangeticus
AAAGCAGAAATAATTCTAAGACCAGCTACTGGAAACCAAGACTCTCTCTTCCTGCTTAAGTGTCTAAAGTGCTAGGCAACCAGTTATGACTTGCCCTGCTTGCTTAACTTCTGGCTCCAAGAATCTTATATTCTTTGTTTCACAGGGGGCTCAACTTTAACAAAAAGGGTGAAGTATCATAACAGAACAGCCTGGGGCAGGTGATATAGATTTGAATCACTTCTGGCTGATGAGGGAAATTAATTCCTGTTTCCTGGGCTACTGTATAAGTAGAAGTCTATTACAGAAAAATGGTATTGCAATCCATTATCACCATTGTCTTTAATAAAAAAGAAAGTAAACAAATATGACTACATTGAGTGAGTGTCCTGGTGCAGTCAGGGTATAGTAGCTACATTCTGAGTACATCTTTTGGATTTGGCCTCATAGTGAATATGGACATTACTCCATCTACTTTCTGGGTTCCAGTGGGGCTTAGCATGATGCTAATCACTTGCCTGATTGGCATGGAACAGCCATGGTTGTATGAAGAAGATAGAACTACAGGAAACTAATGATAATTCAGTTCTAAATGAGAGGCATGTATTGAGTTTAAACACTCCCAGGGTTAGGTGGGTTTTGGAGAGTGAGGAGATGGACTGAGTTGCCTAAATCAGCCCAGTGTTAGTTACTTCTTTGCACATACGTGAACTCTGAAGGAGAGAGGGATCATTAATGTATAATTTTCCACCTTCCATGTATGCACATGTAATTTTGTAACTATTACACTTCATTGCATTTGAAATTGGTAAATGATGCATCTTCTTTTTGCTTGCTGATAGCTTTGGATTTGTTTTCAAATTCACTAATTCTATTAGATTGTACTTAAGAGGGAGTTTTTATTCATCTCTCCTTGTACCCCTTTCATCAATTTAAAAATACTCTGAAACGTGAATTTAAAATGTGAAGGAAGGAATGAAGGGTATATAGAAGATTTTACTTCTTGATGCTTGAAAGCAATGGGGTTAAATTAAAGATTTCCCTTGCCACCTAATTATCATCACAATCACCTTTAGACACATCTGTCAACTGCTATTTCAAGTCCCAGGTTGTTCTATATTCATCCCAGTCCCTCATCTTCTAATGTAGCATTAGGTGTAATTTTATCAAATGTTTGATATTTTAAACCTCTTTGATCTCTAAAACAACTGTTTTTGAGGAGGTGATAAAACTAATTAATTGTAAATCACTTTTGATGTTTTAAGATTCTAGAAGATGTACTAGTAGAAGATAACACAATACTTCCCAGATAGAGGTTAAAAAAACAGTAAATCTTCTTATATTACAATAATGTCTACAAAAGATTTGAGGAAAAAATAGCTCTTACCTGCTTTACTTTAAGAATCAGCTTTGGGAAAGCAATTTCTGACATTTAGTTTGTCCTTATTGGGGTTTTAATTTATCATTATATCAGACATTTTGGATCAATGACTGAAAAGGAGCAGGTGAAAGATATAGGATCACAAAGGTATTTTGTCTAAATTGAGGGGATGGGGAGTGGAATTTATCCCCCCCCCCCAATGTTACAAAGATTCACAGAAACATAAAACAAAACAAAAATACAAAACTCATTGAATTGTTGATGTTAATCACTGAAAGCTGTCTCTTCTAAGACAAAAAGTTTGACTGTAGTATGGGGGCTAACACAAGTCTGTGCTTAAAATTCCAAACTCTAATCTGCTAGTGTTGGAGTGATACTGTATTCAGGATGGTCCAGGAAATATGTGAAGGGGAAGAATTTTTCTTGGTGATATCTTTTACTGCATGCTTGGGATAGACTTACTGTGCAGTAAATATAGTCTTGAGTAAATTCACTTGTAGACACATCCAGTGACGATTAAAAAAAATCTACCTGGCAGT
This sequence comes from Gavialis gangeticus, assembly GCF_001723915.1. NCBI lineage: Eukaryota > Metazoa > Chordata > Crocodylia > Gavialidae > Gavialis > Gavialis gangeticus. Next base: position 5,518,711 of record NW_017728992.1, read on the forward strand.
GACTTTGGAGAAGGGAGAACAGAGAACCAAATACAGTTGATCTAAAAAAAGATAAAAGCCACAAAACTCCTTGCCTCTCACATGTCTCTTGGATCATCATGGCTACACCAGTACTCTAATACAACCAAAATATGGAGGATACTGAAATTCACCATTTGCAATGGAAATCTACAGAAAAAGGAAAGCAAACTACACAACATCCTCTTCTCCCTAAGTTTGTGCAAGAAATATAACATTATCCCCAGGGGACTCATCATTTGCAACCTTCTAGCTAATGCACAGAACTCCAAATCTGCAACATAATAATTTAGGAGAACAACAGAAGAAACCAAGAAACCATCTTCTTCACTTAACAGACTCCAGAAGGGATTAACTTAAAGAGAACATATTTATGCTACTAAACTACAACATATTAACCAGGAGACATATCTGTCTACTATGCAGTGTATCCAAACTTGCTACAATCCCGCCCAAAAAAACCTGATGACAGCCATCCAACCTAAAAAAGTGGGAAAAGTGGAATCAGCTCTCACAACAAGAGCTGCCTCACAGGCAACATGCCAGAAACACAAGAGAGAATCAAAAAAGAAGTACCCAGAACACCAAAATCATTAACTCCTCACAACACTCCCTATCCCACTTGAAATATTTGAAATACAAAGATCTAAACTTCTGCCTAGGGAAACAATCTGAAAAGATACTAATATGAAGAATTAGAAGAATTTTTCCATGGCTTTAACCTGAAAGAATACTTCTACAACAGTGACAGAACCACCTCTGACAACCTTCCTACCACAACAGATAAAACATACAATGACAAAAAAAAAAGCCTGACTGAACAACTAGCTACAGATGGAACCATACTTTGTACTACTTCATTGTCTATTTCAGGAAGCAGGTTAAAAGTGAAAGTCTATAAAAAGCTGTCTCACTATAACTTCTCTCCTTCAGAGAAAATACATATAGTCTATAAAATCCAACAACAAGATAATAATCAAACTAGTGGACAAAGGAGGAGCTATAGTCTTCTTCAGTCATTAACACTATGTCAGTAAGACTAACAGTATTTCTAGACAAGACACTAGCTCAGTAACCTAATTCTATGGTGTCATGGTAATTTTTCAGCTGACTGCTGACACTACAGGAGTTAAGGAATTGTATGAGC
>NW_017728992.1:5519886-5520245 GCF_001723915.1 Gavialis gangeticus
TTAAGAAACCCCATGCCTCTGTGCCACTCAGAACTCCGCTGCTGCTACTCCCACCTGTTCCGTGTCCAATTGCCACCACCCAGCCACCCCCCGTGACACTGTGAGCATGGTTTACCAACTCGGGGACATGGCATCATGAACAGGATCTATGGGAGGCGAGGAGTCTGAGCTGATAAAAAGCTGCCCATGGTGCAGCGGCGTCCGTCTGATCAATGCTCCGGACGACCTAAGGGCCCACAACATATATCATCAGGCCACAGATTCAGCTGAACAAATGATAAGTGGGCACCTGTCCCTCTGCGGGACAAGCGGGGGAGAATGGGCCATCCGGCTCAATACTGGAGCATACTGCTGCATTA
>NW_017728992.1:5525245-5532907 GCF_001723915.1 Gavialis gangeticus
GATCTATGGGAGGCGAGGAGTCTTAGCTGATAAAAAGCTGCCCATGGTGCAGCGGCGTCCGTCTGATCAATGCTCCGGACGACCTAAGGGCCCACAACATATATCATCAGGCCACAGATTCAGCTGAACAAATGATAAGTGGGCACCTGTCCCTCTGCGGGACAAGCGGGGGAGAATGGGCCATCCGGCTCAATACTGGAGCATACTGCTGCATTATGCAGAACCCTCAGGCCGTTTATCGCCCCGAGGAAGAGAGCGGGACCACTTCTCAGGCCAGTGTAAAACCTCCAGCCGCGGCAAGCTTCAGCCCAGCCCAGGAGTTTGGCCGATGTGTGCAGTATATAAACGAGGGAGGAAAGGAGATCCCTCTGGACCGGTTCATGTGTCTGACTATCACGGCCAGAACGAGGGGCCATGAGCTCCTAACAAAGCTCCAAGAGGCCCTGGAGCAGGACGGAAAAAAGGCCAAGTGGATCGGCCTTAAAAAATGGAAGAAGGGCTGTATAATAAATGTGCTATTCCGGGAGTATCTTGCTTTATTGGGGGAGTTCTCAGACCAGGGGAAACAGCTCGACACCACTGCCCGAGCTCTTAATGAAAATTTGGCTGAGCGGCCATTACCAAATGGTGCCAACAAAAAAGGGAGCGCACTAAAAACTTTGCTGATGTTACGGAGTCCAGCTCCACCCACCCCGAGCTCGCGTCCCATCCCTGCCCCGCCTATGGTCCCACCTCCACCTACTTGGGACCTGCCTCCCCCGCTTCTCCTGTCACCCGTCATCACTCCTCAGCCACCTCCTCATCGCCACCAGCCTCCTGAAACAGCACCACCTGCCGAACAAGCATTACCACCACCGTACGTCAGCCAACACCACCAAGGGGATGTAAAAAGGAACAGCACCTATACCCAGATGACTGAAAGACAAGACACAGAAGTGAATACAATAGCAACTACTGCGGGAACTATTATGACTAATGTGATAGAGGAAAGCCAAACTAATGCAACTATACGCAAGAGGAACAACGACATAGAAATCATTACGAACGCATCAGAAAACACCAAACGAGAAATTGAACCACAGCCAAGCCATGAATTAGAACTTGCCACTGCTTATCCCACCGTGGTGCGAAAAGTTATAGCAGGTCTGCAAGGACAGAGTCAAGTAACTGTGATGACAAGGTCAAGAACTTGTCTTGAAATGAATTAATTGAAAAAGGAGACAGGCATTAGGAATCAGGAAACACCCATCGCCTGGCTTGGGAGATTAATGTCTGAAGCAGGTAGTGAGACTGTGGATCGTGAAGAAGCCATGCAATTGGTTCGTAGTGCGGATTGGAGCAGAGCCAAGGTCGTTGATCCAGTCCTCATACTAGCCAATCAATATTGGCCAATCCCGATTCCAGCCTTAGTTGCAGAAGGCTTGCAGCATAAGATCCATTGTTGGCACGAGGGAGCTGCGAGCCGAAGTACTACCGCCACCACACTGATTCATGCCATCATAGGGGCATCTTATGCCTTGTGGACTCCGGCCCATCAACCCCTGAACCTTACACCAGCTCAGGTACAGGGAGCGTGGCCACACAGATTCGTGGTCATACCAGGAGACGTACCCTGCCTGAATGAGGCAGTGCAAGTCACGACAGAAATTTATGCTGTGGAAGCCACAGCATAACGGCAAAGCTCTTGTTGAATTCATCAATCAATGGCCCAGTTATGCATACATTAGGACTCTTGGATCAATTGCAGGGAGCAATAAAATCGAAACCTCAGAAGGATGTATACCCTATCACTGATGGAGATCATGAACCTATGACAGTATATCCAGTGGAAAAGTCACCTGGCTATTTTCAAAAAATGGACTCAAAAGTAAATCCAGCCAACGCTTCTCAACAGACCTGGACACCACAGATGAAGAAATATCAATTTCGTGAATCACCCCATCAGCCTAGGAAACACTCGTTCTGAGCCAGTTACTCACCTCCACAGCGGTCGTCGGTGGAGAGAGCCATGTTTGGGTTCCTCCTTGTGAAATCTGGCCTGTCAAAGGAGAAATTGAGACTGCTAGGAGACGATGGACAAAAAGATTTAGCAAAGGCGTTGGGCTTCACCGACTTTGGAAACAAGCCAAAAAATGAGTGAACGCTGTCGGCGTAGGTACCACGACTGGCGGCTTGATATTTTCTAATAATCCGGAACAAGACCAACGAATACAGAATGAATGAGTAAAGTATAATCAAGACAAATCAATGAACGATGAGGCAACACGGGTTGAACAAAACCAACACGAATTTGACGAAACGAAACCTAAGCGAACTAAACTGAACAAAATTGAAAGGGAACCCAGATGAACTGAGATGAAGCTGAGAGAGAGGAAATCCATAACTTTTATGAATCAAGAAATACAAGAAAAACGAAATTGGAAAAATGAATTACGAATGGGAAACCTGAGAGGATGAGGAAAAGGTCGTTATGGCCGCAACCCACACAAAGCTATTCAATGACGATTTGTGACCATACGCGTCGATTGAGGTTCAAGATCCGGACGATCCGATTAATATTACCATAGCCAAGTTTTTATTAGACACTGGCGCACAAGTAAATGTCATCAGACCATCGATCCCACATCACCGGACAAGTAAGATCATGATGGTCCAGGGCTTGAACGCTGCAACTGCGACGGCTCGGGTTAAACTTTTTGTTAAGGGTCACAGTAAGTGACTTGATGCCGTGTTAGGAAGTGTTAACATCTTAGGTATACCAGGTATCCGTGCACTAGGTTTAAAACACAAGGTACTTGAGGCCCTCCCTATTACTACCATACTAGAGACTGAATGGTATCGGCCTACTCCGTGGGTTAATTCCATCTGGAAATATACTCCAATACCTACAAAGTCACATTTTCATGAGCCCCTCAATATTTTGATTGAGGAATTAGTGAAAAAGAAATCCATCACACTGATCTATGCGAGCACTCGACTGTCTCCCGGATGAGGAATAGCGAAGCCAGGAAAGCCGGGTGAAGTCCGCTTAGTGGTGGATTATCGAGAGGTCAACAACCACTGTATGATATTAACTCAGCCGGTCCCCTACACCTTACTTCAAAGCTTGTACAAGAAGGCTGAATACCAGGCCAGCAAATGGATTGGGACCACGTTGGACCTCAAGAACATGTTTTTCTCCATCCCTATAACTGACCCTGATGGGATCCTTAATATGTGTGTGAGGGGCAGAATGTACCGATGGAATGTCTGCACACAGGGATACTGCAATGCCCCAGCATTAGCAACCAGTGCCATCACTGAAAGCCTTGACTGATTTTACCGAAACCATCCAATAAGTCGATCTGTCAAGGTCTGGAGTTACTTAGATGATATTGCACTAATGGGCAGGGATAAAGAGCTTGTACACGCTGTCACTACCGATCTAATATGACATTTGAATGCTGACAGATGGGTCATTAACACCAAAAAATCCCAGCTGGCACCTACTAATTGTATAAGCTTCCTCGGAACTACGTTCCTCAGAAACACCAGACAGGGGATAGCTCATGATGCCATTGATTTTGATTTAAGGCCGACTAAGACACCAATGAGCAAAACTGACTTTCAATCGTTGTTAGGCAAATTGAATTGGGTTCAACATTATATTACCCCAAAACACCTACCAATATTAGCCCGCATCCAGCAGCAGATCTGCGAAAAAACAAGACAAAGGACTCCCTGGACTGAAAAAGATGCCCAGGCTCTCCGCAACTTAGTAACATTGGTGAACAAAATAACCCTTCATGCCCTGGATTTGAGTACTCCATTAATTAGCACGGTTGGTTTTACAAAAGAGCACCTTTTTGCCACAGCCGAAAACACAGAGGACAACTTTATATTCCTTGCACATCGCTCAATTCAAGCTGCCCAACATAGATATGGGGCTGTAGGGAAAACTCTCTTGGCCATCCAGTTAGCAGAACCATTAGCTGCTGGACAAGGAAAATTAAAGGCAGTAGGGGCAACCCTGCTACCACACCTCCTTCATGACTGCCCAGATCCATGTTTTCAGGGGGAGCCCTCCACCTGGAGTGCCTTAGTCCTTAACCATCTCTATCTATGACATGCCTGGAAACATGAAGATTTACCACCACCACTGGGTCCACAAGACTTACAGGCCATTATATTGTATGGCCTGAGACAGCCAGCGTGGATGGCATCAGATGGTTCCACCCATGAGAGCAGGAAGTATGGCTTTTACTGCCATCCATGTTCCATAAACCAAATCCACCCTGGTTGTGAATCTGCCCAATGAAACGAACTTTTGGGATTTCAAGAAGTCATACGACATTATTTCAAACACCACGAAGGGACTCTCCCTGTCCCTATAATAGCCATCAACTCCCTATACATTTACAAAATTGTGATGGGCACCTCATCCCCAACGGAACACCTTCAGCTTTGGGATGATATCTACAAACTACTGTCTTTGTTTTCCACATTACTGCTTATAAAACATACTTGTTCTTACCAAACAGACATCGATCCCGTTCATCAAAGAATTGATCAGTTATTGCAAGACTCAACTTATTCTGATGTCCTTCTCACTGAAGCTGTTAACGATTCAGTATGCATAGACCTATAATTAACTTGGCTCCTTGAATACTGGGGCCATCCAGGTTCTTGTGCTTGTTACCAGTGATGGTGCAAGGGAGCTGATGGCGATACATGTTACGGATCTCATCGAAATTGTGAGCTAATCACCTGAGCTTGTCCCACTTGCGCAAAAGAAAAATGCCATCAAACCGCGAACATGAAGGGTGCCCTGGAAAAAAACAGTTTCAAACCAGGAAAGGTATGGCAAGTAGATTTCTTTGGTCCCTTGCCGGGGGCATCAATCCTCAACCGGGGATTGATTATCATCGATCTCGGCACTCGCCAACTTGTGGTAGTGCCTCTCCGTAAAATACATGCCACAGCAGTCATTACGGCTCTCACCAGTATTTTTGCTATGTGGAAAATACCTACGGTCATTCAATCTGACAGCGGCCCACTATTTACGTCATCAGCTATAGACCGATTTGCACATCTGCATAACAACACGTGGCACCACCATCTGCCCTACCACCCACAATCAAATTGGGGTGGTAGAGAGGGCTGCGGGACTCTACAAAGAGGCCTTATGCCTTAAAGGCCAAGGGAGTTATAAAGCATGAGCTAAGCATCATCATGACATTTTGATCAATTTAAATTTGACGAAGGACTTGTGGCATTCTAAAACACCCAGCACCGTCCAACCTTGGACACCGAAGTTCACACCAGCCGAACTCGTATGGATTACATTGCCCGACCCGAAAAACAGACATCCCAAAACCTTGAGAGGAACAGTGGTTTCAGCTGAAACGTATCCTAATACCTATCTTGTCAAATTAGAGGACAGTAACCGATCAATACTCGCTCATCACAACTGGCTGGAAAGGCAAGCCGTAACAGATTCAGTGACATAAATTGTCTGTGTTCCCAGCAAGGGAGCATGTTGAAATTAGGCTCTGATAGATGCTGGAAACACAGAAGAAGAAGAAGAAGAAGAAGAAGAAGAAAAAGAAGAGAAAATAATAATAATAATAATTAGGCCCGTGAATTGATGACATAAGTAGTTTTATTATGGAATGTAGTCTGTCTTGTTTCTGTTTGTTGTTTCAGATTCATCTAGTAGTCCCTAAGGGATTACCTCTCTGTCTGGGCGGAGATAGTTGACCTGATGTAACAGCAGCTGAATCAGTGGATAAGATCGCGAAGATGGTTGTGGAGCGGAAAAGCTTTAGAATGACTTTTATTTCTATTTGCATATACTGTACATATGTTACCCCTTTGCTTGCTGTGTCAGTCATGGAGCTTAAACAGTCTCAGAACTCAGTTCTGTATTTATTATCGATATAGGCCAACGCTGCGGGGGATGATAGGACCGGAGACGGGCTGACGACATGCCTAAAAATGCCCATGTCTGTTGAGGACCCAGTCCTCACCCCGTATTTAAACCCATATAATGTCTCTTCAAGGTTCAAGGAGGTATTGAGGAGTCCCACGTCATATATAAATATCACTCAGGGGTCACTCAATGATGGTAGTTTTGAGAATATTCAGTACGCTTGGAAACCAAATTTTTCAGTGTTCAACTTGTATGATGTAAAGCAGGGGAGATGTAAAAAGACTCACTTAGGAAAATCCCCCCATGACTCCGCAACGATATCAATTCCATGTGCAAAGATCCCCTGGGGGGTGAATCCAGAAAGAGACAGTGAGTCCCGACCTGATGCCTCACTAAACCGGGACCCCTCATCCATCATACCACCTTGGATAGTGTCGTTTCCCCATTTATTGGGGCTAGGACAAGTGTTCCCAGTTATCTGGATTCCTTTAAATACTCCGAAACCTTTGATAACCTGGAGGGTAACCTCTGCTGACAAGTATCTGAGGTATTATTATCCGGTCCTTCAGGCCCAGGTAGACAGTGCAGCTTGTCATGGGTTACCACTTCATGTCGATGTCAACTATCCAGACCAGCTGTACCAGGTAAAAGACAAGGGTTCTGATTTGAATACACCTGCCCATTTGGGACTTGCTTGGGCTTGCAATGACGGTCGACTGTGGATGAAACTCCCAGCCATCCTTTCCAGAGTTCAATGTATTTTAAGTTCTGTTGTGTTTTGCCTGCCATTATTAGCTTCCACTTCTCATCCTCCTAGCCCTGTTATTACACACCGCCACGTCCGATCAGCTACTCCCGTGTGGAGTTCTCTCACACGAGGAGAAAAGATAGCCCAAGGACTCGCTTGGAGCTTTGAAGGCCTCTTTTTATGGGGCCTCGCGATTGGCAAGGCTCGAATAGCCTTAGCCAAGCTATCGGAGCAGGTCGAACTGTTGGCAAACCATACAGCCACAGATTTTGACTTAATAGACCAGCAGCTCCAGGCAACGTCCCATATGACTATGCAGAACCGATTAGCACTGGATACGCTTCTAATCCAGCAGGGAAGACTATGTCAGTACTTAAATTTAACCCATGATATGTGCTGCATAGCGATCCCCAATGTCAGTATTCCTTTACAAAGTCAAATCATGAGGATTAGAAAAATAGCCGAGGATGTTAATGGTATTTCGGGCATAGGATAGGGCTGACTATCGAGACTCTTCAATTGGTTAGGTTTAAATGTTCCCTCATGGTTGGTGAACTTATTGACACCTTTATTGTCATTTTTGTTTGTATTGGTGATAATCATTACTATAGTTAGTTGTGTATTTCGAATTGTTTCACGAAGGGTTTTGAATTTATCTGTTTGTATGTATTCTGCCATACCCAGTTATATAGATCTAAAAAACGGAAATGAAATGGAAGGGGAAGAGAAAAAATTGAATTCGGAAATATGACCTACATCCCGACATATTAACTCCTGTATTGACAGCAAGGGGGCATGTCATGGTAAATTTTCAGCTGACTGCTGACATTACAGGAGTTAAGGAATTGTATGAGCATTTGCCATAGAAACAGACCCAGTATGTGCCCCCTGGGTGACCTCAGGAGCTGTCAATTAGCCCTGACCCACTTTCAGCCCTGCACATGCTCAGTTGCTACACAGACCTTATTGCAGAGCATGCCCAGGGTACAACTGGAAAGAGGTA
>NW_017728992.1:5537907-5553598 GCF_001723915.1 Gavialis gangeticus
GGGTACAACTGGAATGAGGTAATACCTCTAGAAATTTCTCTCAGCCAAGCAGCCTGATTGGCTATAGGGCTGCTAAAGGAAGTCTGAGGGCCCCTCCCTCGGGGGGAGATCTGTTCAACTGAGGACAGAGGCTGGTTCTCAGGGACTGTCCCTCACTTAGGCTCTGTGGCCTATCGGTCTCCTCCTATTGCGATTTTCCGATTCGTTCTGCGCTTATCTTATTGATTTTCTGGCTTTTGATTTAACTGGCACCAGATACGAATACAACTTTGGTACCGATTAACGGACTCTCAAACTAAACTTACCTTGATTCCACGGCTTCCGATTGCGGCCTTCATCCTTGACCATCTATCCGTCCCATCGTACCTGGCATTCGACTTCGGCACCGCTCTTCATCAACCTTGACCTCGATCGTCCCTTTTGGACTGGCGTCACATCTCATTTCATCGTTCACCGCGTTACAGTTTTGTTTGTTTGTCTTCCCCACCTATGAGCTGTTGACCAGCCCTGGGACTTAAGGAGTGGGCAGCTGCCCCTAGCCTCCGGGCTAGATAGCAAGGGCTCACTCAGGAACCGTGTGGGCCAACAGACCCCTGTTGTTGTTGTTCTCGTTTCGTTATTCACTGTAACTGAAGAACATCAGTACCTACGCCTCAAAGCGTAAATTGAATAAATCACCCTTGTTTAAGAAACCCCATGCCTCTGTGCCACTCAGAACTCCGCCGCCGCTAATCCCACCTGTTCCGTGTCCAATTGCCACCACCCGGCCGCCCCACCGTGACACTGTGAGCTTGGTTTACCAACTCCGGGACATATGGCACAGTAGCATGCAGGGCAAAACCCATGCTACTACACTTCTCTACAGTAGTATTAGGATACCACATAGTTAGTATCACTAAAAAGCCATGCACTCATGCTACTGTGTAGGTAGCACCAATTACCTCACATTAAATTAGAACTAAGGTATCCAAGTACTAAACTTAATGTGCAGTAACTATGGTTTATTAATGAAAGTGTCGATGAACCCACAGGCAACTCTCCGATACCAACTACTATAAAAAATTTCTGAAGGACACCCACACCAACATATACACTGGAATTGGAAAGTATTATCTAAACTTTTCTGTTACTAAGCCCCCACTCTCCTACCCCAGGAACATTTCATATGCTTTCAAAGAGTCACAAATAAGGTACCTCTTGAAGACCCATCATATCTAACTTTAATACCTTCACTGCAGAGCTGTCAGGATTCATAGAAACTATCTTGAAACCACTTGTCACTCAAATAGTGAATTTTCTACAAAACACAGTGGACTACCTCAACAAGATCCAGAACATCAACCACCTCCCTAAGAACGCCATACATACGACCATGTTACTAGTCTATATACCATGAAGGCATAGCTACCTGCCTGAAATACAAGAATACAATCTACTCTCAGATTTGCAACAACACGTTGCACGTATTATCTGCTTCTTCCTCACCCATAACAACTTCACTTTCAATAAGTGGCACATTCTTCAAATCAAGGGCACAAAATGGCTGCTCAACCTCTGCATGAGCCACCTGAAAGAGGATTTTTTAGAAATTCCTTTCATCATTTTCACTATGTATACTGAACATCTGGACTCATTTATTTCCACCACAGACCAACACATGCAGAAGAACACTTTACAAAGAAAAAGAAAATAATTTTCTGACTTTACCATCCCCATACTCAAGGGAAATTTATAAAACAATTTCAAAAGGCAAGCCTGGGAACAAAAAATCATAATCTGGCTATCTACTAAGAAACCTTTACCCCACATGTTTCCTTTTGAAAAGTCTTGAACTTCCACTAATCAAGCTATCCTTTCTCCTCTGATTTATTTGTCTGTTACCTATGGGAACATGTCTCTTCTTCAGTTTCACTACCCTGAATACAGTTTTTAATCTTTCTTGTGACTTCATCTTCAGAACTGAAGAAAAAGCATGCACTGCATTGGAAAGCTTCCAACCATGTAGTTGGCTCAGTAAAGATATCTGCCACAAAAATCCTTGCCTGTCAAAAACATTCTAATCTATAATTTTGGTGTCTATGGAGAAGGGGTTAGTAGATCTCACTTATTTTTCAGATGGCCCTCCTGAGTACACCCAGGAAGCTATATCATCACAATCTAAGTTTCTTTTCCCCATCTTGGGGAAGTATATACAGGTGCAGAAGTTCAGGAATTTAGGGAACTTTATAAAGTATAAAACTGAGACACCTATGTAGTTTGGACAGAGTTGTGTTTAGATAAGCAGAATTTTTCAGGATTGCTGCTTTGGATTTCTGAACCAAAGTCCCGCTTCAGTTTTTTTTTTTTTTTTTTGAGCCAGGCCATGAGGCACAAATTGCGACATTGTTCCTACGTTGAGGGCAACCATAGATGAGAATGGGGCTGTGCCCTTCAGCATAAGTTTAGAGGACTGAGTCTTCAGTTTGCACTTACTGGTGTGCTAGTACCACTGTTTGTCTTAGTAAAATATAAGGTGATTCAAGACTGATTTTTTTATATACTATGATAATTTTAAATTACTTTCCAAACTGTGTATATCTCACCAGATGCAAAGTTTTTTAAAAAGTCGAATGACCAAGGTCTAGATCAGAACACTCTGGATACTATACTACTGGATTTAAAATTTCACACTTGATATATCTGCTCTATTTAACTTAATAGTAAGCCAACTAAACTCTCCTGTTATATTTAATTCATAAAATACTTTATATGTATTCTGAACTAGGTAAAACATCTGTAAGATGTATTTGGACAAAGAGGTTTTTAAAATTTTTCTATATATTTTATTTTTCTCCTTAAAATATTTAAATATAATTAATTCTGTCCCAGATTTAGGGGGTACTTAAGCCTGTATATAATTTTAAGCATCTGAACAGACCAATAGGATGAGCTTTGTGGTCCATCCAAATGAATGTAAAAACTTTCTGGCTGTCTATACATGTACTTGGGGGTGGGGGAGAGAGTGTTTTAATCAGACCAGTTCCATGTTTCAAAATGACCACAGGGACACTCTAACTAAAGCTCATTTGATGAGGTTTAGTTAAAGCACCTGTGATTAATCAAGTCTACTCTGATGTGTTCTGATTAGAATGAAAATGAGCACATCTATAGGCATCCCTTTTGACTTTAGTAGGCTTTTTACCATCCCCCATCATCTTAAAATTATATATGTGCTTACATTGTTTGATGGAGGCTTCTGTCTTAAGACTTTGCATCTTAAATCAATATATTTAATGAATTGATTGGATTATTCTAAATAAAAGATTCGGAAGGCTTCCCAGTTAATTAAACTAGAATGTATATAATAAACTTGATTAGATTAGGTATTTGATTTCACTTTTAATGAAAGTTGCTGTTTTATGAGGGACGGATAGTATTTTATTGCATTGCCAGATAATGTGCTGCTAATTAAAGGCACATCACACTTACCAAATAACGTTGCACTGTATAGGTAATGGTTTTATTTCAAATTAGGGTCTACCCTGCTAAACTTCCACCAGTGTGTGTATAGGGCTGGTAAAAATGTCAGTCTTTTGTTTAGTACAAATGAAGGATATATATACCTAGAAGTGAATACAAATTTTTTTTTTAGTTTGTTCCATAGCTTTGATCCTAAAATAAATATTAAATTGCAATGGACAATTAGACTTGAGGCATTGTTAACTACTGGATGAATTTTGGTTCCTTCTCATTTCCTCTAAATTTCTTTAGCTGGGCTAAATTGGTTGAATAATTTTACTAAAGGATACTGTCTTAACATACATAATATCCCTTGTAAATGAGATTAAACTATGAAATTCACTAGATATTACTGGTGTAAGGTCATTCCCTGCCATGTTACTATACACTCCAATGCATATTAAACAACTAGCTTTTATACCTTGGAAATTAGGCAGCAGGTAGAACTGCCCTTGATTTTTCTTCCCAAATAATTTGTCTACTAATATAAAGATTTTACACATATTACTGTTGACTTTTATATATCCATAGAGATCTTGCCACAGGCTTTCTGTACCTAGGACAGTTGACTTTTAATGGTCACAGCATTTCTCTAGAATCAATAAACTATAAGGTTTAGAAGTGAGCCAAGTATCACACACATTTAATTAGAACATCAAGGACCCATGTTTCATTGCTACCTGAAAACAAAACTGCTTTTAACTGCTGAACTGTCAAACCCTATAAAATGCTAAAACCCTCTTCAGCTCCTATTGAATTAGATTTGTTTTTCAGAATGGGAAGAAATACTTTATCTGCAAGCATAATAGGTACCTAGAATTTTCCTTGCTTGTACAGAACAAAATCCTATCTAATGGTAAGAATAATATTTACAACACAGTTTGCACAAGTATTGCACCTTCATAAATTTCTATGCTCTGGCCTTCTTGTTTAGAATTTCTGGACAATCACCAAACAACTTAAGACTCCTACTTAAAAAAAAAAAAGTTCTGTGACAATGACAAGCATATTGAAGTGAATAAATTTAGATGAAAAGTAAAATCCAGGAACTGGCATTTTCAAAGAGATATAATGGCTAGCTGGGGAATAAAAAGGTTTTGAAAAAAATCTGATGAAATTAATACCATTTAATGAATGCTATATAGGTCTGATTCTTCTGCACCTGTGTAACTAGGAAGAAAATTAGGTTCATATCTATTCTTAACTAATTACTATTAAATTAGTCAGATCAATGTCAGGGAAGGTGAGTATAGTTTATCCTAATAACTAGAACTAAGGGCTCTGGTGGATGGTTGGAATACAGGAGGAAGTCACAAACCAAAGGTCAGTAATCAGAGGTGCCAAGTCAAGAGCAAGAGGCATATCCAGTATAAAAGGCCAAAACCGAGGTCTGTAACCCAGCTATCAAGCCAAGGGCTCAGACAGCAGAGGCCAAAAGCCAGAACACAATTCAGTCAGGAACCAGAATTAGGAGTATGAGATTAGGAACCAGGGGACAATCACCAGGATCCAGGCTATGAGGGGGCAAGGGCTGGCAACCAGCAAAAGACAGGGCCAGAGGATGTGTGCAGAACAAAGCACTAATTGCATATTTCAAACCCAGCAGCTTGTGCAAAAAAGGTCAGGCACTTAGGCAGTCCTTTAAATAAGGAGCTAGAATCAGTCAGATGGCTGAGAGAGAGAGTGTTGTTTTGGAATTCAGTGGACATCTATTATAGACCTAGATGGGATAGACGAACAGAATTTTAGACCCCCCCTATTTCCAGATAATAGAGAAGGCATAGGTCTAGGCCTACAGTGTTTACTGCTCTGTAATGAAATGGGGACTTTGCCAATGGGTGAGGAGGACAATAGATCCAGGTGTATAAGTGAATGTCTGGAACAGCAACAAACAGGCAAGGGCCTGTAGCCCATAGGTTTGAAATGAGAGATTCAGAGGGAAACACCAAAATCCCTGACACTGCCCCTACCACTCCTTGAAAGTATCTAGGGAACGAAGCTAAGACAGTTGAGCTCTTAAAATTAGGGTGCAGAGACTTAAATATAACAGTACCTAAATCAGGACCCACATTTTCATCCTGCACACTCAAGGGAATTAAATATGAGATCCAAAGACTACTTCAAATGCAAGTTATGTTATAATAATTCAGTTATGTTGCCCTGGAAATCAGTACATAATGTACCTTTATGCCAAAAGGCTACAAAAAGGTTAATTGTGCCAAATTCTTTTATGAAAATGATCAATTGTGTGTTATGCTTCTATCTATTCAGTTTATCCATCCTTTCTTATTAAGATGAGAGTTATGTCCACCATTAGACTTTCACTCATGGAACAGGGGACTAGGAAGAAAGAAGACAGACTTGTGGAGTTAAAGCAAAGACAATGAAACATCTCCGCTTCCTAGGGTAAGTGGACCTTCATTTGTAAAGGCTTAGACCAAGGGTAGGCAAAAATCAGTGAAGGGGTTGGACCAGGCCCACCAATGGATTTTGTCTGGTCCATGGTAGTCCCTCAGTCTCACCCAGCCAAGAAGCAGCGGGGCAGCCCAGGCCATGGCATGTGTGGTCAGTCCTGCTACCCCCATACATGCAGCAGGGCTGGGATCGTGCAGAGACACACTTCCCAGCATCCCTGGTGGTGGTGGCCCCTTCTAGCTGCCACCACTGATCCCCCTGCCCAGGAACCCTGGCCCATCCACCTCACACCCACTGCCAGGGGTAGGACCCACATAGGCAGGGCATATGGCCAGGCAGGTGGGATAGGAACATGGTTAAGTAGGGAAGTGTGTTCAGCAGTGGACTGGGCAGGCAAGGCCAGATCATGGGGCAGGATCACAGGATGATGACAGTGTGGGGCTGGAGCTTGAACTGGTACCAAGCTACAACCCACTGCCTACACAGCCCATGGCAGTTCCATAAGCGGGGATATGTGGAGAATGGATCACAGCTCTGCTTCAGGCCCCAGACCTGTGCTATCACAGTGCCAAGATCCTGGCCATAGCTCTAGCCCCAGACACAGCTCCTTTCCATTGCATCCCTTTCCCTTCCACCTGGCCACATGCCCTGCTTGTGCAGTTTCCATCTGGCATCCCTGAAGATCCCAGGATCACCCCAGGGCAGTGAAACCATGGGGTCACCACCCAAGACAGAACAGCAATCCACTCCCCACAGGCACCTGCACACAGAATTGATGCCTGTTGCAGGAGCATGCAGATGGCAGATGACAGCTTTTTCCCAGGCTCCTGCCCTGCATTGTCACTGCCCCACAGTCCCAGTACTATCCCCACCCATCCTGCCCCTGCTCTCCACACACCTGCAGCACCTCTCAGCTGCTTGGTCCAGGGCAGAGCAGAGCCACTTAGTGAGTTTTGGTGAGCTGCTGAATGGAGGGAGGTTGCTGACTCAGCTCACAACAGCTCACCAAAACTCCCTATGTGGTTCACAGGCCCAAATAATGCCCTCATCTAGCTTAGACTCTATGGTGACATCCAGACAAGTAGGGGCATGTGCTTGCAGTGGCACAAATAATAGCAACACAAATTTGCCGTTATTTTGTGCCATAGTGCATGCCGATGCATGTGCACTTTGTTGTGGGACACATTGTCCTGCTGTGGGCAAACTGCCCATGCCCAGCTCCTCCCAATTTCCAGCTGGCTGCTCTGACCAGGCTCCATGTACTGTGGGAAGATCCTGGATGGGGCACAGGGTGCCACAGAATGGGTTTAGTCAGCCCCACACCATGGGGCTGCTCCTGCACTGGGGCATACTGCACCCCAGGCAGCTGGGGAACGACATGTGAAAATGAGGGAGCAAGCAGCCCTGAGCAACTTGTGCCCTCTCCTCCACACTCATTTTAGGATACTCTGGTATTCCTGCCTCTAATGTACTGATTGCCTTTCCAACATGCTTTGATGAGCAGTAAAACATGTAATATTTTAATTTATCTTAAAGGTATCAGCATTGGAATATGTATTAACACCCATATAAGTATACACTTGTGTTATTGTTTTAGGGTCTGCAAACTGAGGCAAATATGACTGTATCCATATAAACCTGGGTCAGTCACATTTTGAAGGCTTCTTTTTGCAGCTATAGAAGCTAAAAATTTATGGCCAGATCTTATTCTATCTACAAGATGCTTAAATCTACACTTCTATGAGTGAGATTACACATTATATTAGATCATGTTAAGAGCAGTTAAAACTTGAATGATTACACATTAAGACTCATTAACAAATGCTAAGTAACCTTTAGGTATCTTAAAGTTATACCACTTCAGGTGAGGAGTATCTTTGAGCTGTGCTACCTAGCATGAATTAAGATATCTTTTGGGTGTTCACCTGAGATAAACCCACCAACTTGCAGCCCTCCATTATCCCAGGAGGCACTGCTTCCAGTTGGACTAGCTATCATCCAGGACTCTATGGCATTGAATTAACAGTTGAGGACAGCTGTGCAACAGGTGGGTGAGGATGGGATGACTAGGGAGAGAGGAGACAGGGGTGAAGTGAGGTAGGACAGAAAGGGGGAGGGAGGAATGGGAAAGGGATGAGAGCGGGTAGGATTGGAGGAAGGAAAAGGGACAGGGTAGGCAAAAGAAGGGAGTGGGTGAGTGGGGAGCTGCTGGGCTTCTGCATTCTCTGCCCCCCAAATTTCTATGGCAGCATATAAGTACATAATGGGAGTGCATCAGAATCTGGGAGAACAGTTTTTCACCAATGCTCCTCAAGGAATAACAAGGTCCAACAGCCACAAACTCCTAGAAGGCTGATTTAGATTGAACATAAGGAAAAACTTCTTCACAGTCTGAGTGTCCAGGGTCTGGAACAGACTCCTCCTGGTGGTGGTATAAGCATCTACTCTGGACTTATTCAAAAGGCATTTAGATGTTTATCTTGCTGGGTTCATTTGATCCCCACAGACATCCTGCCTATGGCAAGGGAGTTGGACTCAATCTTGTGAGGTCCCTTCCAGACCCTAATGTCTATGAATCTATGAATCTATATGACCCTATTTCATTCTGACTGAAAAACTTTACATTCCTGATTTAAAAAAAAAATCTTCATTATTGTATTAGTTATTTTATTTATAGAAGGAAACCATGATCAGAGTCTGATTCTCAATAAGTGGAGTTGGAACTTGATAGCTTTGCTATGGAGAAACCAAATCCAGATTCAATTTTGATCTGAATTTTCTAAATTGACCTCCCATACAATTACTTCTTAAATTAGGAAAGGGTGGGAGCAGTTTTATGGTGTTGAATACTACTAAAAGTTATTCAGTCTACACCTAAATATTCAGTAGTTTTCTGATATTCTGTAATAAAATGATGTACACCTTTGCTAACATGAAGAAATCACATCACAAAAATACATTACCATTGAAGTGACATTGCGAACTATCTTACAGCTTCAAAGGCAAGTTTAACTGAAGGATATATTTGATTGTACTGTCAGGAAGAAAGATATAGTAAAATAAACAAGCCTTGTCACAATACATTTTCCACAAATAAATCACAGTAATGAAGGCTTTTCTTTTCTTTCCTCTTCCTGAGAAAAAGGTTCCATTGGCAGACTAGTCCTCAACACTGAATATCCAAAACAATAAACATTTCTTTTTTTTCAGCATAAAACCACAAAGGCTTTCCCATACCTGTGATAGCTACTTTTACTGCCAATAGCATTTAGTTTGCCTTATTGTTGTGGTGGAAAGAGTCAATGTACTGGACATGATTTGAGCTAATAGGCTTAGAAAATGTTTTATTTTTCTGATAAAAGGGAGCTTGAAGGCACCACTCATTTTATACTTATAAAGTAATAGGTGACCTGTAGAAATGTTGCTGAGATATCTCTGCTTTAAGCTGGCACATGTGAGTATATGGTTAGATGCTAAAATGTTGCTCTCTTTTTTATGAAACTAACTCTTCCCAGAGCCAACCATCCCAGCCCTCAAAAAAGCACTGAACCTTGCTAACCTCATGTGACAGCTGGAACCAGAGGAATTAATAAGCAATAAATATGTGCTTCTTGGAGGCATTTGGTATTTTGCCTAACAGGTAATATTAGCTAATATAAAGCTTGTAAGTTCATAACCGGCAAATGTAACTTGTCTGTCATAAGTTTAACCAAAATTATAAAACTAACTGTTTGTATTAATCATGGAACTGACTGGGCCCCAAAGATGAAGCTGTAGCTACAAGATTAGTTGACCTAACAGTTTTTGCTCAGGGCTCAGCCTTGATAATAAAAACTGGATCCAACCACCTGGCACACCCAACATATTCCAGGAAAGCACATCCCAAGAAAGCATTTTCAGAGAAACCTAAAAGGTTTGGGCTTAGGCAGAGTAATGTCAATTTCACAGCTAAAGATGCTACATTGCAATTTGCTTATTGGATAAACCCGATTCTAGGTAGTAACCTTTTATGATAATTTTTAACACCTTTCAGTCCCATAGGGTAACAGCTATAGGGCAAGATTGGAATAGTGGCTCTAAAGCCAACCGATTAGCATAAAACTAGGTATAAAAAGCACATGCATCAGGTGACCAGCAGGAAGGAGGGAACAGAACGGTCATTGCTGTTCCAAGCCTGGACTCCAGACTCCTGGTGTGAGTGAGGATCGGATCCAGATCAAGGGAACTTCCCCAATAATCTCTCTGACAACGTCAATCGGGGACACCTGACTTTGCTGGAATCATTTGGTGCGCACCTGGCATCAAAGGAACTCTTGATAAGTTGCCAACCCATGACTGTCTATCTGTTGTTTTGAACAGCCCAGTGGCTTATATCCTCACAGTGCCCAGCTGGTCTGTGACAGAACTGATCCATCTATCTGTTGTTATTATCTGTTGTTATTATTTACTATTAGCTCTTTTATACTGCATTATCTGCTTTTCGCATTTATCTTTCTGTTAACTGTTGTGTGTGTAAGCTATAATAAATTTGCCTTTGCTTCACTCCCAACTTTGCCTCCTCGATCCAAAACTGAACTGAACAGCCCAGTGGCTGATACCCTCGCAGAGCTGAGTTGGCTTGTGATAGAACTGATACACTCACAGTGCCCAGCTGGTCTGTGACACCTCATCACCAGAAGCAAACTTCCTACATCCCAAAACACACCAAATGGATCCAGACCATGCCATAAGAATAAATGTAAAACCTGACAACATATGTCCACCACCCCCCACAATTACTACATCCCATTAGCATTCCCAGATCTTACAGCGACACCTCCATAAATGTAATATATCTCATGCAATGGTTCAAATGTCCTGATGGAAAATATGTAGGAGAGACCAAACAACTGCACACCAGAATAAATGCACACTGAAAATCTATCAAAGACAAGAATACCCCATTTCTCCCAAGAGAACCACTCTCTCTCCAATCTCTCAGTTCTAATCCTCAAAGGAAATTTACAAAACATCTTTCACAGATGAGCCTACAAACTTCACTTCATCAATCTACTGGATACAAAAAATCATGTACTCAATATAGGCATTGGATTTATTACACTTTATAACCTGCCTAACATCTGACTTCCCAGATGTTACTATTTACTAGGTACATTCACACACCCCCTCCACCAACCTGTCTCTCACCCACTGAATCCTCAGTTTACATCCTCACTGATTGATTTTCTTGCCTGCATACCAGCCTCTGGCTTCTTCACTATTCATTCCATCCAGGAAAAGCACAGACCAATTGCAGATACTTGAGCTGAACTACAGCGTACTCCATCTTATGACTCATGTTAACAGAAGAGGGACTTCTGATTGTCTAGGATTCAAGAGACTCCTCTACGTATTTTCTACAGGTCCCAAGTTAGGTTGGAATGATTTCTTTTCTTTTTTATTTTTGAACTTACATGTTATGTTAGTTGAAGTCTAATAATAGAGGTAATGCAGAAAATAATGCATAGTTGGAAAGGCCCAAGAAGGAATTGAAAAATAGATGAGAAGTCACCAAAGAATGCACTCAGTTTACTTCTCAGTAAGCATGTGCTTCTACAAGTGTGCACACTTACTGTGCAGTAAATGATTCCACTCATGAGTGAATTTGGTACCTGCAAATGAAAGTAGCAAATTTACTCTCAGTTAGTTATTGCATAGTAATTCATGTATAAATATTAACTGGGAGCAAATTTGCTCCTGGTCAGCCATGCCACTAGGGGGCTGGCCTCAAGCTAGCCCCAGTGATCTGGGCTGGAAGTTTCTCCTGCTCCAGGGCTGGGCTGCCTCTATGGCAGCCCCAGCCTCAGGACCTTAAAAGCCTGGAGGCATTTTGAGCCCTGGGGCACACACAGACAGATTGAAGCCACTCCAGGACAGGCCACAGGCTATCTGTGCCAGCTTGTCTGCACCTGGTACCATTCGCTGGCCCTGCAGTGCCGCATGGCTACCAAGCCCAAACTGTCTAGGCTTGCAGGTGCTGCAGGCTCCTGCCAGGATGCCAGCACGCAGGCCAAGCTGCAGCCAGCTTCCCACAGCCAACCCCCAGCAGCCTGTCTGCAGCCTGCAGGGGCTGTGAGACATTGCCTTGCCATGCAGCTCCCAATCCAACACCATGTCCCTGCACTGGGTACTGCAAGCTGCTGCCCAGGCCCAGCAGCACAGGGACAACTGTGTGGAGGCTCAGAGATCCAATGAAGAAGCCCTGATAGACTCATCCTTGCCAATGCCCATGCCCACAACCCAGGGCCCCAACTGGTCCATGGAGGAGACTGGTAATCTTGTGGTGCTGTGGGGTGAGGTGGAGGTGCAGTGCAAGTTCATTTGGAATAGGCACTTGAATTCCCATGTCTAAGAGGTGCTGTCAGGCCAGATGTTGGAGTGCAGGTATGAACAGTTGGTGTGGCAGTGCTTCATAAGGGTCAAGGCCTTGTGGGCATAATGGGTCAGCATCACCAACCACAATCATTGGTTGGGAACTACCCACAAGTCCATGCCCTCTATGCAGCAACTGACAACAATACTTATGCTATGCTGTGTACAGCAGTATGAATAGACTGCCTGAACCCTGCAATGATGTGTCACTGGGGGAGGGCCTCTCAAGCTTTCAGCAGTGTGTCCTGCTGAGCTTCCCATCTCCAGCATCCACCAGCAGCTCAGGGAGCCCAGGCCAGTACCTGTCCCAACAGCTCTGCAGCCTCTGCCCCAGCTCTGAGACACTGCTGGCCATGCCACTGCCAGGCACTGGTCTTGCCTTTTCCTCCCCAGGGTGGAGAGTGGGGGGTGGGAGCTGGCTGGGTGCCCCCACACCAGGTCCTGCCATCCAAGGACACTGCACAGAGCTGCATGCTGTCACTGGCAGTCAGGACCTAGCAGATCCACTACTCGTACCAACCCTAGCCACATGACAAGGCCTTCACTTGGGAGGGGGAGTGTCTTCCCCACCCTGCCCTTGCCCCTGCCCCTGCCCCTGCCCCTGCCCTCACCTGCCTGGTCTGGCCTCACTCCCGTGTCTCTGGGTTCCCATCCACAGCACACAGGGAGATGGAAGACAGTCCAAAACTTGATTGAGTAGCCTGTGCTCCCACAGCTAGGTGAGCACAGGCCTCTCACATGCTGGGGAAAATGGCAATACCATCAACAATGCCCTACAGGGTTGTGGGGGGCAGAGACTTGTAGTGCAGCCACAAGTAGCCTTCCAGGTGGTAGCATAGATTATGGTAAACCCAAGACTTGCTTCCCACACTGTTGAAGCTCAGGGTCTCATGCCAAGTGTGCAGGTCTGTCTGGGGTACCATGGCCATCAGCACGAGCAGGATATAGTGGTCCATGCACACCTTAGTACATGCAAACAGCTCCTTGTGCAGCACTCACAATCCTTGTGCAGCACTCACAACATGCAGCAGGAGGGGCACTCTTGGAGTGCAATGCCAGAGCATGGGAACCTGTCCCCGGGGTGCCTCTCTGGAGCAGTCCCTGTGAAGAGGGCATGGGCATGGGAAGCTCCTCATTCCAGTCATCTGGGAGACCTGTGGCCCCTAAGCCTGGGCACCATGGACTTGGTGGAAGCACAGGAGAGCAGCTCACCTACAAGAGGGCTGGGGAGGAGCAGTGGGATCTGGAGCTAGAGCAGCAGGTGCTGGCAGGAGCCTGGCCTGTCCTTGTTTTGGAATGGGGTGAGGGAGGCAGGCTGCCTTTGGCCAGCACCCAGAGGCCCACCTGCCCCTGGAGAATGAGTGAGGATGGGGGTCTAGCTGGTGGCTACCTGGGCCCGGCACTGCCTGGTCAACTTACTATGGTACCTAGGAACTTGTGCACACTCAAAACCTGATCTGAGGCCAGGCACTGCACAGCCCTTGGTACAGAAATAATATCTGAGAAATGCTTCAAACTCTCACAAACTGCTTCTTTCTCATAGTTTTGCAGGTCCTGCAGCTGCACATGGGGGAAAGGCCACAATTGATATCCAGGCTTTGGCCTCAGGGTCACCACTGCCCACAGCCAGGGCCCTGTAGATGCACCAGCTCTGCCAGAAGTGGATCCAGGACCACACCATCCTCCTGGATCAGTTGGTGACAGCATCAGAGAACTAGTAGATGGATGCAAACATCATGGACACTGCCCAGTCAGCCAGAATTTATGTGCATGATGGTGCCATGGTGGTCCACAACAGCCTCGAGCACCATGGAGTGAAAGCCTCTCTGGCTATAGTAGGGGTGGTGATCATGGGGCAGGCAGGAAGTGGGTCCTTTCCCGGGTCCCAATGCACTGGGGGAATCCTAGGGCATGGAGCCCCATCTCCCCCACCAGGTGGTCATGCACACAGAGCATGGTGTGCCCCAGCACGTCCTGGAGGGCACCACACACCTCCAGGACACCCTCCCTTGTCCACCCCAAAGAGATGCTCCACATAGTGAAGGTTGGTGGGCATGGCCAGCTTGAGCAGGGTGAGGGCCAGGAGGGTATCTGCAGGGGTAAGTGGCTATATGGCTGTGTTATACTGTTCCAGATATGGCTGGAGCTTCCCCAGGAGGTCTTGAAGGTGGCCCAGGTCATCCTGAATGCCTCCAGCCACTGCTCATTGTCCCAGGTATCCTGGATGATGTGCAGCTACCAGTCTTAGCTGGCCCAGTGGGCACAGATGTGGCACAGTTTGTGGCCCAGGAGGGTGAGGTGGCCCTGGAGATGGCATCCAGGAGCATGTAGTCAGCACTTATGCCAGAGTCTAGCTAGCCAAGCAGGGTCCAGGCAGCAGCTGTGTGGTGGTGGTATCCCTGGGCCAGTGTGGTGGGCCAGTGGTTGCTGCACATGGGTGAGCCTTGAGGGCCCTGATAGCTGTGGGCCAGCTGGCAGTCAGTGTGGTGGGCCAGTGGGAGCCTAGGGTTCTGGTTGTCACTACCAGGGGCAGGGGCTGGAGCAGCAATACTACAGGGAGGCAGAGGCAGTGGGGAGAGAGCTGCTGTGTGCTGGCTATACACTGT
Organism: Gavialis gangeticus; assembly: GCF_001723915.1. NCBI lineage: Eukaryota > Metazoa > Chordata > Crocodylia > Gavialidae > Gavialis > Gavialis gangeticus. The sequence goes on from NW_017728992.1 coordinate 5,552,838, forward strand.
GCACACTACTCTTTGGCAGGGAAGTGGCTGGACAGGGAACAGAGAGCAGGGCTGCCTTTCAAGAGGGTTGCCAACTGCTGCCAACTGAAGCCAACGTGGATCTCCCCCCAGTGGTGGCATGGCCCATTGCAGGAGCACAGGAAGTGGCAACAGTTTGATGTTAAGAGCAGCAAATCTTCTGCCACATCCCTGCATGCGTAGATGCCTGTCCAGGAGCATTTACTTTCAAGTAGTTTACATACAAGTAAACTGATCTTGGATCAAATGCATGTATAGACAAGCCCACTATGTATCAGGGTTATAACACAGAAGACAGCAATCTACATACCTGGAAAGAAGGCACATGGAAATCAGCTAAATTGAGGTACCGCTGGGTAGGTAATGTTCTTGTTCCCTGCAGTCATATATTCTGTTATCTCTGCTCACACAGAATAGTGTCAGAATCAGTTGAATCCTTATCTCCTGCTTGTCATGACAGGGGAAGATGGAACACGGCTAATAAGGGGCCAAGCTAGGGGAGATATATTGGACAGATAATACAAATATTTTAGTAGAACTAACCATAAAATAAGGTACTTCATATAATACCTGATATCAGAATCAGCCACTTCCCTTTATTGTAGAATATACCAAGTGTAGATTAAATTAGCATTAAATAGATTTTTATTTTGGAGATATTGTCTTCCCACTGGTTTAGTCCAAATGAGAGGCATACTTCATTTTGAAGCTTATCATTGCACAGTGCAGTGATGGAGCTCTAA
>NW_017728992.1:5558598-5564631 GCF_001723915.1 Gavialis gangeticus
TGAAGCTTATCATTGCACAGTGCAGTGATGGGGCTCTAAGAAGTATGTATATTTGGTGGTGTTGAAAACACCAGTTTTCATCATGTAAATCACTCTTGGGGATTCAGAAGTCATAATGTTCCATTCCACTTATCTCTGTTTTATTACCTTTCCTAGAACTCCCCTTCCCCCAAGTATGCATCTGATCTAGCTGGGACTTGAAGCTGTAACCCATAAATCTAAAAGAAAATAATCTACTTTACCATACATGCACTTTAATGCACATTAGCCTGTTTTACTGCACATTAAAATGTCACTGAAAAAAATGTGCTATCTAGTTAATGTGCCTAAAATATGCTAATGTGCTTTAAGCATCACTTAAAAACTGTGCTCAATAGTGCATTAAAACAGGGTACTGTGCATTTTCCTAGTATCTCACAATGGAAGTAGTAGATTTAATGCACATTAACTAACGTACATTAATGCACCTGTAGACGTGCCTTAAGAACGAAATGAAAAAATATAGAAGTATATTAATATACCCTTTTCACAACTGTATCTTCCAGGATAAAGACTCTTAGGGCATGTCCACACATGTAAGCATGTGTGCTTGCAGGAGTTCAAATAAAAGCGATGCAAATTTGAACCAGGGCTTTTTGCCTCAGTTCATGTGCCCAGACATGCACTTTGGTGTGGGGCAAATTGTGCCACCTGGGGCAAAATCCCTGCCTGACCCCTCCCAGATCTGCAGCCAGGGGGAGCTGGAGCCCAGGGCCAGCACCAGTGCTGTCCCCAGCACTATAAAAAGCTGCCCTGCCCTGGCCCCAACAGTACAAAAGCTGCCCTGTCAAGTGGCTGAGGGCTACTCACTCTCAGGAGCTTCTGGGGCCCAGCCAGTTGGTACCTGGGGACACTACCCCTTGTGCCAGCTGGACTGCTGAAGCAGCCCTGAGAGTTCCCTGTACCCTCTACCCACTGCAGCAGTCTGGCAGTGTGGACTGCTGCCTGGCTGTGACCTGCTGCCCACATGTCAGACCTGGATGAGGCACCTGCCCCTCTGGGCCAGCTGCCAGTGGGCCATGGCTGCAGAGTTGGCCTTGGTGTGGCACTACTGCCTTTGTGCAGCACTACTGCCCCCTTCCCAGCCATCTGGGCAGTTATTACCCAGAAGGTGTTCTGGGTGTGGTGGCGTGCTTTGAACTGTCAATGCATGTCCTCTTGGTCCCAATTGTCCAGGAGGTCAGCCACAGCCAGCTGGGTCCAAAGAGGGATTGGAGGGATCAAGGGGCTGACAGGTGATGGGGCTGGGCAGAGTAGGGATTGGGGGGCTGAGGGAGTGAGCGGGGACAGTGGGGGTGTCCCCCCCATGGTCCCCTTCCCCCTCCTCCATCCCCCCCAACAGCTTACTTACCAGCAGTGGATCCCATGTCCAGCTCCCTGCTGCTGGCATGCTGCATGCCCTGCACAGGCAGGCAGCATGCTCCAGTACCAAGGGGAGGGCCACCCATAGAGATGCTCTGGCAGCCCGAGCATCTATGTGGAGGACCCAGCCTCCCTGCTTTTTTTCTCTGCAGGGTTTTTTGACCCTTGGCTATCCAGGGGTCTTATTCTGTCCCCATGCTGCAAATGTGCAGCATGGGAAACATTTTTTTGTTCCTGCATGTGCCTCTTGCAGCATCTCAAGGGAGTTTAAGACTCTGCAAGAGGCACGTGTGGGCTTGTCTGGATGCACCTTTATAGTGTACAGCTATAATAAGTAATGTGTTAAATCACAGGAGAGGAATTAGAGTCCTATAAATGTCTTAAGAGTTTCAAAACTATGTTATAAAATGGTAAATCAAAGTAGCAACACTTCCTGTTACTCATACAACATTACAGCACAATTCACTATTCTAAGCAGCTTCTGTAAACATTCACTGAAGATGCCTGAAAACACAATAATTGCTTGAAGTTCTCTTACTTGAAAAAGAGACCCACATAAAGAGATATACCATGCCAATCCACTGTACCAAGTACTCTTTTCAATAGATTTCAGTGCAGATAAGGCCCATAGCTCTACCAGTAGATGTATCACAGTAAAGAACCATAAATAATTTAATGAAAATACATTTGCTGTTGGAAATCTATTTATTTATGAAAAATTAAGTTAATGGTATTTTTTCTTAGAATCATAGAAAACTAGGTTTGGAAAGGACGTCAGGAGGTCTTCTAGTCCAACCTCCTGCTCAAAGCAGAACCATCCCAAACTACAGCATCCCAGCCAAGGCTTAAAAACCTTACCTTACTTGGGGCTTAAAAACCTCCAAGGATAGAGATTATCCAGTCTCTCTAGATAGCATGTTTCAGTGTTTTACTACCTACCTAGTGAGAAAGTTTTTCCTCTTATCTAACCTAAACTTCCCTTGCTGCAACCTGAGACCATGGGTCCTTGTTCTGTCATCTGCCATCACTGAAAACAGTTTTTGTAAATGATTTGAACATGACTTTAGACCAATGGGAGATAGGTGCACAAATACTTTGAGCCTTAGTGGGCACTTTACATGTGCACTTTAATGCACATTAGCCTATTTGAATGTGCATTCAAGCATCACATAAAAAAACTGCCTTGTTACTTAATGCACATTCAAATAGGCTAATGTGCATTAAGTGTCACTTAAAAGCATTCTCTTTAGTTAATGGGCATTAAGCCAGGCTAATGCGCATTTTCCTAGTGCCTCACAATGGAAGGCACCTATACCTGTGATGGACCTCTGCTCCAGCACATGTTAATTAGCACAAATTAGAGCAGAATCAATTCATTGAGTCTGCTGTAAGTCTACTGGAGTGTGCTAATTAGCATACTCCAGCAGCCTCCGTGTCATGTGTATTCAGCATCCCCATGCTTCAAAATGGTGGCAGAGGTGCTTTAGCTAAAGCTTGCCAAGCAAACACCCCCACTGCCATTCTGAAGCTTGGGATACTGAATACATGTGATGCTGTGGACACTTTAGTTAAAGCAGTTCTGAGTGCTCTCAGCACTGCTCTAATTAAAGTGCCCCCCAACCTCATAGCACATGTATAGACACCCAGAGGTACTAGATTTAATGTGCATTAACTAAAGCGCATTAATGCACATGTAGACATGCCCAGTTTCTCCACAGTTTGGTCTTCAAAAATGAAACTGATTATACTTCCCTATGTTTCTGAAGTGTTTCGAGTTCATAGCTGCATAATTATTTTAATCACTGCATTTAACAAAGATGACATGCTGGGAAACGTACATATATTACAGTTTAACCAAACAAAGTTGAGAAATTAATTATATGACTACCCCCAAAGGACTTGGCTTTAAATTGAACATACCTGACAGTGAAGTAACAGTACTACAAGATGGGAAAATTGTAAATATGTCTTGTTTTATCCTCTGGTGTATTATTTTCTCCAGGTTGATGATAGCAATTAGCATCTTTCATAAATAGAGTTTGATCTATTCTAATAACAACCTGAAAAACCATTAGCCAAAACTGCAAACAAACAGCCAAAGCATATATTAAAGCTGGAAAAGGTCATTGCCACCTCACTGAATATAACTTTCACTAGTTAGGAGGGCAGATTTAATTTAATCTAATATAATTATGTAATTGTACATTTAAAAAAATGCACTGGTGAGCACTCTGAGCATGTTTACAACACTACAAAGTAATTAAACAAAAGCAATTACAAATTGGCTCAGTGCCAGCAAAGGACTCTGCTGTCTGCTCTGAAGTTCTATTCAGAAGTCCCTTCTCCACTAGAACTGAGTTGAGCTGAAAGAACAAACTGAGGTTATGCCAGATCAAAGATGTAAATAAATTCCAAGGTCAAGATCGTATCCCTTTCTTGTTTAGATAAAGGGCCAAAGGCCTTTGTTGCCACGTAAGGGATAGAGGCCACGTAAGGGATAGGGGCTTTGTAAAGTAAACATTGTTCAACCCATTTAGGATTTTATAGGTAGCTGATACTTTAAATTTCATTTAGAAATCATCTGGATGTCATAATTGCCCATCACAAGTGCAATGAGTTCCTGCTTAGTTGGTGAGTAGCTGTGTCTGTAGAGCTGCTATTTCTAAACATTCTTAAGGTAAGCTTTGACCTAAAGTATATTGCAATAACATTAACTGACATGAAGTGATAGGTAAGGTTGTGATAAATTCTTCAGTTGAAGGACCATTACACCAAGCTCAGTTGTTATGACACACATAGCAACTACCAATACTTGCACATCCAATGACATCTAGGTATACTATAAGATCCCTTTGTTGCAGATGGTGACTATGATTCTTTGGATTACCTACTTTACCTGGGAGGCATGGATACAATCTCAGCTGCTTCTTTTTCTGACTTATCTTTTCGTAAAAAAACACTTTTTCTTCCATCTGAACTAAGTCTTGAGCACATAGGATTTGTCTCAATTCCACTTGCTCATAGAGAATATGCAAGTCATTCACTTATACCTAACAACCTGGGGAAGAGGGGACCATAAATTTGTAAATATACCAGTTCAGGTAGTGAGCAGGAGTGGGAGAATAGAAACCTCTGGAACCTCTGTATGAGAATCCTCCAAGTTAATGAGCAGATACTTCTCTCTGGATGCTGTTAAAAATATTGCTTCCTAGTACTCAAACAAAAGCACATTACAGAGGAGATTGGTATTTTAACCCTCAGTTTACAAATAGGGAAACTGAAACATGGAGAAAAGAAGGATCACCTGGAAAGCCAATGAGGTGAGCCAGGCATAACACCCAAGTTTCCCAATCCCAGCCCTCTATCAATAAACCACATTGCTTTCTCCCACGGAGAAATAGAAATATTTAGCTGCCTGGGATGAAGAAGCAGCAGCTCTTTAGAGTGGAGAGGGGGACTCTGGGTGCAATTCTGTGTGTGCTGGAGTCTGGAAACTACAACAGAGCAGACAGGACCTTTACATTCCTGAGAAGGAGACTACAGGAACTAAGCTGTTTTGTTTCACTGTAATGCCCTCTGGGGCTCAGTGCAAAAAGAAAGAGCAAAGGACCTTCTACAAAATGTGGCATGGATGACCTGAAAAGAGTTTTCTCTCTAGTTGTAGTTAATCCACCCAGGAATGAATGGCAGGCCTCAAAAAAGAACAAAACAGACAACCATAAAACAGAATACTTCTGGCAAATCTAAACATAGGCATATTATTCCCTCAGGTAGGAGGTGCATGGTAGGAGATGCATACTGGAAGTTTATATATTATGTCCCTTTTATATTAATATTAATATTGATAATATTGACAAGGAATGAATGTGTTTTGATAGAAACTGATTAATAGTATATAAAGGAGAATATAAAAACTGCCTGAAAGATATTATTTCTTCCTTTGTATGTTAACATGATTAAAAAAAAAGTCAATATGGGAGACAGGTGAAAAGGTCAAGATGGGAAGGAGCTGAAAAGTGGAACTTATGAATTTATAGAACAAGCATATACTTTTATAGAAAGTAATGGGCAAGGCAGTTTGTGGTATTTCTATGATAAATTTGAAGGAGTCATTGATAAAATATCAAGGCTTAACTGTAAGTAAAGAAACAGATATCTGCTCTGCTGAGAAAGTAAATCATAAACAGACATACTGATAAACCAGAGAGAACATAAAGACACAGATGGTGTTTGTGCCATTAAAAATAGCTCTTACAAAAAATGCATTTCAACAAATTATCAAGTAGTGCAGTAAAATCTGGTCTGCAGGAGATGTGGTGTTGAATATCATAGATATGTGTCTTGTAAATGGGAATATTTGTAGACATTTCAATGCAAAGGAACATTTTGCAATAATGTAAAAATAAACACTCACCTACAGTAACTGAAATTATTGTAGTGAATAACACTGGAGGAACTGTTCATTCATGCAATGTTCTATGTAAAAAAGGAGAAAAGAACTGCATGGCTATGCAGGGAGAAAATTAGGATGGCAGGATTTAGGAAGCATTGGGCAAGGGACATAAAAGGTAATACAAAAAGATATTGTACATGTCAAGAGAAACAGGAAAACCAAAGAAGCCATTAGTCACT
>NW_017728992.1:5565115-5565536 GCF_001723915.1 Gavialis gangeticus
CCCCCCCCGCTCCCCCAGCCCTGCCACCATGGCTGTCCCACTTGTCCCAACTCCAGCCCTTTAAGAAAAAAAATGAGAAAAACCCTGGGACTCACCAATTCCTGCAGCAGGCTTGGGACTTTGCAGGGCTCATGGAAGAGCTCCCACATGGCACAGGGAAGTAGGGGGCAGTGGGGATCACTCCCTGCTGGGAAGAAACAGTGGTTGCAGGGGGTTCTCTCATTTTTTTTCTAAAAGGGCTGGAGCTGGGGCAGGCGAGGCAGCCAAGGGGGGGGCTGGGACAATGATGGGGGTCAGGGGGCTCATGCAGAGCCCCCCATGCAGTGTGGGGTAGTGGGGGGCAGTGGGGATTACCTCCCCACCCAGCAGCACCCCATGAGCTGGGGCAGGTGGAGAAGGCATTGCTGGGCTTGGAGAGTGG
>NW_017728992.1:5570536-5571912 GCF_001723915.1 Gavialis gangeticus
ATATTTGTAGACATTTCAATGCAAAGGAACATTTTGCAATAATGTAAAAATAAAAACTCACCTACAGTAACTGAAATTATTGTAGTGAATAACACTGGAGGAACTGTTCATTCATGCAATGTTCTATGTAAAAAAGGAGAAAAGAACTGCATGGCTATGCAGGGAGAAAATTAGGATGGCAGGATTTAGGAAGCATTGGGCAAGGGACATAAAAGGTAATACAAAAAGATATTGTACATGTCAAGAGAAACAGGAAAACCAAAGAAGCCATTAGTCACTCATGGAATACAAAAGGCAGTCTAGGTATGGATGATGCAGAGAATGTTGAAGTTCATTAAAAGGAGCAACTACCAGATGATGAGGGAAGTGGACAGCAGAAAGGAGTTAAACAGCCAGAGCAGTGGAAGAAAAGATTAGGGATTACTTATAGAAGTTGGGTGTTTTCAAGTCAGCAGCACCAGATGGGATGTACCCTAGGATACTGAAAGAATTGGTTGAGGTCAACTAGGAGCCATAAGCTGTCCTCTTTGAAAAATTGTGGAGGTCAGGTGAGGTCTAAGATTATTGGCAAATAGCAAATAATAGTACCCATTTTAAGAATGAGAAGAAGGGACCAATCAGCCTGATTTCAATACCTGGAAAGATCATGGAGCAGGTCCCCCAAAAATCCACTGTGAAGCACCTAGAGGAGAACAAGATGATCAGGAACAGCCAGCATGGATTCACCAAGAGCAAGTTATGCCTGACCAACCCGATTTTTTTCTAGGATAAGGAAACAAGCTCTGTGCATGGGAAGAGAGCAGTAGATGTGAGAATACCTTGACTTTATCCAGACTTTTGACACTGTCTCTCAAGACATTTTCATTAACAAGCTAATTAAGTGAACACTAGATAAAGGTACAGTAAGGTGGATAAATGACTATTTGGACCGTAGTGTATAAAAAGTACTCATCAATTACTCCTTATCTACTTGGGAAGATGCATCAAGTGGGATTCACCAGGGGTCTGTTCTAGGTTTAGTATTATTGATTAGGGCTGTACAAAGCTTCGGGTGGTGATTCCATTCAGAGGAGATTTGGCCCAATTTGGTGGCCAAATCTCCGAATCCAAATCAAATCAAATCAGGAGACCAATTAAAACTTCCAAATTGATTTGAAGCTCTCCAAATCTTCAGAAAAGATTCAGAGAGTTTCAATGATTCAGACATTCCCCGGTGGCTGCAGCAGGGAGCTGCAGCCAGACTCAGAGCTGTTAAGTAGGGGGCAGGGGAGAGAGGATGGAGCATGGGGAAGGGGACCATGGAGGAACCCCTGCCAGGCTCCCTCCCCTACCTGCTCCCCCAGCCCACCCGACCCCCACCAGATCCCCAGGCGCCC
>NW_017728992.1:5572945-5580252 GCF_001723915.1 Gavialis gangeticus
CAGGGCTCATGGAAGAGCTCCCACATGGCACAGGGAAGTAGGGGGCAGTGGGGATCACTCCCTGCTGGGAAGAAACAGTGGTTGCAGGGGGTTCTCTCATTTTTTTTCTAAAAGGGCTGGAGCTGGGGCAGGCGAGGCAGCCAAGGGGGGGGCTGGGACAATGATGGGGGTCAGGGGGCTCATGCAGAGCCCCCCATGCAGTGTGGGGTAGTGGGGGGCAGTGGGGATTACCTCCCCACCCAGCAGCACCCCATGAGCTGGGGCAGGTGGAGAAGGCATTGCTGGGCTTGGAGAGTGGGTGGGAGATGGGTCTGGATGGATGATTGTGAGATTTGGCAGCAGCCAAATCTCTGAATCAGATTTGGCCAAATTAGTTTGGGACAATGATTCAAATCACTGAATTGAATGACTGTGCCCTGAATTGGCCAAATCTGAATCCAAAGTGAATGCTAGCCACTTTCCAGAGGCCTATTATTTATTATCTTAACTCATGGTTTGGCCAGTGGGATTAAATGTATGCTTAGTAAATTTGTGGAAGATACCAAATTGGGTGTAGTTGCAAACAACTTGGAGGGTAGGGGAAGGATGCAGGATGTCCTGAATACACTGGGGAAATGGTTCACAATCTGCCTAGGCTGTAGTATTGCAGAGGAGGACCTGGAGATTACATTAGATCATAAACTGAATGTCATCCAACAGTATGCTTTTGTTGTAAATGAAGCCAACAGCATACTAGGTTGTATTAACAGGCGTGCCACTTGCAAAGCAAGATTCTTCTGATGTATTCAGCAAGGGTGAGGCCTCAGATGTAGTACTGTATTTTGTGCCCCATACTTCAAGAAGGACATGGACAGTTTGGAAAAAAGTCCAGAAGAGAGCAACAAAAATTCTTTGAGGCCTGAGAAGCATAACTTATCAGAGCTAGGGTTAATGTGATTTGCAACACCCCACTTCTCTTATATGCAGATTTTTTTAACACTGGTATCTCCTGGTGTCAACTCCTCCTTCCCCCCACTGCTAATTAGCTGGGTGGGGAACACCTGCATGTGTGGTGTGTGTGGTATGCGGTGTGGCAGACAGCTCTGTAGCACCGCATACCACACATTCCAGCTCGCCTGTATGTACTCTATATGTCTTAACACTGATTCATAGATTCATAGATGCTAGGTCCAGAAGGGACCTCAACAGATTATCGAGTCCCTGCCTAAGCAGGAAAGAGCGCTGCGGACAGATGACCCCAGCCAGATGCCTATGCAGCCTTCTCTTAAAGACCCCCAACGTAAAGGAAAGCACCACCTCCCTTGGAAGGCCATTCCAAATTTGGCTACCCTTACCATGAAGAAGTTTTTCCTGATAACTAGCCTAAATCTGCTCTCTGTCAGTTTGTGACCATTGTTCCTTCTTACCCCAAGAGGTGCCCCAGTGAACAGAGCACCTCCGATCCCTTGCTGCGTCCCCCTAATGAATTTGTAGGCAGCCACAAGATAACTTCTCAGCCTTCTCTTGTGGAGGCTGAAGAGGGCCAGGTCCCTCAGTCTCTCCTCATAGGGCTTGCCCTGTACCCCCCTAACCATACAAGTGGCCCTCCTCTGGAACCTCTTGAGTCTATCAACATCTTTCTTGAAGTACGGTGCACAAAACTGAATGCAGTACTCCAATTATGGTCTGACCAATGCCTCATAGAGGAGGAGTATCACCTCCTTGGTTTTATTTGTCATGTATACATTAATGTATGATAAAGTGCAGTTAGCTTTGCTGATGATTTTTTCACACTGACGACTCATGTTCATCTTGGAGTCCACTATGGAGTTCACTATCCCTCTCTGCTTCTGTGATACTCAAAGGGTCACTTTCTAGCCTGTAGGTGTACTAAATATTTTCATGCTCTAGGTGCAGCACTCTGCATTGTCCTTGTTGTACTGCATCCTATTATGTACTTCCCACTTTTCTAACCTGTCCAGGTCTGCCTGCAATCATTCCTTACCTTCTGGAGTATGCACTTCACCCCACAATTTAGTATAATCTGCAAACTCAGACAGATTGCACTTGACACCCACATCCACGTCACTGATGAAGATATTGAAGAGTACAGGTCCAAGGACCAAACCCTGCGGGACCCCACTATGTATCCCAGGAAGCTCTCAGGCATGAACACCACATGCCCCTGGGGGCTGAGGGGCACAGCAACCTCCCCCAGGTGGTGGTGTTTGCAGCAGGGGTGTGGTGGCAGCACTCAGGAAGCTCCCACAGACAGCCACGGTGGTGTTGGTGGCAGGGCAGGCCAAGCAGGGAGCTGCTGTAGATGCTGTTGGTGGTGTTGGCAGTGAAGGGCAGGGATGGTGAGCAGTGACTGCCCGCAGGTATCTCTGGAAGTTTCAGCAGTGCTTTTTCAAGGGGTTGCGCCGCCAAGATCAGGGGGTGCACATACACCCACATGCACTCCCTATGCATCACCAAGGCACTCAGGCACACAGATTACATGAAAGGATATTTTACTAAACTTAGCAGGAAAGGGGCAGCCAGAAAGTGTAAGCAATTATATTCCAGGGACCAAGATATTATTTGGTCTTCTGGGGGCAGTCAAGTAGATTATATAGGTCTCTCAGGTCCAGAGCCTGAGGTGTTCTTTCCAAGTCTGGATTTCTATTGAAGACAGTAGTTTATTCATAAATTTCTTGACCAGGATTATTTCATGGTGTGTCCATGGGAAATGTCCTATTTCATTGGATCTGTCTGCATTCCTTACTTACTGCTGTGACAATAGCAGGCCCAGATGAGCTCCATCCGAGGGTACTGAAGGCACTGGCTGATGTCATTGCACAGCCACTGGCAAGAATATTCGAGCACTTGTAGCGCACAGGACAGGTCCCGGAGGACTGGAAAAAGGCCAATATGGTCCCTATTTTCAAGAAGGGGAGGAAGCAGGATCCAGGCAACTATAGGCCAGTCAGTCTCACCTCCATCTTTGGCAAAGTCTTTGAAAAGATTATTAAGGCTCAAATATGTGAGAGCCCAGCAGGAAAAATTATGGTGAGGGGAACCCAGCATGGGTTTGTAGCAGGTAGATCATGCCTGACTAATCTAGTCTCTTTTTATGACCAGGTTACAAAACACCTGGATGCAGGAGTAGGGTTTGATATCATTTATTGAGACTTCAGGAAGGCCTTTGATATGGTATCCCACCCCATCCTGGTGAACAAGTTAAGTGTCTGTGGCTTGGATGATTACACAGTCCAGTGGGTGGCAAATTGGCTAGAGGGCCATACCCAGAGAGTGGTAGTGGATGGGTCGGTATCAACCTGGAAGGCGTGGATAGTGGGGTCCCACAGGGCTCAGTCCTTGGACCGATACTCTTCAATGTCTTCATCAGTGATTTGGACAAGGGAGTTAAGTTTACTCTGTACAAGTTTGTGGATGATACAAAAATGTGGGGAGAAGTGGACACACCGGAGGGCAGGGAATGGCTACAGGCTGACCTGGACAGGTTGGATAAATGGGCAGAAAACAATAGAAAGCAATTTAACAAGGAGAAATGCAAAGTGTTGCACCTAGGGAGGAAAAATGTCCAGCATACCTACTGGGGGAATGACCTGCTCGGTAGCACAGGAGTGGAAGGGGATCTTGGAGTCCTAGTGGACTCCAAGATGAATATGAGTTGTCAGTGTGACAAAGTTATCAGAAAAGCTAACTGCACTTTATCGTGGATCAGCAGAAGCATGACAAACAGAACCAAGGAAGTGATACTTCCCCTCTATCGGGTGCTGGTCAGACCACAGTTGGAATACTGCATGCAGTTTTGGGTGCCACACTTCAAGAGGGATGCGGATAACCTCGAGAGGGTCCAGAGAAGGGCCACTCATTTGGTTAAGGGCTTGCAGGCCAAGCCCTACGAGGAGAGACTAGGGCACCGGGACCTCTTCAGCCTCCTCAAGCGAAGGTTGAGAGGCGACCTTGTGGCTGCCCATAAATTCATCATGGGGGCGCAGAAGGGAATTGGTGAGACTCTACTCACCAAGGTGTTCCTGGGGGTCACAAGAAATAATGGTCATAAGCTAACAGAGAGCAGATTTAGACTGGACATTAGGAGGAAATTCTTCACAGTTAGAGTGGCCCAGGTATGGAATGGGCTCTGAAGGAAGGTGGTGCTCTCCCCTACCCTGGGGGTCTTCAAGAGGAGGTTGGATGGACATCTGGCTGGGATCATCTCAACCCAGTAATCTTTCCTGTCTATGCAGGGGGTCAGAATCAGTGATCTATTGAGGTCCTTTCTGACCCTAAAATCTATAAATCTATGAATCTATGAACACTTCCTACCTAGCTTCTGAGAACCAGCTGCTCCAACCACAGTGGTATCCAATATACAGTATCTTTTCCTCCTGCAGAGTTCATAGCTATTGACAATTGTCTCTGCAAGGACAGTAGATCCATTTTTAGATGTACAATAGCTAGAACACATGAAAGGACTGCATATTTTTGTGCCTATTAAAATAATTGTTGCCTTCAATGTAATACAGGAAAAAAATAGTTGTGATTGGCGGAAACTGGATGAGATTATATTGCAGTCAATGAAAAATTAAATGCCCTCAAGATAAACATAAGTTGCCCACCTTCATGGGAATAGTTATGTGCATTTCCAGTTTCCTGTAAAAAATATATCCACTTCTAAATATACAGGGTGCTAAAGGTTCTGAATGCTTCTTGGTATGGCTGAGAGCCCTCACTCATCAGTCTTGTCCTCAGTAAGGGCATAGGGACTCAGCACATTCTATGAAGTACTCCGGAACTTGTAAGGTCAAGCCATTTATAAAGAAAAATAAGGAGGAAATAGACGGATAACAAGAAAAAGATGTTTCGCCATGATGCAGCTAGACTTCTTCTTTATGGGATTATCCCTTTACCCCTGCCACAGATTTTAAAAGGAAAGTGTCAAGTATAGTCAGACATCAATTGTGGCATAGAAGCAACTGAATTTGAAGGTGGTGACAGGAAACAACCCGGCCTGTGTCCTTACCTACTACTGTAATAAGTAACAGACTTTTTCACCTGCTTCTCCTTGAAGTGGAAAATGTATCTTGAATGAGAAAGGTTCCAATACTCAACAGCTGAGAGGTAAAAAGGTCAGCTGGATGCCAGAGAACCCACAGTTAAAGGTCTTGAATGATTTTTACAAAAGCAATGGAAAATATTTTGAAGCACTGGAATTCACAAACTGGTGATGAAGGTCACTTGCTGGTACTCAGATAAACGATAATTTGCAAATTGTTTGTTTTTCCTTTTCAAATGACGATAACAGAAATTACCCTTGATTTTTGCCAGGGGCTTTCATATTCTTGGCACAAAGTTTGTCCCAACTGTAGCTATAATGCAAGAAAAAGCCCATTAGTATTTTCCTTTGCACCAAATGATCAATTGCTAATTACTAAAGATTACACTATCATCTGCCTTAATTGTTCTATTGATTTTGTGAAAGGTACTTAATAAGAAATATAAATGTATAAGTTACCTAAATAAGTGTTTGCACTTCCCAAAATGCCAGTGATTTCCAGATGCTGGAATCTAATAATTGCCAACATTAATCTAGATTGCCTATAGAATCACCACTGTAATAAGATTTATTTTAGCTGTCTCTGAGAAGATGGAGGCAGCACAATGGTAAACTCAAATGTATTTCCAACCCTAATGTTCCACAGGGTTTTTATATTTAGTTTAGAAAACATTAGCTTTAACTAACTGTTCTTTTTGGACATACAGTGCCTAAAATGTATTGGATTAGAAATATGTAATGCTTGACAGAAGTAGGGAAATACCTATTTTCTCCCAGAGAATTTGATTTCTCATTATATACAGACTACAGTAGTTCAGCCCTAACAGCCCAATCCATTTTTTTCAGATGTAGACTTCAAAACAAATAAACAAAAAAAATTAAAACACTTCATCTAATCTGAGTGTTGCAGAATGATTATGATTTCTTGGGAAATATGCCACACTATAGCATATCAACAGAAAAAGAAACAAAACAGATTATCAAGTGACAACTCACAGCAACATTTTTAGACTTCTAGTGACAGGGCAGATATTTTAATTATAGGAACCCCAGGCTCCAATATGATTACTATTTTACTAAATGCTGCACAAACATGGAAGGAAGTAAGGTCGCTATTCCAAAGATTTTATAACTGAATTTAGGCTCTATAGCACTGTTTGGATCCATTAAAAGAACTATTGTTTTCAATGGAGCACAACCCCGCCCCCCACCAAAAAAACCCCCCAAAAACCCAAAACTACCAGGAAAGATTGCAGCATCAACATGGCTATGGGAAGGGGAGGGTACCCATAACAGGACAAGTTCTCCCTTTAAGGAAGAACAGTCAGCCCTGTTAAAAAAGCTCAGAAGTAGGACATTTGTCTAAGATAGGAATGCAAAGCTTCTAGGAAGAAGAAATAGTTTGGGAAAGAAATGGTTTGTTGGAAAGAGGAGCTAGACTGCTCTGCTGGGGAGAAGAGAAAGGGGTTCTCTCAGTCTAGTTAAGTTACACATAAACTAGTTTAAGTGATCAGAACCTGGTTTAAATCTGTAACAAAACATAAGTTCAGTGTAGGCATGTGCCTGCATTTTGTGAGTGTCTGTTCACTTGCAAATTTTTTCAATCTAGGTAGGTCTGACCAACCTGCAAAGATTTGCCTCCATCTTCCTAAGACCGGAAGAGCTACCCCCCGCTGGGCTCCCCTCAGGCTCCGGGGAGGCAGACCTGGGCCAAGGGTTAGTGAGGAACTAGTTAGGGAGCTTCTGGAGGGACTGGACGTATTCAAGTCAGCCGGTCTGGACGATCTCCACCCTAGAGTACTAAAGGAGTTGGCTGAGGTCATTGCAGGACCCCTGGCATGGCTTTATGAGCAATTGTGGTGCTCTGGTGTGGTGCCAGAGGACTGGAAGAGGGCCAATGTGGTTCCCATCTTCAAAAAGGGGAAGAAGGAGGACCCGGGAAACTATAGGCCAGTTAGTCTTACTTCGATCCTAGGCAAGCTGTTCGAGAAAATTATGCTGGCACACATCCATGAGGGGCCAGCAGGGGATTTCATGCTTAGGGGCAACCAACACGGGTTCATCAGTGGCAGGTCCTGCCAGACCAACCTGGTGGCATTCTATGATCAGATCACCAAATCATTAGATGCAGGGGTAGCAGTGGACATAGTCTTCCTGGACTTTCAGAAGGCCTTCGACACTGTCTCTCACCCTGTTCTCATTAAGAAACTGGGGGACTGTGGTGTCGACACCCACACAGTCAATTGGGTCGCCAACTGGCTGG
>NW_017728992.1:5580331-5585030 GCF_001723915.1 Gavialis gangeticus
GAGGAGAGGCTATGGGACCTGAACCTGTTCAGCCTCCACAAGAGAAGGCTGAGCAGGGATCTGGTGACCTGTTACAAACTAGTCAGGGGGGATCAGCAGGCACTGGGGAAGTCCCTGTTCCCCCGAGCACTGCCAGGAGTGACCAGGAATAACAGTCACAAGCTGGTAGAGGGTAGATTTAGGCTAGATATCAGGAGGCGCTACTTCACGGTCCGGGCGGCTAGGATCTGGAACCAACTTCCAAGAGAAGTGGTGCTGGCCCCTACCCTGGGGGTCTTTAAGAGGAGGTTAGATGAACACCTTGCTGGGGTTGTTTGACCCCAGTAATCTTTCCTGCCCTGGCAGGGGGTTGGACTAGATGATCTACTCAGGTCCCTTCCTACCCTAGAAACTATGAAACTATGAAACTGTGAATCAGTTCAGGCTCTGGCTTTTTAAATGTCTGTCCCTAGCCTTAGTGTCTGAGAGAGGACAGAAGATTTTTGTTTGTTTGTTTACTGAACTTTGCTTTGGAGAACTGGCTAAAGAATGCATAAGGGAATGAATTCTCCTGCAGAAGCCAGCTGGATAAATGACCTGCTTACAGTATCTTTATTTTCTGCTTATTTACTTTGTGCTATATAGTTGTATAAAATGAGATTTTTTTTTTCAAACCAGATCTATGGGTATTCTCTTTCTTGTTTTATTGCTTTAGATCCTAAGTTTAAATAGCATCTGGATTTTGGGACAGGTGTATTCATACAGGTGGACAAGTGTAAAATTGAGATATTACTTATCTTCCACTACTTGCTTGCTTAAAAACAAAACAAAACAAAACAAAACAGTTTACAGTATACTGAAAAAAGTGTTGCATAAGATAAACAGCATGTAAAAATATACAGAATTTTGTAAATCTCTTGGTAAAAAGAGTGAGGATATAGCTCTCTGCCAACAAAGTGTCAAGAAGCTCTGGTACTCATTAATATTATGTAAATATTACAGCTGGTTGAAAAATGTTTTTCTTTGATGGTGAATTTCAAGAAAAATGAGAAAACAAGATTTTGTGTTGAAATTTTGTAATGTTTCCTCCCCAGTTTGAAAGCTGGTTCTGAAGAATCTCCATTGTGCTCCTTGGCTATTGTACTTTATCACCACTGAAGAATCAATAAAGAAATAAAAAAAGGAAGAAAGAAATAAGAAGGCCTCATATTTTAACAAATTGGAATTTGGGATTGGGGTATCAGGGGTGCTTGTCAGGCTTCCAAAGGTGACTGAATGCTTTCAAATTGATTCGGAGGCTTCAAATTGTTTTGGAGGGGTTTTTTGGGTCTCCCAATTTGATTTGGATTCAGTGATTCAGTCCCCAAATTAGGCTGAATCTTCTCTGAATCAAATTGGAGACTGAAGCTTTGCACACCTGTAATGACCAGCCCTTTCTCCCCCTTTCTCATGAATGCACCTTCTCCCCCTTTCTCTTTTATAGGCCTAGCTTTTGGATCAGGCTACATTTCCTGTTATGCTCCATATTGCCTCTTTTTTGTGAAATCAGGCATTGCATCAACCCTGTTCATATAGAATAGGAACAGAAATGATCTGACCTTTCATTTGAAAAACCACAAAAAGCCAATTTTCTATCCAATCCCCCTCTTCTCCCGTTCTCTCTCTCCCCCCCTCCCCCCACATTTTTGTGGAGGGATTTCCAACCAATACTAAAATATATATAATTCACTTGACCAAACACACTTCCTGAGCATAGGACAAGGTTTAGTTAATTCAAATCCAGGTTAAAGCGCTTGATTTAATTCCCCATACATATACACTCCCCAGGGCTTAAAAAAAACAGTAGCAGAAGACTTAGTTGCGATTGCTGTATCAAAAAATAATTTGTTACTTTGTATTTCTATAGTAATCCCACAATTTGAGAATAATTTAAAGAAATAGGATGATTGCAGTACATCCCCAAAAACTTGTTTTGTATCATTCAAATAAACAGGTATAGGAATTGGCAAAAAGAAAGGAAATCAAAACAAAGAAAATGCTTGTTTCCAAGTGATTCAAACATTACCTTAGTTTAGGTATGGTTATTTTGCTATGAGAATTATGACACAGATAAAGATAAAGCCTTCAGCCTGTATGTCAGAGATATTACAACAGAAAGGTAAAGATTCCATTAACTGAACAAATCTTAACATCAGCTTCTAATGCTACACTGTAAAAGTAGAGAAAACTTGTTCCAGCTTGAGTGATGTATTCTGCTGAGGGCATATTATAGAGAGGATTCAAGATAATAAATGAAGGTCTTGCTACTTAAACACCAATAGGCAAAGCTGTCAACTTGAGCTATATCAAATAAAATGCAAAAATCATGACCTAATTGTCCTACTGTCAGACTTACCGCTGCAATGAATAGTTCATTTCCACAGGAAGGTCTGTGTCTGGAGAAAACACAGATAAAAAATAAACCCCAAACAGTTCTTGTTTGGTTGGTTGATCCTAAGCAGTGAACTGATGACAGAAGGTCAAATCGGCAAAAACTTGACATTTCTTGTTCCTAGCTATTTTAAACTAGAAATGTTAAGGGCTTGCTCCCCAGGAAGGTGCTTTGTGCCTGCTGTAAGATGGATAGCAACCTTAATTCATACCAACTATGGCAGTTGATGGTACTCAGCACATATGGGAAGTGATCAGCATCTTGCAGGATTAGACCTTAATGATGTCTTGCACTAGTAAGGCCTAATTAAGGTCTTAGTGAAATCAGTGGAATTTTGTAAATGATTCTTAGTAGGATTGAAGCATGACAGTACTTTCAATCAAGGTCTTCTCACTGCAGGTGGAATTTGGTTGTTCTACTCATCTTCTTGTGTGCCTTAAGATTGTGTTAGGAGGTTTTGTCCAACCTGTTTATTTTTCAGAAACTTTTCAATCATCTGTTAGGTTGAAACAACTATTCTGTAGAAGTTACAACACCCTCCCCAGTTACCCCCCACAAACAAAGCCTACCACCTTTGGGGCTAAGAACACTAAGGCTTCCCTAGCCTATTTACACAAGGGAAAAAGGGGGTACAGGGAATCTCATTTTCTTGCTTCCTGGTGGCAGGAGACAGACAGTATTCATGGAGCATTGGGTGAGGACCTTCATGATACACTAACTAGCCAGTTTGCAGGAATCAAAATACCCCTCTCCTTGTGAAATGACATAATGAGGATACTTGTCTTGGGAGAAAAAACAAGAAGACAAGAAAGTCAAGGAACTATGATGTAATTGGAATAACAGAGACTTGGTGGGATAGCACACGTGACTGGAGTACTGTCATGGATGGGTACAAATTGTTCAGGAAGAACAGGCAGGGGAGAAGAGGAGGTGTTGTGTATATGTAAAAGATCTGTATGGTTGCTCAAAGTTCCAGTATAAAACTAGAGATAGAGCTGTTGAAAGTTTCTGGGTTAAGTCAGAGGGGAGAACAACAAGGCTGATGTTGTGGTGGGTGAAGAGGGTGAGGTGTCTGAGGCTTTTTTCAGACAAATAGCAGAAGTCTCCAGATCACAGGCCCTTGTTCTCATGGGGAACTTCAATAAACCTGACATCTGCTGGGAGGGCAATACAGCAGTGCACAGGCAATCCAGGAAGTTTTTTGGAGAGCATTGGAGACAATCTCCTGGTACAAGCGTTAGACAGGCAAAATGGGGGCCATGCTCTTCTTCATCTGTTGCTTAAAAATGGGGAAGAATTGGTGAGGGATGTAGAAGTGGATGGCAACTTGGACAGCAGTTACCACAAGATGATTGAGTTCAGGATTGGGATAAAAAGAAGAAAGCGGAGCATCAGAATATGAACCCTGAACTTCAGAAAAGCAGACTTTGACTCCCTCAGGGAACTGATGGGCAGGATCCTCTGGGAGGCCAGTCTAAGGGGAAAAGGAATCCAGGAAAGCTGGTTGTATTTTAAAGAAGCCTTCCTGAGGGTGCAGGAACAAACCATTCTGATGTACAGAAAGAAAGGCAACTACAGCAGGCAATCAGTTTGGCTTAGCAGAGAACTCTTTGGTGAGCTTAAACACAAAAAGGAGGCTTACAAGCTCAGGGGAAATGTGTGAGGGGAAATGTGTGGGGAAGCAGCTTAGGAGGAGTGGGTCCCTTCCCCTCCCCCTGTCTGTCCCTAGCCCCCCTGCTTGCCCCCTGCCCAGTCCCCCCCACTTAATCCCTTCTCGGCCTGAGCCCCGCACCTGATCCCCACTCCAACCCATTTCCCTCATTGTAGCAAAAACCCGAGCTTTTCTTTTTTTTATTATTTATCTTAAAATGCATTCCCTCCCCTTCCCCAACCATTTCTGACTTATCTCTCCCTCTCTATTCCCTATAGATAAGAATAAATGAGCTCAAACTTAGGATAAGCTTTAAACATTTTTATTTTGGTAGAAAGTTTTTGGTTTTGGATAGCCTCTGTTTTATATTGTATTATTATTAGATTTGTATTGATTCTTACTGTTGTATATTGTATTATTATCTTTTTCATATTTATTTTTATTGTTTCATATGGATATTTTATGGTTTAGGCCTGTGTTTGTAAGTAAACCAAAGTCATGTCAAGTTTCCATTTTATATGTCAAGCCTCCATCTTCTGTCGTCCGCCTGGGTATCCCATGTTGCAACAATATAATTCATTGTACCCGTCCCATGTAAATTGGTTCCCTGATGAATGAGAATGATTGGGCACGACTGA
>NW_017728992.1:5590030-5592842 GCF_001723915.1 Gavialis gangeticus
TGTAATGACTGGGCCATCACATCACATTGCTTCATCCAGGAACCGCGAACCTCACCCAGGAACAGAGACAAGACCAGCATTTGAAAAACAAAAGACCCTGCAGAACCAGCATCTCTCACCATTACAGACACCTGAAACTGCACATCCCTGCATGGATCACACATGCTCAGTATGCCAGGGGCTGACCCTTCCCTGGGCACGCCTTCTGTCACTAGGGTCACTGGACAGAGACCTGTATTGCTCAGGCATGTAGGGATGAAATCAGGAAGGCCAAAGCACAATTGGAGTTGCAGCTAGCAAGGGATGTGAAGGGTAGAAAGAATGGTTTCTATAAGTATGTTAGCAATAAGGGGAGGGTCAGGGAAAGTGTGGGTCTATTACTCAATGGGGAAGGTAACCTAGTGACAGATGGTACAGAAAAGGCTGAAGTACTCAATGACTTTTTACCTTGGTTTTCACAAGTAAGGCCAGATCCCAGAATACTGCACCAGGCACCACAGTTTGGGGAGAAGGTGAACAGCTGATAGCAGTGAAAAAACCAAGGTACGGGTCTATTTAGAAAATCTGGACATATACAAGTCCATGGGGCTGTATGTAATGCATCCAAGGGTGCTGGGGGAGTTGGCTGATGTGTTTGCAGAGCTGGTGGCTATTATCTTTGAAAACTCATGGTGCCTTGGGGATTTCCTGGCAGATAGTAAAAGGGCAAATATAGTGCCCATCTTTAAGTGAGGGAGGAAGGAGGATCCAGGAAACTACAGACCAGTCAGTCAGCTTCACCTCCTTCCCTTGAAAAATCATGGAGCAGGTCCTCAGCGAATACATCGCTAAGACCCTGGAGGAGAACCAAATGATCAGGAACAGCCAACATAGATTCACTATGGGCAAACCATGCATGACCAACCTGATTGCTTTCTATGATGAAATAACTGGCTCTATGGAAAGCAGTAGATATAATATGCCTTGACTTTAGCAAGGCTTTTGATACAGTCACCCACAGCATTCTTGCAAGCAAGCTAAGGAAGTATGGGTTGAATGAATGGACTGTAAAGTGGATACAAAACTGGCTGAATTGTCAGACTCAATGGGTAGTGATCAATGGCTCCGTGTCTAATTTGCAGCTGTTATCAAGTGTCAGTCCCCCCCACAGGTCAGTCCTGGGGCCAGTTCTCTTCAATATCATCATCAACAACCTGGAAGATGGCATAGAGTGCAGCCTCAGCTAGTTTGCCAATGACACCAAGCTGGGGGGAGGTGTAGTAGATACACAGGGAGTAGGGCTAAGATTCAGAGTGACCTAGAAAAATTGGAGGATTAGGCCAAAAGAAATCTCATGAGGTTCAACAAGGAAAAATGCAAAGTCCTGCATTTAGGATGGAAGGACCCCATGCACTTCTACAAGCTTGGGACCAACTGGCTAATGCAGCAGCTATGCACAAAAAGAATTAAGGGTTACAGTGGACAGTAACCTGGATATGAGTCATCAGTGTGCTCTTGTTGACAAGAAAGCTAACAGCATACTGGGCTGCATTAGTAGGAAAGTTGATAGCAGATCAATTTAAATGATTATTCCCTTCTATTCATTACTGGGGAAGACACATCTGGAGTACTATGTCCAGTTTTGGGCCCCACACTACACAATGTGGACACATTGGAGAGAGTCCATTGGAGAGCAACAAAAATGGTTAAGGGGCGGGGGAACACGACTTATGAGGAGAGGCTGAGGGAAGTTGGCTTATGTAGTCTGAAGAAGAGGAGACCAAGGGAGGATTTGACAGCAGCCTTCAACTACCTGAAGGGTGGTTTCAGAGAGGATCAAGCTACACTATTCTTAGTGGTAGTGGATGACAGAATAAGGAGCAAGGTTCTCAGGTTGCAGCAAGGGAAGTTTAGGTTGGATATTAGGAAAACTTTCTCACTAGGAGTTTGGTAAAGCACTGTAATGGGTTACCTAGAGAGGTGGTGAAATCTCCATCCTTGGAGGTTTTTAAGGCCCAGCTCAACAAAGCCCTAGCTGAAATGATCTAGTTGGGGATGGTCCTGCTTTGAGCAGGGGGTTGGGTGTGATGATCTCCTGAGGTCCCTTCCAACCCTAATATTTTATGATTCTATCAAAGGGAAGAACAGTTTCATTTCCTCAGAAGTATGTTCCTTAGCCATAACCAACCTTATCCTGAAATGCATGTTTGGCCACTTGGCTGCTCCCTCTGTATGTCTATCCTGCTTATCCCCAATTTGCCATGATCTCAGGGGGCAGGATATATATTTGAAGTGTGTGTATAAAACAAACAGTAGCAATATCAATAAAACTAATAACTGAAGTTTAAACAGTATTAATTGTATATCTGCTTGTTTTGTACGCATAAATGTTTGCTTGTGCTTATCCATACCATTAAAAAAAGAATTGGCTCTGGTTACCTCGTTTTACATGAATATGAAAATCAGAAACAAGGCTATTAAAATGTCTTTTCCTCACTCCATTGTGTATGCATTTTTTTCAAATAAAAAATGGCTCCTGAAAGGCTTCTGAGCTTACCCAGGTAAGCCCAGAGAAGTAATTTTCTCTTACTTCTGAATTTTCTTTTTGGATGTTTAAATTAGGCTCTTGGGAGAAAGTGTTCTATACCACACCTGGGGTCTGCACTGTTCAACATCTTCATCAGTGACTTGGACAAGGGCGTAAAAAGCACCCTGTTCAAATTTGCTAATGACACTAAGATGTGGGGGGATGTGGGCATGCTAGAAGGGAGGAATAGACTGCAATTGGACCTAGACAGTTAACAGGGGTGGGTGGATGAGAATAGGATGGGAT
>NW_017728992.1:5597842-5600253 GCF_001723915.1 Gavialis gangeticus
ACCTTGTCGTGCATCTACAGGTGCATCTCAAGTAGGCCCAAGGAGGTGATCCTCCCCCTCTATGCGGCACTGGTCAGGCCACAGTTGGAGTACTGCATCCAGCTCTGGGCACTGCACTTCAGGAGGAATGTGGGCAACATGGAGAGGGTCCAGAGGAGGGCCACTCGCATGATCAGGGGGCAGCAGGGCAGGCCTTATGAGGAGAGGCTACGGGCCCTGAACCTGTTCAGCCTCCACAAGAGAAGGCTGAGGGGGGATCTAGTGGCCTGTTACAAACTAGTCAGAGGGAACCAGCAGGCACTGGGGGAGTCCCTGTTTCCCTGAGCACTACCAGGAGTGACTAGAAATAACAGTCACAAGTTGGCAGAGGGTAAATTCAGATTAGACATCAGGAGGCGCTACTTCACTGTCAGGGCAGCTAGGATCTGGACAACTTCCAAGCAAAGTGGTGCTGGCTCCTACCCTGGGGGTCTTTAAGACAAGGCTTGACAATCACCTTGCTGGGGTCGTTTGACCCCAGTACTCTTTCCTGCCATGGAAAGGGGTCAGACTTGATGATCAGCTCAGGTCCCTTCCAACTATGAAACTATGAATTAAACAACTGCTGTAATGCTTCATAAGACTGGAGCAACTGATCCCATTGAATGAAATGCTAAAAGAATGACCTTTGAAAGGATCTACAGTAACTTAAAAAAATCACTGTACACAGGTAAGGGAATAAGGTACTGGTTACAGGCAGCAGATAAACAGCAGGCTTCCAAGTTTTCCAATAACTGTGGAATCTGAATTGTCTGCAAGTAAATTCAGCAGATGGTAAGGAAGATATGGCCAACCCTGTCTTCTCTATCAGAGTCCAATTTGGAGCAATGCTTGCTGTTCATCAGCTGATGTCATGAAAAGGAAAACTGACTCCAAATGCTGAAACCAGGACAAGGCAGTGATCAAAAAGCACCACAATGACTTAAAATGGATTTGGGCATTTAAAGAAAATATTGTTTTCTGGACATAGGAGAGATTTTACTGTGTGCATATTCCCCTCATTGTCTAGCTTGATCATTACTAGTCTATATCATCTGTTGTGCAACACATGTAAAAAAAAGTAGTCCATCAGCAGATAAAGCTGGGATGCAATTGAAACCCTGTCAATCCATGCACATACCAATAATTCAGCAGTAAGGAAGAAGAGTACAAAGTACAATATTTCTGTCTGAACAATTTTTGTGTTAGTGTGCATGAGTTACTGAAGCCCCACTGATAAATGAAGCCTTAAGCTTTCACCAACATTGACAGCAGTGACATAATTTGCAAGTCCACATGCTTGCAAGGTGCAGGCACTATCATTACTTTGCCTTCTACAATCAAAGACCAGTAGGCATTGTACTCAGCATACTGTGCTTGCTGCTTGATTTTTCACTGTCTGCCACTAAGCTTCTTCTGGATTCTGTTAGTTGTAAGAATTGATCCTTCACAGTCTGAGACCAAAATGTTGTTCACAGAGCTACATAATGGATATAGCCCCTGGTATTCTGCATTTTTCTCTATATGTGGAAGACTCCATGACTTTATTAGGAGATCTGGGAGAATGTAAAAAGAGTTAAAGGTCAGAAAAGACCTAGAACTAAAAGGAAATTAAAATGGAGTTTATATTCTAGCTAAAAATAAGTGAATGTATTATAAACACAAATGACCTTTAAGATCTTAAGTACCCTAGAAATTTAAAACTGTAGTCAATAGCAATTCAAAGCACTTAGTAATTAAAAATCTTTTGCAATACCCTGCACTGATACTAAAGCTACTAATTCAAACCTATTAGGCATTTTATAAACTGATTTTATAATAACTGTTTCTGTTTATTTTTAAGGGATGAATTCTAAAGCTACCCCCCAGGAAAAGTTATTCAAATTCAAGTCACTATTGTGCTCTGTAGATGACACTGTGAAAATGGATGCTTGTATACTCTGTCCTACATTTTGTTGCTGTGTCTAAAATAATAATTCAGTATTTCTAGCAGTATGTCTTCCAGCCTTTTACCACTTCATTCTGATTTGATGAAGTGCTTTTGAATTCATTTAAGGCTATTGTTGAGTGTGTTAATCACCTTGATAATGTTAAACTTATTTGTACATTCAGTTGAATAGATGTTTAAAGTTAATATCCCTTGAATAATTTCCTAAAGCAAGTTTTATATGATACAGCATATCAGATGTCACAGCTAGCAAGCATCTTTGGATTTCCTTATGGTGTGTGCAGACTAGAACTTTATCAAATTACTTGCACAAGATTAGACATACAAGTAATAAGATTTCCATGTCCTT
Organism: Gavialis gangeticus; assembly: GCF_001723915.1. NCBI lineage: Eukaryota > Metazoa > Chordata > Crocodylia > Gavialidae > Gavialis > Gavialis gangeticus. The sequence goes on from NW_017728992.1 coordinate 5,600,158, forward strand.
ATTTACCACCAATTTTCATTTTATTTAGTAGTAGGGAATTTTAAAAGTTTAACACACACACACACACACACACACACACACATATATATATATATA
>NW_017728992.1:5600541-5608869 GCF_001723915.1 Gavialis gangeticus
ATATATATATAACTACAAGTCTTACAACTAAAATTAATTCCTAGGCTGGGATCTTCAGAAGAGGCTATGGGCATACTTCAAACCCACTGAAGTCCAATGACAATTGGGCATCTGTTATCTGTGCAGTCCCATGAAAATCAAGGAATTTGCTTTAAAAAATTCACATGTGAAATAATTCAGATGAGTTATAAATTACATTAATATATTACATGATCTTATAATATTTTACTCATGTAAAAATGAATATAAATGAAATGCAGAAATTGTATTGGGTATTCAAATGCTGGGTATTGTAATGAACTAAGTGTGGTAGCAGTGGCAGTCAGGGTAGGTTACCTGTGTTGGAAGGTACAAGCCAGGAGTACAGAGCAGGAACCTACAAATCAAGATAAAGCACTACAGTCAGATGTAAGGGGTTCTCAGCAAGCCAGATGTACAGCAAGGTGGTCTGTTGTCCAGACAGCTTGCTTCTGTCTCTTCTGACCTTTATAAAGCTCAGGGTAGGCAAGGCCCTCTTCCTGGTGGCCTTGAGGAATGATTCAGTATAGTCCCAGATTCTCTCTAGCTGGGGCCTGGGTCTAGGCTCATTACAAGTATAGCAATCCCTAACTTTTAAGTACCTGGACTCCAGTGGTCTTCAGAACCTTGAACAAGGTATTGTTTGCAGTGCATGGGCAAATGAAGCACCACAGAATAGGATCGAAAACAGTCTGTACACTAAGTGAGAAGCTGAATAAAACAATTCTGTATCTGAGGCTGTCTTTTAAAACCTGCCCCTCTATGAGAAGTATCTTATTCTGCCTTATTCTGGGAAGTATCTCCTTCCCTTCAGGAGTCTCAGTTTGGAATGGTCTTCTGGAAGTAGCTGCATTGGCTTCTTTTTTGAAAAAAAGCAAGTAGAGTGGTAATCCCTTCGTTACAGAACAGCTTAGTAGCCACACCCTAAGTGCCTGCACATGAATGCAGAGGTTGCTCTGATGTGCTGTAATTACATCATATTACACAGGGCAACTTTTTATACTGCTGGGGACAACACAGGTGCTGGCCCCGGGCTCTAGGTTCCCCTGGCTGCAGATCTGGGAGTAGCCAGGCAGGGTTATTTTGCCCCATGTGGCACAATTTGCTCCACAACAAATTGCATGTCTGACCATGTGCTCTGAGGCAAAAAGCCCTAGCTCAAATTTGCACTTACTTCTATCTGAGCTGCTGAAAGTGCACATGCTTGAAAGTGTGGATGTGCCCCATGGGTTTAAAACAGTTTCATCAAATCACCAACTACCTGGGATTTGACAACAAACGTGAGGAAAGGAGAGCTGTGGACAAGCCCATTGCCTTCTGAGATATTTGGACACAATCTGTGGAGCAGCTCAGGAAATGGTATATTCCAGGAATACATCTGATGGTTGATAAACAGCTTATTGTGTTCAGGGGTCACTGTCCCTTTAGACAGTATATGCCCAGCAAGCCTGCCAAATATTCTTGAAAATTTGGTGGTGCTATGATGCAGCAACATAATTCCTCCTGTCTGGATACATCTACCTGGGCAAGCAACCAGAAGCTCCATGCCAAGGTAATCTTGGCACCCAGTTCATTGAAAAAATGGTTCATCCCTGGTACAAGATGGGAAGGAATATTGTAGGTGACAATTTCTTCACAAGTACTGACCTGGCAGAAAGACTGCAACAGTAGAACTTGACTTATGTGGCTACAATTCAGAAAAACAAGGCCCATATCCCAAACCAAATGCAATCAAATCAAAGAAGGGAAACCTTTTCATCCATTTTTGCTTTTGATGGGGAAGTCACCCTAGTTTCCTATGTTCCAAAGAAGTCCAAAGTTCTGCTGTTGCTGTCAAGCATGACCTGTCAGTGAGTGGAGAGCACAGAAAGCCAGACATCATCCATGACTACAATAAAAACAAGGATGGGGTGGATAACCTTGACCACTTAGTTCATATGAGCACCTGCAGATGGAAAATCAACAGATGGCCAATGACACTATTTTTCATTATGCTGGATGTGGCTACCATTGCCAGCCTCATCCTTTGGCTAGGCCACAATGCAAACTGGAAGCAAAGATCATATTTAAGAAGACAGCACTTTTTGTTTGCAGGAGCTTAGAGAACAGTTGATCAACAGACAAATAAAACAAAGAATGATGAATACATGTAATTTGTCTAAGTCTGTCAAATCTGGTACGACTGCCCTAAATTACAAATTGCCACAATGCACCCAAGTAGAACCTTCTGCAAGCATGAGTGGACGTTGTGTCTTTTGTCCAAGGACAGATGACCATAAAACCCAGAAAAGAAGCAAAGATTGTAAATGATTTGCTTGTGTGCACCACAGAACATCACCTCTGCTTTTTCAGGAATGCAATATTTAGTTAAAACAGTTAGGAAATGTTTTTGGAACCGTTAGTTTGAAAACAAAGTGAACTGCAGACTTAGCAAACTGTTCATTCACATTTTGAAACTCTAAAAAAAGTTTAAATTTTGATCATAGTTGTAGTTAAAAAATATTTTGGGTTCAAATAACCATAAATACACTTTCAAACAATCTGTATGTTTTAGTACATTCATACTGTTGTCACTGGTTCCATGAGGGTGGGGTAACAAGTTACCCCATGAGACCTACAATGTCGAGTTGTGGGGTAACATGTTACCCCATCACAAAAACAATGGTTATACTTTCATGAGAATGGATGGGGGTTAAATGAAAAGCAATAACTTTGTGTTCCTACTGACGTTTTTCATACAGACCACAAACATTTCCTGACTACTGCCAAACGGAAGCTGCATTCCAAAACTTAAAAATATTTTCATTCTGAGTATCTTATTCCCAGGCAATTTGTTCAATGCAACAAGACTGTTTTGTTTTCTTTTATGTAATCAAGGTGACTTTTGATGTCAAACCTACCCTATTTCTATTGTATATCCAAACTATCCTTTATCCAAGTTAAACCAGGCATGCTCTTCCACCTTGTAACAACAAACAAGGATGTTATAGTGTATGGTTAAGAAAGCTGCTGTCATTTATTTCCCTATCATTTGTTTCTTGCAGTTGTTTCACAGCTCATTTCCAATATATGTCTACAAGAGGCTAGAAAACTTCTGTTTACAAAATGTTAAAACACCCACAGGGACACATTTGAAAGGATTTTTTTCTGGCTTATATTTAGTTTACTTATTCTGACTTATGTTTGGTAGCCAAAAAAAATAAACAACAGGGTGGAACCAGTTTCACTGTAATTGTATCTTAAAATAAAAAGTTAACCTCCCTGTTAGTTAGCCTTGCTTGATCATTTTCAGGTGGTGGCAGCATTCTATTGAATCAGGGGTGACCAGGAAAAAAAATCTCTATTTTAAGCTTGACATTTCTCCTGCAACTATATCTCAATAGGTGACTTGTAAGTAAAAAATAAAAATATCCAGCATCAAAAGATTTTGCATCAAATCATCCTCTATTACAGTAATCCCTTGCTATTAATTTCAATAAATATAATTTCATATTAAATTGGGACTTTAACATTGTAAATTCAAAGCTGACTCCCTAGAAGAATGCAGGGAGAATATCTTTTAGATTAAAGCTCCAGAGATGTTGCAAAATTTAACTGGCCAGATACTGATATCCTTACACAAACTGATAACATCACTTAGTCTACAATAGTCTAAAACAGATAACAACATGATATGATATTAAAGGGTTTTTTTAATTATTATTTGTATATATTAGGAGAACACTCAAACACATGCTGAAATACCATTTTTTTCACTGTCAGTTTGAAGTTAAACATGCTTTGGTAAGTCTGAGTTTAAGCCTGGCAGTGGGGGCTGCTGCCTGGCTGTGACCTGCTGCCACCTGTGACAACATCTGCTCCCTTGGACCTGTGGCCCCATGGCTGTGCCCCTGCCAGATCTGGATGGGTTGCCCCCACTCTGCCATATGGACAGCTATCACCCAAAAGATGTGCTGCTTGTGGTGGCCCACTCTGAATTCTCCAAGTGTGTCCTCTTAGCCCCAAATGGCCAACAGGTAAGCCACGTCATCTGCCCTCCAGCTTGGTCCCCACCCCTGGCCCTGGACAGGCTCCTCTGCCTGGGTCTCACCACTAGTCTCAGCAGCAGAGATCCCGGTGTTCCCTGTTTAAAAATTGCAAATTCTTTGATAAGAAACTCAAATTCTCTTATTAAAATACTCAAAATAGTGTTCTTCTGCTATTAAAATTAAATACCACTATATAGAGAGAGATCAGTTGGGCAACGTTTTATTAATACATTTACAAGTTTAAAGCAATTTGGAAGCCTACCAGTTCCTTTATCATCATCATAAAATAAATTCTAAATATCTATACACTTTCGCATTTGCCTTTGGCTTCTTGTCATAGAAAAATGAGAGCTTCTCCTACTGCCTTCACTCACCAGGATGCCAGTGCCCTGTTGCTGCCCTTGCCCCTCATTCTCAACGCACAGCCTGCCCCCACCCCAGTCCCCTCACTCCTGACTCACAGGGCCAGGTACATGGATGAGGGGTTTGTGAGGGTGGCTTGGGGGTGTGAGGTTTGTGGGAGAATAGTGTGGGGGGAGTGGGTGTAGAGAGGTCATATGGGGGGCTGCTCAGGAGGGGTGGGTCCCCTGCCCTCCTCCAGGGCACAGCCACTCTGCACAACTCATGGACTGCCCCTCCCACAGAATCCACATCTCCCCTCCACAGGGCCACAGCCTCAACACAGGGGTCACAGCCACAAAACAGGGGCCATAGCCCACCACCAGGGACCACATGCCCCCCTCACAGGAGTTACAGCCCCTGTGCAGGGCCCAGAGCACCCCACAGAGTCTACAGCCCCTCCCCACAGGACCCAGAGTCCCCCTTGCAGCAGCCAAAGCTCCCCCCCATAAGGGCTACAGCCTCCCCCCCACAGGGCCCGGATCCCCCTTTCCTGGCACCAGCTCACCCACACATCTCACAGCTTACCATCAGGGGCCCCTATGCTGCTGTGGCCTGTCTCAGTGGGGCACCACATGATGCTTTGCACCTTCGGGCATCTCTGGGTCACTTGGACTGGTGGTGCAGGGCCCCAGGTGACAGCTGTCCCACCAGTCAGAATGGCCTGGAGCTGCTCAAAGGCATATGGTACCACACAGTGCTGCACCGAACTGGGCCACACCCGTGTGATGTGGCAGATTTAGCACTGGATGCCAGGTGGTGGTGCCAAGCCATGCTTCCCCCCGCTGCCCCATGCCACATTGAGGGGCGGGGGCTGTGCCATGAGGCCTTGGGCACCCTTATTTCCAAGTACCAAATGTTGAGCCCATGCTGCAAATATGCAGTGCGGGGAATGTGTTTATGTTCCCAGCATGTGTTTTGCCATGTCTCAAACTGCTTTGAGATGCAGTAAAAGACATGTGAGGCCTCATTGGGACATTCCCATAGATACTGACCAGGTGGGGACCAGACTTCTTGCCTGTCTCCTAGCCACACAGCTCCACAGAATCAGCACTCTCACATTCCAGCCAGCCCCTCCATCACCTGATGCTGCCACCTGGAGTCCAGGACTGACTACCTCCCCATGCCCCCTGTCAGTCCAGCTCAAACTGCTGCTGACCCAGGTGTATGTGTAGATGTTGCACCTGGGAGCAGTTTACTCTGCCACAAACTGCTCCAGAGTTTTTTCAGTTGCGTTTATTGGCCCTTATAAAGCTGTGAAGCTCCATTAACTAGTATTTTTAGAACTGAGTATTTAACAACAAGCCCTTAATTTACAGACTGTAATTAGGCCCTAAATAAGTGCCCCGATTTTCAAAAGCCCTAAGAGACAAGTTTGCACTGCAGATTTACTGAGGATAGATACAGCTGCTTGGCAGCTCTTTTCCACTAAAACACACAATATACAGGGTGTCCATGAATCAAGCAATAACTTTTTACAATTCTTCCTCTTTGATGATTTTTAAATAATCTATTTTCAAGTGCAACATAAGCAAAACAAACCCAAATAAAGGCACACAAGACCAAAAATGTTATTTTTAGAGTTGCTGTGATACTAAGCAGGATGCTGTACCTATAAGAGTACTGATTCCCATCATTTTAGCTAAATGGGTCTTACTATCAATTTGAGTCTGGTGGGTTACGGTTAGGACATTTTGAAAAAGAATTAAAAACATGAATGTAAAAATCCCCTTGGGGATGTCCTGCTAACTTTTAACATTTTCTACTCACTAAACACCAGGGATCCTGGTTTTCTCTGATTTAAAAAAAAAAAATTTTTGATTTAAAAAAAGTAACCCTAAATCCACATTTTCCCATGATTTCAATGAAACAACGCATGCACACATACACGCGCACGCACACACACACACACGTTTCATTTTGATCATGGAAAAATGTGGATTTGGAATTACTTTTATTAATGAAAAATTGGGTGGTGGGGGAGGGGCAGGGGGTTGAAATCAGAGAAACCCAGGATCCCTGCTGAACACCATTGGTACCACTTACATATCCTTAGGTCTAAAAGGGGCAGTGATAATGGGAAGGACACTTTACACTGTTATTGCCTTGAGTGCTTTACTCATTTCATTCTGAACTGCAGCAATAAGAAGGTATAGTAATATAATAAATCATAAAGATGACTCTTGGAATAGCACAAGGCCCAAATGTGATTCAGCACTTGGCTACTGCAATGATTTTCTTTTGGATGAAACTGAGATTCTCAGTTGCATACTAGGCAAGCAAATAGTGAATTTCAGTCCAATGACTACATTTAAGGGCAATTATAAGGGAAGGCAAGGCAGTAGGATTAAGGATTTACATGAGATATGTTTATTTGTTCCATTAGAGAGACAGCATTGGCTGGTACCATGGATATGGGAGTCAAAAAAAAAGGGATGTTATCATAGTCTTGGCTAGTGATCAGGATTTTAGGCCCAATATACAGTAAAGGAAAACAAAAGATTATCTTACAGTGAAAGTATTTTTTGTAATGTACACTTGGTTGGTGACAAAAGATTGAAACCATTATCTCAGAATTGGCACATGGAGATTCAGGCCAGAGCATACGATGGTAATAGGTTCAAGGCCACTAATCAATGATCAAATGAAAGGAGGGAGGACATACATTCTCATTTTTCTGTTATTTTCTGCAACATTTCACATTGATAGTGCTGCCTTACTGGAGAAAATGGACAGGTGTCCAAGAGAAACAGCTGAAGCCATTCTTGGAGCAATGTGCCCAAAAGAAGCAATGGACAGCTGTTCATTTGCTACTTGACCTCTCATTTGTGGAGTCTACAGAAGTATTAAATCCATCTCTTTCTTTTCAAAATCATCATTCATCCTTTAATAAGTTGGTGAACTGACATAGACTTACATAACAGCAACATTTGATGCACAACTCTACCTGATTTTCACCACAGACTATGCCAATACTACCAAAGCAACCCACTGCTTAGACAAGATTAGGTCATGAATGAAGAACATCTGGTTGAAACTGAACTCATGAAAGAAAGAGTTTACATGGATATACAAGGTAAAGATGTTAAAGAGTTTGCCACCACACAGTAGTCTCCTTGGCTGCATCCAGATGAACATGGCAGTACAGTATGTGGTGCTGCAGACACATCTGTGGAGCCACATGCCACATCCCTGGGTATCTAGGGGTGAAAAAAACACAAGGAAATAAAAGTAGAGTGGCGCATGTGGGGGCCCAGCCCCCTGTGCAGGATTGCCACTGCTGCCTGGTTCTCCCATAGACAAAATATAACATAAAAATGAGTTGTGTCAAATCAGGACAAGCACATTTAAAAGAGAACAGTTATTTACAGATCTGACACCAGCTACTCTTTTTGATATGGGAAAGTCAGAATTGCTGGCTTTCACAGTTTTCAGAAAGAAGGAAATTAATATACCCTCCCTACCTACAGCATTGACATTACTTTGGTAGATATTGGAGCATTTTAAATACATATCAATATCAACGATTAATCAAAGTAGGTAAGGGCTTTAGAGTAGAATCTCAGAAGCATCAATGGGCTAGTGCTGATGTGGATTCTGAAGTTACAGTTTTGGTTAGTATATATACTTATTCAGTATATTTTTTAATAGCCAATGGGCTTTTGCTGGAGTCAATGACCAAACTCCCCCCGTTAGAGCTAGATCAAGTTCATGATCTATTAAGACATAGAACAATTTTATTCCGATTACATCAGGATAGCACTACAAGAGATCATTCTCACTTCCATCCACTACCAGTAGACAGAACATCATCATTTTGAAATTTGTGTTTTCACTTTTACTTCACAAGCCCCTTGCACTAAATTCTGACTGAAAACTGATA
>NW_017728992.1:5613869-5614456 GCF_001723915.1 Gavialis gangeticus
GCCTCTGTACTGACAAGAATGGAGTTCCCCAACCTGTAGGTATGGTGCCCGCTGTTCTTCCCCAGGTGCATCACTTTGCGCTTGTCGGTGTTGAATCCCATCCTATTTTCATCTGCGCAACCTTGTAACCTGTCTAGGTCCAATTGCAGCCTATTTCTCCCTTCTAGTGTGCCCACATCCCCCCACATCTTAGTGTCATTAGTAAATTTGAACAGGGTGCTTTTTACCCCCTCATTCAAGTCACTGATGAAGATGTTGAACAGTGCAGGCCCACTCTCTGGGTGCAGCCCTCCAGCCAGTTGGCGACCCAATTGACTGTGTGGGTGTCGACACCACAGTCCCCCAGTTTCTTAATGAGAACGGGGTGAGAGACAGTGTCAAAGGCCTTCTGAAAGTCCAGGAAGACTATATTCACTGCTACCCCTGCATCTAATTATTTGGTGAGCTCATCCCATCCGAGCATGTCTCTTGTCGTGATGTGCCGGTCACGATTGAGGAAGCCAAAGCCCGCCTCAAGACATCATTCCCAAAGCCGCCAGTTGGTCTCTGTGATGCATGTTGCATGCCATCTTCCACGTCCACTCACT
>NW_017728992.1:5619456-5620677 GCF_001723915.1 Gavialis gangeticus
CGATTGAGGAAGCCAAAGCCCGCCTCAAGACATCATTCCCAAAGCCGCCAGTTGGTCTCTGTGATGCATGTTGCATGCCATCTTCCACGTCCACTCACTGGTAGGATAGAAGAGAAAACCACCTGTGCACCTATCTCCTTTAGCACGCACCCCAGAGCGTGGTAGTCCTCCATCAGGCAATCAGGTCTTCTCCTGGCCACATCATTAGTACCCACAAGGACTAGGACCATGGGGTAGTAATCGGTGGGCTGGATCACAGTTTGGATCATCCCCTTCATGTCCTGAATCTTTGCTCCAGGTAGGCAGTAGTCCTCACGAACTGAGGGGTCCCAGCAACAGATAGGGCCCTCTGTACCTCTCAGATGGAGTCACGTATGACAATCACGCGATGCTTTCTCCTCCTGGCCTGCTTATCTCCTTCGTCCTGCTCGGGATCTGGGGAGCATGGAGTTGCCTCCTTCCCAGCTTCCTCCTCTCCTTCCTTCTCCTCCAGAGTTGCCAGGGCCTCGTACCTGTTCTCCAGCCGGACTGGAGGAACTGGTACTGCTGTGTTACGAGAATGCCTGGTTTTGGATGTGATCGTCTGCCACTCAGCAGTGGAAGGCAGTTCCTGAGGTGCTTCTTCCATGGGTGCATAACCCTGCAGGGAAAGAAAACAGTTGTCAATTTCTTCCTCTGCTTCCCTGATTCCCCTCAGCCTGCCAACCTCCTCCTGATACACAGTCCTAAGAACACCCAAGTTAGAATGTCAACCTTTCAGAATGGCATTTGACTTCCTCAATTTATAAACTCTTCTACAGTTAAAAATGGAAATACAGATACTAGGAAAGCATCAACAAAACATTTTTGATGTATTTTGCACATGCAAATAGGCATTTATATAAATGTATTGGGAAACCAAAGGAGTTCCTATACTATACGCAAGGGCAAATACCTAAAATGCAAATGCTTAGTGTTATGGGCACAAGAGTTGTATGAGCATTTGCCCACAACTTTGAAAATCTATAATGACCCCTAATTACATCATTAAGACCCAAGTTCAAAAAATCACTTTGCAACATTAACTAAGTCCTGTGGACTGTGGGGCTTGTAAGAATGGTTGCTGGATTAAACTGTGGCCCATGGGGCTTGTAAGAATGGTTGCTGGAGCTGCTTTTCTGGTATGCCTCAGAAACCAAGGGGGTGAAAACTACCACTTCTCACTTCCACACTCCCTTTCTT
>NW_017728992.1:5625677-5628696 GCF_001723915.1 Gavialis gangeticus
TGCTGGAGCTGCTTTTCTGGTATGCCTCAGAAACCTAGGGGGTGAAAACTACCACTTCTCACTTCCACACTCCCTTTCTTGTTGTTAAATTTGGGATGTTCAGTCACTGCTAGTGACTCAAGTCAGTGGCATGGGAAAAGGGGAGGAGGAGTGGCAGCCAGGTTCATCTCCTGTGTTCCAGATCTGCACCAACACAGCAGCTTCAGCAAACTCACTCATTCTCTCATCAAAGGTGGGTCATCCAACCAGTGACAAGCTCAGTGGCCTGGCTATAGCCTAGAAGACAAAATACATTGGATAGCCATGTTACATCTAGTGAGATTTTAAACATGTACTTCAATTTAAGCACATGTTTAGGTGCTTTTCTGAAGCTATGTCCATATACCTAATTTCTTGCTATTAATGACATTTTTTTCTCCTCTGGTTGGTGATATGCTGGAATATTGTCCAATGGGCACAGTACAACATGAAATAATCTGCTTACCTACTGAAGAGATGAACATTTGGCAGAAATATTTCCCAACATGGAATCAAGTCTTACCTGTGTTAATATTTTATACTACATTTACAGTATCAGAGCTGTGTGAAAGCACTGTGCTGTTTTAAAGGTACAGTGTTTTGTTTTGATGTTTCATTTCATTTCAAAGCACTGTTCTGTTTTGTTCCATTGAAACTCTTTTGCTGTTTTGACCCGTTTCGACATTTAGCCCATAGGCTATAATGGGGAATCACAAAAATGCCTATAACTATGTAATTTTTTGCCTGATTCAAATGAAAACAGTGGAGAGGGTATCCTCTGCTAATGCCACAAGGTCTGTCAAGTTTCAAGGAGATAGGAGCAGGGGTTTCTGGGAAATTGTGCCAGCTGTCTCAAACTGTTCAGAGCAAAACTTGTGTCACTTGTAAGTGTAAAGGCACAGGAGGATGAAAACAGCAGGCATGGTAGCCCCTGCTGAGGCCATAAATCCTGACAGGTTTCCAGGAGATAGGTGCAGGGGTTTCTGGGAAACTGCACCTCAGGGTGCTGACAAGCAAAACTTGTGACATCTGTGACTTTGTGTATGTGTTAAGGCATGCCCTCACTAGTGCTGGGGCCTCTACAAAACATGGTAGTGTGTCCCAGTGAGGTCTTCTTCTCCTCTACAGCCTAATTTGGGTCCACCATTTTAAATAAAAACAGGTAAGTAAGCAGCACAGTAGCACTACCATCTCAGGCAGCCAAACTGTCACAGACTACAGACTTTCTTTCCTTTCCTGCAGGAGCTTCTCCTCCAACAGCTGCCAGAGAACTCCCCCTGTCTCTAGCCCTGGGGCTTAGATGTGCCCAGTGTCCTGCCTCCTGCTGGTCAGCTGATTGGGGACAGGTGCTAGGGCAGTAGGTTGTAGCCATGTTGGTCTAAGGACATAGCACTGGCAGACAAGGTTCTTTGCAGCAATCTGATATCTTTTAGTAGACCAACTGAATAGATGTAGAAATATATTTTAGAAAGCTTTTGGGTTGAAACACCCTTCATGAGGTTGAGGAAGCACCTGCAGTTGGTGTGTGCGCTCTTCCTGGATGGAAGGAATAGTAAATAAACCAGAGGCTGACATGCAATTAAGGCAAGAAAGCCAGTCAGTGAAAATGGAAATGGAGAGATCGGGGGATGAGGGACAGGCCGGGGTAGGGCAGGGGGAGGGAGATGTAGCACGTAAAAGTGGAGAGGCACCTGAGGAGTCAGATGTCTGGCAGGTTGTAGTGTGTCAGAATTCCCATGACTATATTGAGTGTCTCTACTACCTAGGAGGTTGATGTAGTTCAGTTCATAGGCTCATCTGTGAAAAGTCATTTGTAAATTCAGACACCAAATGAGTGCACACCATAAATCTATCAAAGACAAGAACACCCAACTACCTGTCTCCAACCTCTGAGCCTGATCCACAAAGGGAACTTAGGAACAATTTTGAGCTGCCTGAACCCTGGACACTCAACTAAGGAGAAGGGTTGGCCATTGACAGCAATCATCTCCCCAGTTCTCTGGGTGATCTCGCTTGCCTTTGCAATGTGCCCCACTTTCTGTCCACCTTTCCCCTACTGTTTCAGGGTGGCCTGCCTTTGCTTTGGGGGGACAGGGGCTTTGGAGCGAGAGGGAGACTTCCATTTGGGCATACTCCCACAGGTTTCAGGCTGAGAAGGAGCAATATCAAGGGGTGGTGCCTGCGGAAATGCATCACCATCCCTGTGGTGCTCATGTGTTTCATTCCATTGCCTCAGCAGGTTTTAGCACATAGCATCTGTGGGATCATTTGCCATCATAAAATGATCCCAGACCACCCTACCCATTAACTTCTGGGGTGCAGGTGCATGTGGGGATGCTGCCTTTCCCCCTCCTCAGCAGGCAGAGGCACAGCAACAGGAGGAATGGACTCACTTGCCTCCACACCCTCCACCTCAACCACCTCTGAAATGCATTCTGGGGAAGGAGACCTAGCTCTAGGAGGAACTTGAGGGGTGTGGAGCACAAACTCAGATGGTTCCCCCTCCTTCCCCAGAATTTCCTTTGCTATGGCACTCAGATCCAGCTGCAGCTGCAGCTGCAGCTCTTCCTCTGGCACTGAAAGACTCAGGATGGGAAGTGAAATGGGGGTGGAAGAGGCTGTCATGTTGGTGCTACTTGTCGTCATGGTGGTGGTGGTGGAGTTATAGCCAGTGCTCTTGGAGGGGAACTGGAAGCTTCATTCCTGCTAGTTGTAGGAAAGAGACTGTTTCTCAGATTTTGGAGGGGGGGACTTACATTTCTCCCTCTACCCCCTTTCACACCCCTCCCTGAAGGCTTGCCAGCTTCCTTTCCAGCTTTATGGTGTGTTTCATAGTGTGTTTGCCTTTGTGTGCTGGAAAATCTGTGTGTTCTTCTGTTATGTAATCTGTATTGTAATATATGTAGATAATTGTATGTATTTATGTAATACATAAAATATGTAAATGCATGTAGTATGTGTTCCTAAATAAATTCTATATTATAATATGCAATATATCCTA
>NW_017728992.1:5633696-5636464 GCF_001723915.1 Gavialis gangeticus
TTCTGTTATGTAATCTGTATTGTAATATATGTAGATAATTGTATGTATTTATGTAATACATAAAATATGTAAATGCATGTAGTATGTGTTCCTAAATAAATTCTATATTATAAAATGCAATATATCCTATGCTTCCCTGCACAGTGAATGGAATGCACACTGTGAGAAAGCACAGATTTCTTTTCTTGGGGAAAATAATCAAAATAGACTAATAAAAACAAAAAGAGAATTTTTGTGAGGAATAAATTGAAAGGAATGACTGAATATAATAATAAAAGGGAGTAGAAAGCAAAAGGTATTGAATCCCACTTGCTAGTAATAGGCTAGCAAGTAGGAAGTGATAGCCTTTCTCTGATGCTGCTGAGCTGCTGGGAGACACAACTCAGTTACTGACTCCAAGGCAGAAAGCTCAGTTCAAACAATGCTGTTTTTTATGTTATTTTTCCATCCCTTCCCCAGAGCACTGGGATTGGAAGGGACCTCAGGGAAGGATCACAGTCACTGACCAGCTATGCATGTCAATATCAGAGCAATCCTTCCCCCTCTTTAGTTCTTTTGAGGGATTTAATACAAGAAGCCACACCTCTCTCCCCCTCCACTCCCCACTTGACTGGGGATTTCAGCTGAGTATGGATTCAGGCTTATCTAAGCATATAAACCATATTCCTATGATATCTGAGAGACTCACCACACAATCAATAGATGTTACCTTTTAATTTCTCTGAGAGAAAGGGAAGTAAAATGTCTAAAATAAGGAAATCTACTCTAGCAGCTAGGCTTTTTTTTGTTTTTTTGTTTTTTGGTTTTGTTTTGCAATTAAGGTTTGGACATCTGCTGTAAGGAGGTGACATTGAATGTTCAGTGATTCAAATACATTTCTTTGACAGTGAAAATAAACACATCATCCAATTTTTTGCACATTTTGACATGTTGATGCCCAGAAGCAGTGACTTCAGATCACTGAGAAACCACATATTAAATATGTTCCCTATTAAGCCATGAAGTATTGTGTTAGATGTGCAATATCCAAGAGCAGAACCAGATGGGGTAGAGGAAACAATGGTTCACTTGGGAGCATTGTTTGCATGTGCTAAGCTCAATTTTGGGTACAGTATTTAAAGTGTGTTGCAATTAAACTTATTTGGTCTCAAAAACATTTTGTCATCTTTCATCTTGAGAACACTTAAGACAACTCTTCTAACCCTCTGTAAATGAGACTAAATTAATAAGGATTCATGTACTTGTTCTGTAGGCACCTGGGGGCTTTCCTATCATCCGTGTTTCTCTGAAGTACTGTTTGCTCCTTCTTTCTTGGAAACCTCTCTCCCACATCTACATGGATCTGCTTAATGTCAGGATTTTAGTCAGAAGCCCTGCAGTTTGGGGGGAGATTTCACAGTTTCCTAGAGTTCATTGTTGTACTTTGGGACTTTTGGTAGAAATACATCTATCAATGCTGCATGTGCCATGGTGGCAATGAATTCATCTATGAATGCAGCCTCAAAAAGATTAGAGCAGGAGGATCAAATTCTTCTGGCCCTGTGCTGCAGGACTGGTCCATGGACTAGACAAACAGCATGGGAATAGTTCAGTAGGCTGGAATGGGCCGATGGAATGCCCCGCTCCCCCTTCTGGATCTGGCATCTGCAGGGTCAAGGATATGAGCTGCATGTGGTGCCTGCTCCAGCCAGTCTGGGATAAGCACTGCATGAAACACAGGTCCTGTAGAGGCCAGCATGAGCAACACAGGCTCTGGATCCAGCTGGAGGAGTTGGGGAAGTGAGGCAGGGCTATAGGTCCTGCTGTTCATCCAGCCTGTGGACTGGTCCCATGCCACTCATCTGGAGCCACTCATCTCAAGACCCACAGCCAGCATGGGGTGTGTGATGATGTGGCTCTGCAGGATGAATCCAGTCACCAGGATGTATCATTAGAGAAAGAACAGACTTCAGGTAAGTAGCTGGTAGTTCCTTGAAGTATATTGCAAAAAACAAGATCTTCAGTCAGTTCTTCCTTCCACCAATCCTATCTCTACCAGGATCTTTCCTTTTAAAGGCCTAGACAGAACCCCCAAAATTTAGCTAAATCACAGGTAACTGCCACGTTCCACTGGCAGATGTATGTTAACCAGCCTAGGTGTGCTGTCAGCTACAGAAAGTGACCTTACTGATGCTAGTTTGATGAGTTAACCAGGTTTGACCAGACTTTTGACTCCTTTTTGGATGAGAATACACTTATATAGCATCTTTTTATAGACCCTGTCACAGTCTAGTAGTGTTAAAGATTATATGGAAAAGGGATTGTTTCATAAACTCATGCCATTTTGGCGCAATATTGTGCCTTCAGAATTGTTTTTATAACAATTAATTGATTCCTATTTCTGTGCATCTTACTTCTTAAGAATTTTTGCTAACAATTAAAAGAGCCAAAGGGCGTGTCCAGAAGAGTGTGCACATGCCTCTTGCAGTGTCTCAAATCCCTTTGACATGCTGTAAGAGGGACATGCAGGAGCAAAAAACTGTTCCCCAGGCTGCAGATTTGCAGCACAGGGACAAAATTAGATACTTGGGTATCTAGGGGTCAAAAAATACCCCAGGGGGATAAAGAAATGAGGCAACCAAAGGCTCAGTCCTCCACAGAGATGCTCTGGAAGCCAGCCAGAATGTTTCTATGGCTGACTCTTGCCCCAGTGTTGAAGCATGCTTCCTGCCTGTTTGGGGTAAGCAGCATTGCAGGCTGCAGGGAGCTGGACCTGACTTCATGGCAGG
>NW_017728992.1:5637281-5639402 GCF_001723915.1 Gavialis gangeticus
GCTGGACCTGACTTCATGGCAGGTAAGTAGGGGGCTGGAGAAGGGGGGAGGGGACCATGGAGGGGCCTTACCTCACTCCAGCCCCGTATTCATTCCCCTTGCTCCCATTTGTTCCCCCACTCCCGTTTGTTCCCCCAGCTCCTTATTCATTCTCCCCAAACCCCAGTCATTCCCCTTTCCCCCATTCATTCCTACTGCTCCCCATTTGTTCTCTCTGCTTTCCACTCACTCTCCCACCTGACCCGAGCCCCTTGCACTCACCAGCAGTAGCAGCAGCAATCAGGGCCACTTGGGGGTAGTGGGGCCAGCGGGGCTCAGCCCCAGCTGCCCGGCTCCCATGCTGCCACATCACAGGAGTGCAGGCTGACTCATCAGGGCACCCCATGTTGTCTTGCAGCTCTGGGTCACTTGGGCTGAGTGGTGCCAAGCCCTGGGTGACAGTTGCAGCACCCCTGAGCTGCCAGACAGCACACGGTATGGGCCACACCCAGTCGATGTATCAGTTGCAGCGCAGGTGCCAGGTGGCCAGAGCCAAGCCCTGCTGCCTCCTGCTGCCCTGTGCCTTGCAGTGGGGCTGGGCCAGGGGGCCCTTGCACCCCTAATCACTGCTACTGCTGCTGCTGGGAAGCTACTGGTGGTGCAGGATGCTGGAACCAGATGGGGGAGTGATGAAGGAGCAGGAGCTAAGCATGGGAGTGATCAGAAGGATGGAGCCAATGGGGGAATCCCTGAATCATCTACAGCTTCCTGATCACTCCCCTACTTGTCTCCAGCCTCCTGCTTATTCTCTTGCTCATCTCTGCCTTGGAGGGGGGCTGTGCCATGAGCTCCTGAGCAGCCTTGATGGCCACTGCTACTGCTTCTGAGTATGGTGTTGCCCTGAAGGGTCAGGCCAATGCTCAGGATTTCAATATTGTGCTGTTAGACAGGACGGCGTGGTATACAATTGCACATGCACACATAAAAAATCAATTAAGCACACACTCACTAGGTGCATACACCCTATTAGGCATACACACTCACACTACCAGCTCAGGCCCATACACTATGCATCCCAAAAGTTAGACACAGATCACTAATTCGTAAATCATGCACACAATGCCATATATACACATACGTATATACATACGTACATACACACACACACACACTAGGAACTCAGATACACACACATTCAGAATAATTAGTCTGGGTTCACACACATTGCACTCACCAAATTTAGACAGAATCAGTTACCAACATCTGCACATTCAATACATATATGTGGATTACTAATTCATATACCACACACACACACACACACACACATACATATACGTATTCACTAATTTATGCACATACTACCCACCTACACATACACACAGGTGAGTTCCTAAGTTGGGTATTGTGATATGTATGTATGTATGTGCTTGGTGTACTTGGGATACCTGGAGAAAGGCTAAGGTAAGAAAGTAGAAGTGTAGGGGGTTAAAGTTACCAGGACTGGGATTAGAACTGGTATACTACAGGGGCCTGGGCTTCCTGAGGCTTAGGGGTAACTTTAGGTTAATTGATTTTAATTGATTAAAAGACAACACCCAAATCCTGCAGAACAGGGAAGTATGCTGGCACAGGGTCTGGGACTGGAGCCAGAGCTGCAGGGGAGCTGACAAGGTAGATAGGGAGAGGAGGGAAAATGGGACTAAAGGAAAATGTCAGTGTTAAAGAGGGACTCTGGGTTTGGGGAGCCAGAGGATAGCTCCAGGGCAGCTAGGGAAGTTGCAGAGTGTGGCAGTAGGTACTGGAAGCTGGAGAGAACTGTAGGACAGCTAACAGGAGCTGCAAAGGTGCAGGGGGATTACAGAAGGTGCAGGGGGGGAGGCCTGAAAACAGAGAGACAGGCAGCAGAAAATCACAGGAAAAGCAACAGGGACAGCAGGAAAGCAAAGAGAAGCAGACAAGGGGAGATGGAACTGGGAGAAGATGTGGAAACTAGCAGAGAGGGTGGGAAGTGGAGCTGAGAGAGAGAGAATGAGCCTGAAATTTAAGATAGGGAAGGGACTGGGATTCAGTAAAACATGACCCAAGTCGGGGTTGCAAATGACAGTGGTTTTATTTAACAGGGGAGGTGGTGACACAATG
>NW_017728992.1:5639538-5646059 GCF_001723915.1 Gavialis gangeticus
GAGAGTCCAGATTGTAGGAGGAGGTGTGAAGGTAATATCTACGTATCCAGGCTGGAAAGGGGTCCTTCTCCAGTAGATCTTGTCCAGGAGGCATCACCAGCAGGGCCTCTGGGGTGCATAGGGGACATGAAGCTGGTCTGGTCCAGCTGGAAATGGTGTTCCCACTGGGTCTGTCTTCACTGCCCCTCTTTATAGGGGCAGACTGTGTGTGACCCTAGCGACAGGAGGCATGCCCAGGGAAGGGTCAGCCCCTGGCATACTGAGCATGTGCGCTCCATGCAGGGAAGTGCAGTTTCAGGTGTCTGTAATGGTGAGAGTTGCTGGTTCTGCAGGGTCATTTATCTTTCAAATGCTGGTCTTGTATCTGTTCCTGGGTGAGGTCCGTGGTTCCTGGATAAATCAATGCGAGGTGATGGCCCAGTCGTTACAGGCCATTCAGTAGAGGCATGCTACCATTGTATTTCAGTCATGCCCAATCATTCTCATTCATCGGGGAACCAATTTACATGGGACGGGTACAATGAATTATATTGTTGTAACATGGGATGCCCAGGCAGACGACAGAAGATGGAGGCTTGACATATAAAATGGAAACTTGACATGACTTTGGTTTACTTACAAACACAGGCCTATACCATACAATATCCATATGAAACAATAAAAATAAATATGAAAAAGATAATAATACAATATACAACAGTAAGAGTCAATACAAATCTAATAATAATACAATATAAAACAGTGGATATCCAAAACCAAAAACTTTCTACCAAAATAAAAATGTTTAAAACTTATCCTAAGTTTGAGCTCACTTATACTTATCTATAGGGAATAGAGAGGGAGGGAAAAGTCAGAAATGGTTGGGGAAGGGGAGGGAATGCATTTTAAGATAAATAATAAAAAAAAGAAAAACTGGGGGTTTTGCTACAATGAGGGAAATGGGTTGGAGTGGAGATCAGGTGCGGGGCTCAGGCCGAGAAGGGATTAAGTGGGTGGGACTGGGCAGGGGGCAAGCAGGGGGCAAGCAAGCTAGGGATAGACAGGGGGCGGGCAGGGGACCCACTCCTCCTAAGCTGCCCCCCCACACATTTCCCTTCTGCCTCCCTGAGCCCCTGCCACTCCTTATTTACTTGGCATGGAGCCTGGGTCCAGGTCCCTGCAGCCTGGACCTCTGCTTGCCCTGCATGGGCAAACAACGTGCCTCAGCACCAGGGCAAGAGGCAACCATAGAAATACTCTGGCTGGCAACCACAGCGTCTCTAGTTCACTGGCTACTAGAACATCTCTGTGGAGGACCTGAGTTCTGGTTGCCTCAGATTCATAGATTCCTAGAACATAAGGCCAAAAGGGACTTTGGAAGATCATTGGGTTCAGCCCCCTGCACCAAGGAGGAAAGATAACTGGGGGTCAGGTGACCCCAGCAAGGTGCCTGTCTAGTCTGCTTTTGAAGATTTCCAGAGTAGGTTATTGGATCACATCTGGAGGGAGCTTATTTCACAGTCTGGACACCCTGACTGTGAAGAAGTTTTTCCTAATGTTGAGCCTGAATCGCTTTCCAGGAGTTTGTGGCCTTTACTAACAGTTTTCCCCTCAGGTGCCCTGGTGAACAGTTGCTTACTGAGCCCTTGATGTACTTCCCTAGTATAGCTGTAAACTGCTACCAGGTCCCCTCTCAGCCTTCTTTTCCTCAGGCTGAAGAGTCCCAGATACTTCAGCCTTTCCTTGTACAGCTTCCTCGTATTGCCATGTAAGACTCTGACATATGGGTGGCTCTTCTTTCGACTCTTTCAAGATTGTCCATGTCCTTGTATTATTTGTCCTACTGGCTACAACATCGCACGCTTGGCTCATATTCATATTGTGATCTGTTATTACTCCCAGGTCCCTTTCATTTGTGGTGCTAGTCAGTTTTGTGCTACCATGCCTGTAGGTGTGTTGGGGATTGCTCATCCTGAGGTGGAGCACTTTACATTTCTTGAGACTGAACTTCACCAGATTCTGATCTACTCAACTTGCTAGCCTATCTAGGTCTGCCTGTATCTGTAGACTGTCTTCAAGCATGACCAGGCTTCCCCATAACCTGGTATTTTCTGTGAACCTGGCCAGTGAGCTCTTCACCCCCACATCCAAATTGTTAATAAAGATGTTGAAAAGTACTGAACCAAGCACTAACCTCTGCAGGACACTTGTGCCCACTTCTCACCAGGCTGACATAGATCTGTTCACTATGACTCTCTGGGTTCTATCCTTCAGCCAGTTTCTCACCCACCTAACTTTTCCAAAGTTAAGCCCACAATCCTTCAATTTTCTCATGCAAACATCATGGGATACTAGATCAAAGGCCTTTTGGAAGTCAAGGTAAATAACATCAACCTGCTCTTTCATGTCCAGGTGGTGAGTTACCTGTTCATAGAAGGAGATGATGTTGGTAAGGCAAGACCCACCTACAACGAAGCCAGGCTGGTTGTCATTCAGAATCTTACCTTTTGCAAGCTTATCACACATAGACTCCTTAATTATCTTTTCTAGGTTTTTCCCTAGGATGGAAGTTAGCCTGACTGGCCTATAGTTACCTGGGTCCTCCCTCTTGCCCTTCTTGTGTTCATCCGGTCCCACTGACTTGTGTATGTCTAATTTTTTTTTAATTGGTCATACACCAATTCTACAGCAATAGTAGACATGAAATTATTCCTACCACGCTCATCCTCTACTCTGCCTGGCATGGTTTTCCCCTTGGTCTGGTGAAAGACCAAGGCAAAGTAGTCATTCAGGAGTTCAGCTGTCTCCTGTGTACCTGTAACCAGATCTACTGAGTTGTTGAGCAATGGCACCACATTCCCATTTGTTTTCCTTCTGTTTCCC
Organism: Gavialis gangeticus; assembly: GCF_001723915.1. Classification (NCBI taxonomy): domain Eukaryota; kingdom Metazoa; phylum Chordata; order Crocodylia; family Gavialidae; genus Gavialis; species Gavialis gangeticus. The sequence continues at coordinate 5,642,401 of NW_017728992.1, forward strand.
TTGATTCCTGTTGCTAATCTAAGTTTGGTCGCTGCTTTAGCCTATCTTATCTGTTCCCTGCAAATGCAGGCTGTCATAGAATAGTCCTCCTTGGGGACCACCCTGAGCTTCCATTGTTTATTAGCCTCTTTCTTCTTTCTTAAGAGGACCATGATTTCCCTGTTTAGCCAAAAGGGCTTCCCAGCCCTTCTGTTACCTTTTCTACACATGGGAATGGACTTCTTTGTGCTTTTAGAATCATGTCCTTAGGGAACAACCACTCTTGGTGCACACCTTTGTCGTTCAGTCCTTGGTCCTGCTTCAGTTCCCCTACTAGTGACCTAAGCTTGTTGAAATTTGCATTTTTGTAGTCCAAGACTTCATCCTGCTATCAAATTTGTCTGTCTTATGTTGGACAGTGAACACAATGGTTTCCCTCTATATTTAAGTCGGTCGCCAGGTCATCTCCTTTGGACAGGACCAAGTCTAGCAGAGCATCACCTCTGGTTGGCCTGTAAACCTCCAGAGTCAGGAAGAGCTCCTCAACACAGGTCAGGAAGGATTGTGACCAATATAACTTTGCCAAGTGTTCCTCCCAGGAGATGCCTGGATGATTAAAATTGCCCATGCTGACCATGTGTGGCCTTAGTCAATTCTTGGGTAAACTCCAGATCAAGTTCCCTCTCCTGGTTTGGTGGCCTGTAGTATACAACTACAGTTAGGTCTCTCTTGCTATGCTGATGTTGGGCTCCATGGAGGTATACTGCTCCTCCACATAGAGAGCAATGCTACCACGTTTCTTCCCCACGCAGTCCCTTCTATGCAAGGTGTAGCCCTCTATACCTATTCTCCAGTCATGTGAGGAGTTCCACCAGGTCTCTGTAATCCCTCAGGGCATGGTCCTAGACCTGCTCATGGTCTTGGACCTTCCCCATTTTTTCCTTCTGGGGTATTTTTTGGTACTTGGATATCCAGGTATCAAATTTTGCCCCCACGCTACAAATATGCAGTGCAGGGAACACTTTTTTGTTCCTGGTGTGTCTCTTGCAGCATCTCAAAGGAGTCTGAGATGCTGGAAGAGGCATGTGTGTGCTCATCTGGATGCACCTAAAGTCTCTTAATGAGATAAAGGGGAAGTATATGCTATATCACCATTTATTTCTTTCCACTCAATATAAACCTTGGAAACCAATCAAAGCATGCTGTTCTCAAAATCTAATACAGTCACAGTGAGCTTGGACATGGTATCCTATTTTATTGCAGAATGAACAAATACATAACAGAATAGAATAACTTGTTTAGCCATTGTAGTAATGCAATCGATTCTGGTCTCATATTTCTTATATAAAATTTACCATTCTGTAGAGATAAAAACTTTGGGTTGTTTTTCATTCTGAGGGGAAAGAACCACAATAGTTTAGATCAATTATTTTCAGTAGTCTTTGTTCTTACTGTACATTTAAGCTATTCACCTTCACTACTTTCAGTAAAGGCTTGATTCTTGCTAGTGGTCAGCACTTGCACTCAGGTGTTGAATAGCTCTAGTTCAGTGAGGTGTTGACATCCACATGGAGCATTGCAGTAGATGCTAATGCATTTTTGAGAATCTATTTTCAGCTATATGATAGGCATTTGAATAAAAACACCTCAGCTTTTTAACCAATCCTGTGTTTAGTTACCTTTTCACTTGCACACCTTAAATTTATGGTGTTATGAAAAAAAACCAAAAAAACATTTTGAGTATCTAAACCCTGCAAATGCTTAAATGCCTATGTAATGTTTAGCAAAGCTTAATGGATCATGCTCTGCACGGTAGGATATGTCTATCTCTTCCTGTCTCTCAAGTTCAGGGGCTAGTCAGTCTTTTCACTAGTCTGACTTATTCTGTAGATGAGGTTTATGAAAAATCAAGGAGTGGACAACCATTCACCCTTTCCCCTACTAGATGGCAGTCCTAATCCCCAACTTTGTCATAATCAGTTTACCGCCTGACAGGTGGCTGAAATTTTCATTTATTTCAGCAGCTTGGGAATTGATTGCCTCTGTTGTGTGACAAAGACCAACAGCTTGATCCAATATTTTTTTTGTGATGATGCCATATATTCTTGTTTAGCAACTTAATTCAAACTCTAGTAAATTAGAAAATGTTTGTCCCTACCACCACACTTCTCTCTGCAGAAAAATAAAAACACAAGCCAAAGCACGTTAAAACCATATACAATAAATAAATATTCAAACAAGAGAAACCTAAGAAAAAAGTTACCTGATATGCAACAGCATATTAATCAATGAAAATACCTTTAAAAATAAAATGTTAAAACATTGCTTGTGCATCCACAAGAGCCTGTTACTTTCATAAGATTTAACATCTGTTAGCTTTCATATATCTATCTTTACTTTTTAATTCATTTTTAAACTCTTGGGCACCTATTTGCAAGACCTGTTATTTTATTCTGAAGTTCTGTCTTTGTTCCGAGCTACTTACTTTTCACACAGCCGTAGAATAAGCTGTTTGAAACCCACTACAAGAAATGCTTTACCTGAGACAGTGTATCACAACCTATGGGGCACATGACTGGTTTTCTGCTGGGTTCCCTTTAAAGGCCTAAGGAATGAGAAAAAGATTAAAAAAAATTCCATGGGTTACTGTGTCATTATTATGGCACATTAAGTTTAGTACATGTAATAACAAGTACTAACTCAATGAGCAGTACTAGCTATTGAGCAGTAGTGCTGGCACATGGACTTTTTGTGACACTAAGGCACAGTAGACTAATTCTACTGTGTATCTGTGCATTAGCACAGTTTTTGCTTGCTGTGCTAATGCTCAGGAAAATTAGTCCACTGCACGTTCAGTGTCTTGTGTAAATGCGCCTAGTCAGTCTGACGTAGGGAAAACATTGCCTTTCACCTTCTCTTTTGCCTATTCTGCCTCAAGGTACTTTATCTAGTATATCTTCCTCTTTTCCCCTCAAACACCTCATTGAGATTGGTCCCACTTCCCTGCATAAGGGAGGACTTTAAAGGGGCAGGAAAAATATCACTCAATTGACTGATCATATCAACCGTTACCTAGACATTTCCCAGTTCCTCCTTTCTGGGCCTCTTACCTACAACAGCAAACAGTTCTTATAAGGTCTTCATTGCTGTCCTCATATTTATCACTAAGTGTTGTCTCCAAGAGCTTACAAGTCACCACTACACTTAGCACATTCACCAGTCCCCTTGCCCAATTCTTTCCAACTCTTCCTGACTCATCAACTCTACAACTATACAACCCTGTATGCTCAGGAAAGCCTGACCAGTACCACCCATCAACCTCTATTCTAAATCCAACCCCTTACCAGTACCCACACCATTCTCTGAATCTCGTATTGCTCAAAAGTAGTTTTGGTTTCTTGTTATGACATGAATCCCACAAACTTTTAGGGAAAACACAGGAAGAATATATGGTAAAAGTCCTGTTTTCCAAGCAGAATCCAGCATGAGTGGGGAATGGGGGATGCTCGTAATCAAAAAATGCTGGTTACCTGAGGCACAGGGGTTTCTGGCTGGATGCAGAGTTGGTGTGGGGGGAAGGGGAGGGAAGAGGAGGGGAGAGAAGAGTGGTGGCAGACACACACACAGAGGTGACAGCACAGGCTTGTGGGTGGCAGCGGCAGCCACCACATGTGAGGTTC